>NC_089235.1:43333424-43662726 GCF_963924675.1 Phocoena phocoena | reverse complement strand
ATTTTATGTTAAATGCCATTTAACTTCTAAACACTTATGCATTTCAAGTATATACTGCAAAGTAAAAATAGACAACTCTGTGAAATTGAAGCTTTTTAAAGATAGATTATATTTTTGATTACAGGCTTTCAAAATGATCTTTACATAATTCTTAAGCTGTGCCTTGACATATGGAAGAAATAGAATCCATGTCTTAGACGTTTATTGTGTATTTGGAAATGTTCTAAGAAAACGCCTAAGGTTTGTCTCTCCCACTTTGGCCCATTTTCTGATTTGACCATTTATTTTAATTCAGCCTAGCACTGTGGATTTTAGTTTTGGCTCTTCCACAAACTAGTTTTATAATCTGGTGACTTCAGCTTCCTCATCTGTTAAATAATAAGTAACATTTGTACAGTGCTTTACATTTTACTTGGCAGTTTTATTTACATTTTGGTTGAACAGAAAGGTTCAAAACACATTTATTAATCTAGGCCTGGTGCTATGCATTTGAGGTACAAATAACTCTAATAAATGTTGCTGTTGTTGCATTGTTTGCAGACTAGTTGAGGTAATACATACGTACAAAGCTAAATTTGATTCTCTAAAGAGTTAGAGTTCTTTAGGGGCAGTAAAGGAGAAGCACTTAGCCTAACATGGAAGTTCAGTGAAAGCTTCATAGGAGAGAGAGCCTTTAGCATGATCTTGGAAGAGGAGGAGTCATCTGTCATTAGAATCAGGCTCTACAAGAGCATGGTTTTGTCTTCTTTGTTCACTGATCTATCTCTGCTCCTTGGTCAGTGCCTGACATGCAGGATGCTGGGTAAATATTTGTTGTATGCATGAATGAATGACTCAGAGAAGAGAGGGCAAAGGACATCTTGGGAGGGAAAACGATGATATGCTAAAATTATATTTCCGTCTTTAAAAGTCCAGTGTCATACTCCTAGATCACCTGAAGGAAAATGTTCCCAGTATCTGGTTTAAATGGATTTACTTTTCTCACACTTAATTGCTCAAAATCATTGTCATATATTAGTTTGATGGATCTATGTTAGGATCATGATCTTAGCACCATAATTTTTTGTTTTTCCTTTGTTTTTTTCATGTTGAAAGAAGCAGCATATGCCATCTTTATCACTTCACTAATGTCTTCTAACTTCTTACTCATTTTATCTATTTCCTGGAATTTATGTGATTCTTCTTTGAGAAGACATTCTTTGGAGCTTCCTGATTTCTTGTTCTAATGTGGACTCATTGCTTTTTAGGTCTGCTGTAGAGCTGCATCCTTGGAATTTCTTTTCACTGGACTCCTGGGTTAGTGCCACCATTTTCTTGTATATTTCCTGTTTCCTTGGTTTTTCAGTCTTGTTTCATATTCTTCCTAAACTATCTTCTTCAAGGTGTAAGAGTTAAGAGGTCAACTATTTGAATCCTTGCATATCTGAAAATGCCTTTATTTTGTTTTCATACCTGGTTGATAGTAGCCTATGTAGAATTTACATTGAAAGTAAGTTTCTCTCAGAGATGTGGTAGCTTCCCTCCATTTTCTTCTAGCAGCCAGTATTGCTAATGTTATACATAGCTAATGCCTATCAGAGACTTATTTATTTGTAGGTCTCCCCCTGCCCCAGTCCTTCTTAGACTTTTTTCTGTATTCTCATGTTTCTGATGTTGCATAAGGAACAAGATATTTCACGAGGATGTGCCTGAGTGTGAGTCCTTTTTATTAGTTATGCTCAGCACTCAGTAGTTCCTTTCAAATAAACACTTGTGTCTTCTTCAGCTTTGGAAAAATTTCTTCAATAGTTTCCCCCTCTGTTGTATTCATTGGATGGTGAAATCTGAATTTTATTCATTTTTTCCCTCCTAGATTTTCTGTCTCCTCTTTGGCGGTGGGGTAGGGGGTGAGTTTTTTTCTACTTTATTTTCTGACTCTTCTAACTGAACTTTTTATTTCAGCAGTTATATTTTAATTTACAAGAACTCTTATGTTTTTGATTATTCCTTTTTCATAGCATCTTGATGCTTGAGGCATGGATGCAAAATCTTTTCTAATCACTCTAAGAAAAATAAGTTTTGAAAAAGTTATTTTCTGTTTTCTGAATCATCTTTATTTCCACTGGAGTTGTTGTTTCAGTTGCTTGATCCTGATGTTGCCCATGGCAGGCTGACCACCAGAAAGGCTGACTAGCTCTCATCAGAAGCATTGGGACGATGCTTTTTGCCTGGCAGGTATAATGTTAGGATGAACTGGCTGGGAGCTGGCTTTAGGGGCAAGTGCCCACAGAGGTGGTTCATTCAGTTTGTTAGCCATTCCCCTCCCCTGCCTTTTTTGGGGCCTGGGGATAAATGCCAGACTGCATGTAATCTGTATGTATAGAGTAGGGATGAGGAGCCACGTGTTGTTCTGTTTTCTTCTTTTCAGGTTCCATGGGAAAGCTAACCTACCTTTTCCATTCCGCTTCTCGCTCCTGCCCTCCCTACACAATGATTCTAACTTGGAGCCCCTTTGATGTTTACTTGGTAATCACGCCTTGTGTTGCAGACCCCTTCTTTGCCTGCTCTTGACTGTGACTCTTCATAGAAATACTTCCAAATTTATTATACTCTCCTGTGCTGATTCTTTTTTTTTTTTAATTAATTTATTTTTATTTATTTTTGGCTGCATTGGGTCTTTGTTGCTGCACACGGGCTTTCTCTAGTTGCGGTGAGCGGGGGCTACTCTCTGTTGCGGCGCACGGGCTTCTCATTGCGGTGGCTTCTCTTGTTGCAGAGCATGGTCTCTAGGCGTGCGGGCTTCAGTAGTTGTGTCACACGGGCTCAGTAGTTGTGGCTCACAGGCTCTAGAGCGCAGGCTCAGTAGTTGTGGCGCACGGGCTTAGTTGCTCCTCAGCATGTGGGATCTTTCCGGACCAGGGCTCGAACCCATGTCCCCTGCATTGGCAGGCGGATTCTTAGCCACTGCGCCATCAGGGAAGCCCTGATTCTTTTATTAAAAAATGTTTTTCTATCAGTTTAGTTGTATTTTAGAAGGAGGAAAGACAAATTAAACAAATTAACTACAAATTCAGGTTAGTTTTTGAACCTGAATCAATGATATCTCCTCTTTCCCATCCCACCTACCTCCCTATACATACTTTTATACTCTTAGGTGTTTAAATTAGCACAGCTACTTTGAGGAGTACAGTTTGATAATCTGTTGTAAAGTTGAATGTATAAGCACCCTAGGATCCATCCAATGATTCTCCTTTTCCATCTGTACCTTATTCTCCTCTTCTGTCTGTACCTTACAGAAACCCTAGCACAATTGGTTAGTGAGAAATGTTTCAGAGTGTTGTCACAACAGAAAATTAGGAACAAACTTAAATGTTGATGAGCACTAGACCCAGGACTAGAGAATTGCTACTGTTCTTTGAGTCTCCATAGTTTTGTAGCTCTTTGGTGAAGGCAGACTCTGAGAATAGCATTCTGGTTGAAACCTTTCAGGGTACCCAGCTGTGCAGGTGGAAACGACATTAAAATACTAACTTAAAGTTTGTGTCTTAAAACACAATAAATGTCCAGTTTGTTATATACGAGAAATTATTGTCTGCTTTTCCCAGGATGAAATATTGATATATTCTGTGATTGGGTGGGGAGCAGGGGAGGGGGCATTGAGGGAATACAAAATAATGGAGAGGAAGTTCCAGACTGAAGAGAGCAGTTCCTAAGTTATGTATATTTATTTACCTGAAGGCTTGTGGTGAGCTTGTTATTTTATAATGGAAATAATTGGGAAAGTCAGGTTTATTCAGGTATCACTTTAGAACTGTGAAGGACACATTGAGACCATTCTTGGTAAATTCTTACTGATTGTTAGTTTTTTTTTTTTGTTAGTTTTATAGCAGTGATTCTCAACTCCAGTGACAGACGTTTGGTAGATATTGTAATAGCTATTACTGTAGTACTGGTATGTGCCAAGCACATTATATAGATTATTGCATTTAATCCTCGTGTAAGGACTGAACAACTATGTGAGGTAAGAACAATTATTGACCCATTTTCCAGATGAGAAACTGAATCATAGAGTGGTAAAGTAGATTAGAGGGAAAGAAAGGGTTGAAATTATAGCTGACTGCTAGAATTGAACTGTAGAAGTTAAAAACATAGAGTCTGGAGCCCAGAATGTCTTGAATTCTGGCTCTGCTACATACTAGTTGTATGAACTTGGGCAAGTTTCTTAACTTTTCTGTGACTCGTTTTCTTCATTTGCTAAATGGGATAAGAAGACTACCCTACTTCATTGAGTTGTTCTGAAGATTGTACATATGTAAAGTGCTAGGAACAGCACCTGGTACAAAAGAAGTCCTATATGTATTTGCATTGTTATTGTCATCATTGTCCTATCTTCTCACTTACATAGATGGGAGTGTCTTTGCATTGTGTACATTATCAGATAATGTGTTTGGGTGGAATAATACAGAGGACTATGGAACCAAGGACAGAATCCTAACATTCACCATTGGTACCTTGAATTATCATTGTTAATGAGGGAGGTATGTAAGCTCTGTGAGATAGAGCTTACATTTTTAGGTACAGTGAGAGTTTCTTTAATAGAATCAGGCAGTGCTCTTCAGAATATACTAGGATATTTTATTTTAGTGCCGTTAGAATTAATGCCTTGTACATAATAGTCTTTTTGGTAAATGTTTGATTTGTTTTATTTTAAAAATATATATTCTGCCTTGATGTTAATTATGTACTACTTCAGACAGGTTTTTTTTTCCCTTAGTGAAGGCGTACCAGTTTCTTACTGATTTAAGATTTATTTGGAGCTTCAAAGTTTGATATTATTTAATCATTAATAATAGACATCTTTTTGATATGTGTGGATTTCTATTCCATAAAGTGCTTTTTAGGGTTTATATTTGCCTCTGTGTTATTGGACTAATTCATGTTTGACTTTCCTAATCACCTTGTTGCATGTTCCCTCTTTGTGTAATAGATACTAGTTCATACGGGCTTTATAACTCCACATATATTGAGTGCTTTTCTGTTGTCTTCTGATCTCTTTTTCAGGAATCTTTTCATGTGGGAAAGGATTTTAAAATGTCTGCCCACTGACCATTTTCACAGTAGAGTATCAGTTCTCTTTCTCTTCAGATCAAGGGATTATAAGCAGCTTGTGTATATGTATATTTACATATGGTGTAAGTAGTGAAAGCTTTCATTTTGAATCACTAGTTGTCGGACTTTGTGATAGATTATTAATTTTTTTTTTTTTGCCAGACATCTGCAATCCAGATTTCATGAAAGAAAACCCTTCTCTGCCCTTTGGTATATAATAATGGCTAAAATATTCTAGTTATGTTTTCTAATGTGTGTACTTTGTGTTGAGCAGATTTTTGTTTTTCTAGAAGAGTCCCATAAATTTTTTATTGTTTAAAACCTTGACTATTTTATATCCTCAACCTTCCTGTTTTTGGGTGGGATGAGATAGAGTGGTGAGGGGTGGAAGGGAGTTACTGAGTTGCTCTGTTATTTTTTCCAGTGTTTTCCTCATGTTGAATACCTAAGGGCCCCATTAAATGTATGTATTGTTTTTCCCAAGAAAGAAGGAGTAAGAGGGAGAGAAATTTTGATTGTAAAGCAGTTGGAGTCTGAAGCTTGATGGATGTTCAGATAAAGCCTTGCATGTAAGCTTAAGTATTACTTTTGAGATTTAGGTATTTCAGAAATTGCTACTTAACTCCTCCAGTTTCTCTAAACCATTGATTTTTAGCAAGGGGTTTTCGTCACCATCGTGTGTTGATTGTATCATGTATGTCATAGAAACTAATGAATGCTAAAACATTTGAGGAGTTCTGTAAAATTAGATATGTAAATGCAGTTTTAATCTAATGGAGTAAACATTTATTGGCCAGGGCAGGTGGTATTAGGAAAAGGAAGGCAAAAAGAAGACTTTAAAAAAGCATTCATGTTCCTTTTAAAAGACATATTTATTCTGCTTTTCCCACCCCTTATTATTGTAACCCTTTTGTTTGGGGGCAGAAAATAGAAATCAGCTTCAGAGATCTCATGCTGTTAAATATTTGGAATAACCTCTAGCAGTTCTAGAGTTGGTCACCAGTTTGTGCTTTATACAGACCTCTTTTCCAGGAACCTCCCTGCTTTTTGGTATCTACTTGAAATTTACTACATCAGTTTCAACTCTTGGTTATAAATTACAGAAAACTCATCCTAAACTGGCTTGAGCCAAGAAGGGAATTTATTTGCTCACATAACAAAAAATCTTTGCAGAGCTAGTTTCATGCATGGTTTGATTCAAGGTGAAAGGAATTACTTGGATTCGTCTCTTTGTCCTGATACTTCTGTATTGACTCCACTCTCAGACTCTTACTTATAGTGACAAGATGGCTGCTAGCAGCTACCTGGATTATACCTTTCTAGTTGAAACCCAGCAGTGTTGTACCTCACTGCTTCTGAATGGGTCATGTACCTTTTTCTGTGGCCATTGGAATGTGATGGGGTAACTGGATTAGCTCTAGGACATGTGTCTAACCTGGAGCTAGGATGGAGCTGACTGCTAGAATTCGTGGCCTAAGGATGGGGAAGTAGTGATCCCCTAAAGGGAAATGAGGGTACGTTAGCAGGAGAAGGGTGAATGGGTGTTCGAATGGCCCAAAATAACAGGTATATCTATGTATTTACCAAACCTAAAATCAAAACAAGATATATCAAGAATAAAACACACGCACACGCGTGCATACAAAACCCTCTAAAATAACTCCCAAAATGAATGTTCAGTGTTAGAAGAGGTATCTGTTGACAGTGGCAGTTAAAACTGTGGGGTCCTCAACCTTTTCTCCCTTTTGTCACAGTAAGATACAGTAAGAGCCTGCTCCTCTGTGTCAGCAGTAAGTGTTTGCTGTAAGAATTCTGGAAAGTCTGCTTTTCAGGATTACAGATCCATGGTTTCATTTAGACAATGGTAGCCTAACCCTGTTTTTAGTTGTGGTGTCCATGGCCCCTTCTCTTATAAGGATTTTCTCAACCTGAACAGGTACTGCTGTTCAGTACTATACTAGAATCTTTGGAGAGTGAGTCCTTTTGTGTGGAAAGTAATTCCTGCTCCTTATTTGGTGTCTCCCATACAGTGAGATTCAGTTCTAAGTGTATTTCACACATGCCTCTTAAAGTTCCAAGCCACAGCATTAACATGACCATGCACTGTAGGATTAGACCCTTAGAATTTTTCATAGCAATCATGTGCCCCATCTTAATCTCTGATTAAATACATCATACGCATCACGCTCCATTACATCTTTTCTAAATCTTTTGATTGGATTATAAACACTTTTCTTTATGATCTTTCCACATTGCAAAATAGTCCCTCCAATAGACTTTCTCTTCTACCTTAACTAAGTAAATTAAACTTACAAAAGTATTTCCTTGGCTTCCCTTATTGGTAAGCTGCCCAGTCTTCACCTTAGTTGCTACATTTCTTGGCATTTCTCCCAGTTCTATTTCCCTTTCATAAGTCAGGCCCACCTTCGTGCACTTTATTTTTATATTGTACATTCCTCTCCTGGCAGACTGCCCGTCACTGCCAGATCTATGATGAGCCCTCCCTCCCTGTCATAAGCCTGACCCATAGCGCACTGTGACAGTGGTTATTTGGAATGATGTGGTTTAGTGGAAGGACTCGTGGATGTGGAATCAGAAAACTAAACATCAGTTCCTGGGTTGTTATGTGTTAGCTCTGTGACTCTGGGTACGTTGTGTAACTCCTTTAAACTTCAGATGCCTAATCCTAAAATGGATCTAATATCATATTACTTGCCTTATCTACTTCAGTGTTTTCTTGTGAGGAACAAAGATGATGAGTGTCAGAGCATTTTGTAACCTATAAAGTTCTATACAAATGTAAATTGTATTTTATTACTATTAAGGCAAAACTTAAAAAGATGGGATTTAGTTTTTAATTATTAGTGATTTAAGAATTTTATGATATTTGTTGAAATAGTGGATATTCTCTAGTATTAGAAAAACATATTAAAAGATTGTTGTCTTATACAGTGAAATATTATTTAATCTTAGGAAGTCAAGAAATGTATGTAAGTTAATTTTCCAGAAAATGGAAATTCAGCTCCTTAGGTAGCAAATCTCTAATTTTAACAGTTTTAGATGGAGATCTTTTAAAACAGTATTGCATAATTCTTTAAACTTTTAGAATGTGTAAACTCCTCCCATTTTAATTATATAAATTAAGGGGAAAAAAAGTAATATGAGCACATTGTAAAACTTCCAAATAGTACAGAAGAGGAACTTAGCGTCTCCTTACTCACCCCTTAGTTTTACTTCCTGGAGGAGATGTCAGTTAGTTTCTTGTGGTTTCTTTCGGCACATATGTATGCATATTTTGTTTTAAACAAGGGATTTATACTGCATATGTGGTGTTCTATACCTTGCCTTTTTTTTTTTTTTAAACTTCTGATGTATCTCAGAGATCTTCCCATACCACTACATATAGGTCTGTGTGTATATAACAGAATGTATTTTTTCCAGTACTTTGGATAAAATGAGTTCCAACTCACCGATTTTTGTTGTTGTTCTAATCAAAGCTGCAGGAAACTTTCATAGGTATTTATTGGTATACCTGTGTTGTGACGGCCATTGGATACCTGAAAAATGGAATTACTGGGTTAGAGGGCATGTTCATTTTTAATGACAATTCCTTCCTTTTTTTTGTTTTGTCTTGTTTTGGTTGAGAGGGTGCTACCTAAGCCCTATGTTATTTTTTAGTGCTTAGGCAGTTTCAGTTTGAATTATGAAAGAAAGAATTTTGGATTTTGCTTTCAGTGCCTTCCTGCTTAACTGCATGCTTTGACATCACTTCATCTCAAAATTAGAAATTTTGACTAAAAAATCCATTGGGATTTTAAGCAAGTTTACATACCTGTTAGCTACTACTGCAGTGGCTGCTGCTGCTACTACTACTACTGCTGTAAATGATTTTATTATTACATTCTCCACACTCGCTTACCTACTTTTAGTCTTTGGCTGAGAGTCTACTGTCACAGTTTCCTTCTTAAAAGTTGAGGTACAGTCATACCATCTTTCCATTTAAAAATGTGTAGGCACGTAAAGCAGAACTGACCCTAACCTACCTTTGCATTCTGCACTGTTTTCCTATACATGTTACAGTCAGACACAAAGAACTGGTACTGGATTTCGTTAATTTGTGTGCCCATTCCCTTTACACATACCTAGTATTCCATTCCCTCTTTTGTCTCCTGACAAACTTTGTTCATTCTTCAAGAGTCAGCTCAAAAGTCACCTCCTCTATGAAGGCTTCCTTGGATGGGGAGAGTGGTGTGGTGAGATTGTCAAGGCTGCAAGAACTGTATCGTTCAAGACCTTGAGGGTTAAAATATATGGTTTGGATTTTATTTTAAGAGTACTGGTTCTGGGCTTCCCTGGTGGCGCAGTGGTTGAGAGTCCGCCTGCCGATGCAGAGGACACGGGTTCGTGCCCCAGTCTGGGAAGATCCCACATGCCGCGGAGCGGCTGGGCCCGTGAGCTGTGGCCGCTGAGCCTGCGTGTCCGGAGCCTGTGCTCTGCAACGGGAGAGGCCACAACAGTGAGAGGTTCGCGTACCGCAAAAAAAAAAAAAAAAAAATAGTACTGGTTCTGATTAATCACCTGCTGTCCTGGAGTGCTCCCATACCTAATCTTGTTGTGGCAGGCATTTTTTAATATTGTAATTATTTGTTCCTGTTCCCTTCCTTCCCCACTAAATTACAAGCACCACGAAGGCAAGGACAGTATAACAGGCTCTCAGTAAATTTTGTTGGTGCCTACCGTCTGTTTTTGTGTTTGGATATTAAATGAAATGATACCTGTAATGTGGCTGGTATAGTAAAAACTCAGTAAGTGTGAGTTGTTGATATTATCATTATCATCACTGGACAGATAAATCCTTACTTGGGGAATAAAGGGTGATTTCTTGAAAGAGGTGAGATTTGATCCAGGCCTTAAAAGACCATGTGAGGATTACACTGGTGAGTTTTGCTCAAATGGTTTTCAAAACTTCATGAAAAGTCACTGTGCAAGTTAAAACTTAAAATTTGATAATAAAGTTTCTATAGTTATCTGTCTCTCTATGGCATTTGAAAAGGGGAACTATGTCTCATTTTTTGGATTGTTTCCTTAATAGATAGTAAGTACTAAATATAGAATTAATGTATTATTTTATATGCATAAATAATTATGTCAAACAGGCAGGATTTAGCTAAGATTGTCAAAGATTCATTTTTAGAAAGTTAAAATTCTTAATTTTGTATGAACTTACAAAGCCTCCCTTGAATTTGTTTTTACTAAAGTAAAAACATTAAGGCAGTACGTGTATTTTAAAACAGCTTGTGCATGTGCTCTTGAGACTCCTTGGTGGGTGCATTTTTATCAAAACCATATACACAGTGACATATTAAATGTATCATATTATTGTACTAATCATATGACTCTAGAAACAAAAGTAACCAGAGGACTAAAGCCTATCAAAACCATCTTTTTGTTTTTGTACAATGGGATTCTTTTTAAATTTGCCAATGAATTCATACCAGTATTGAAACCAGATGTAGACTTCCGTCTTTTAATGTATTAGCTCAGCTATAAAGTCTTATTTCCATCTCTGATTACTGAATATTTCATTCATGGTGTAGTATCACTCTCCCGTCCTCCTTTTTCTTTTTTTTTTTAAACTAGGCTCTAAAATACGATTCAAATGATTTTAAAATGACATTGCTGCATTTGTATAGTGACAAATAAAATTAAATCTGTATTGTGTTGACGATAACCAAATAAAATCCACAAATGAAGTACTCTGTTGATGAAGTTTTTCATTGGAATAGATTCTTTTTTTTTGCGGTACACGGGCCTCTCACTGTTGTGGCCTCTCCCGTTGCGGAGCACAGGCTCTGGACGCGCAGGCTCAGCGGCCGTGGCTCACGGGCCCAGCTGCTCCGCAGCATGTGGGATCTTTCCGGACCGGGGCACAAACCCATGTCCCCTGCGTCGGCAGGCAGACTCTCAGCCACTGCGCCACCAGGGAAGCCCGTGGAATGGATTCTTGACAGATACTACTAAAAGAAGTGTTAGCTGTGGTTTGAGAATGGATCTAAGCATTTTCCATCTTAGAACTAAAATCTGTGTTACCTCTTTCTGTATAAAGCAGATCCTCTCTTTTGTGTTTTTCTTTTCTCCCTAAATATTTTCAATATAAAACTCACGAGTTTGAAATCTATCTGATGAAAAGTCATAATTATAGAAATAAAGATACTACTTAAAATTTTTATAGTAATGGGAAGAAGTACTTCTCTCTGTTGCCAAAAAGAAATCTATTTGGTAACTGGTTGTGTTTGTATGCAAATGAAATTTGTTAAAAACATTTAAAGATTGTTTGAAAACAAAACTCTGTTTAGGAAAATGACTGTCGACTAACTCCTTTCCCCCTCCACCCCAAATAGTCCGTATGTGTCCAAAGGATATGAAATAAACATCTAGATCAAGGCCTACATCTAGGAAGGCCTGCACTCCTTCCTTTCCTAGTCTCCATTAGTGACACAAAATACGTGTAGAATGGTTTAAATGTTGATATAGATATTGTTCTTTTCCAAAGTTCATTTGCTACCATTGATATTTAAAAGAGACCAAGTAAACATTTTTTGCTCCAAATTTGCTAAGATTTACCTGCATTTTGACACTTACAAGGCTGAAATTTGGCCCATCACTTTTTTTTTTTCTTTCTCCAAACTCCATTTCTTATCGAAGCCAATTTAATAAGATTCAGTGCACTTTCTTTTTAAATTTATGTACAGAAAACTTCACATTTTGGGGTGTACAGTTCTAAGACTTTTGACAAGTGTATAAAGTCTTGTGAGTACCACCAAAATCAAGATATAGAACAGACAGCCCCACACCCCCCAACACCCAGTCCTGCTGTGTGTTTATAGTCACCCCTCTCTCCACACTTAATCTCTGGCCACCACGGATCTGCTTTTTGTTCCTATAGTCTTTTTTTTTTAAACATCTTTATTGGAGTGTAATTGCTTTACAATGCTGTGTTATTTTCTGCTGTATAACAAAGTGAATCAGCTATACACATACATATATCCCCATATCTCCTCCCTCTTGCATCTCCCTCCCACCCTCCAGGTGGACACAAAGCACCGAGCTGATCTCCGTGTGCTATGAGGCTGCTTCCCACTAGCTATCTGTTTTACATTTGGTAGTGTATATATGTCCATGCCACTCTCTTATTTCGTCCCAGCTTACCCTTCCCCCTCCCCATGTCCTCAAGTCCATTCTCTCTGTCTGCGTTTTTATTCCTGTCCTGCCCTTAGGTTCTTCAGAACCATATATATATTTTTTAGCTTCCAAATATATGTGTTAGCATACGGTATTTGTTTTTCTCTTTCTGACTTACTTCACTCTGTGTGATAGACTCTAGATCCATCCACCTCACTACAAATAACTCAATTTTGTTTCTTTTTGTGGCTGAGTAATATTCCATTGTATATATGTGCCACATCTTTATCCATTCATCTGTCGATGGACACTTAGGTTGGTTCCATGTGGCTATTGTAAATAGAGCTGCAATGAGCACTGTGGTACATGACTCTTTTTGAATTACGGTTTTCTCATGGTATATGCCCAGTACTGGGATTGCTGGGTTGTATGGTAGTTCTATTTTTAGTTTTTTAAGGAATCTCCATACTGTTCTCCATAGTGGCTGTATCAGTTTACATTCCCACCAACAGTGCAAGAGGGTTCCCTTTTCTCCACACCCTCTCCAGCATTTATTGTTTGTAGATTTTTTGATGATGGCCATTCTGACTGGTGTGAGGTTATACCTCACTGTAGTTTTGATTTGCATTTCTCTAATGATTAGTGATGGTGAGCATCCATTCATGTGTTTGTTTGACCCATCACTTTTTACCATTTTTCTCATCTTAGTGGAAGGAAGGAAAATGGGCCTCACTTGATATCTGAGTGCCACTTCATAGCTATCATATTTCTATTCTTCAGTTAAGTATTTGAGTTACTCTACTGATGGTCTTTCCTTTCGCTGGACAGGGAACTACTTTTCTTATTCAAAGCCTAATTTTAATGCCAGTTCCTCTTTTCCTTCCCTAATTAATCGCTCTCTACTCTGGTTCCATTTCACTTTGAAAGTGCTTTTTATAGTAGTTTATAAGTCTGTCTTTCATGCTAGGTTGGAACTCCATGAGGTTAAAAGTTAGAGATGTTTTAAATTCAATATAGAGCAGGTGCTTAATAAATGTTTTTTCAGAGAGTGAATGTTTTCTAGGGCTTTTTGGAAAATATACTTTCTTAGATCACTGTTACACATGGCTTATACTCTTATACATGCCACACATGTTATTCTCAGCAACATTGTGACCCGTATGGGATAATTTTATAATTGATACTTCGTTATTTTGATTTGCTTTTCTTTGATAATTAGTGCAGTTTAATATTTTTCGTGTGTGTTAACTAGCCCTATTATAAGTTTTGTGAATTGCATATTCATTTCCTTGCCTATTTATTTATTGAGATTTTATTGTTTTTCTTGTGAGCTCTTTATGTTCTAAGTAATTCTGTATACTAAGTATCTTACTGTATTTGCTGTGAATATTTTTCTGTTTTCTAAGCTTGCAGTTTTTATGTAGACAGATCTAATAAATTCTCATAATTCTTTGCTTTTATTGATTAGAAACTCTTCTTGCCTACTGATTTGATACTTACTTTGATTTTTGTTTACTTTTATTTAACTGTTTTTTAAAATGTTTAAATAATTCATCTATGTGTTCTTTTTGGTGGGATTAAGCATCTGTTTTCAATAAAATACTCAGAGAGCTACCTCTGATGTCTTCAGTTAAGGTTACTTTTCAGGCTAGGTGAGTCTGCTTACTTGCTGAGTTCATTTACAGGTCTACTTGTTTTGTTTGGCCGGCACACCATTTAAAATAATTTAGATTTGAATGCTAAGATGCAGTAGGCATTCTGCCTGATACACAGGGCTGCTGTTCAGTTTGACTGTTTGTTTCTGGCTGGTATCTATTCTTACTGTTGTTAACCACTGTAGCTGTTCTGACTGGTTGGCTTTATGGCTCATGACTGTTCTGATTACACATTGCTTTTACTCTTTGTCAGATACATATTTTGAATATCACCTTTGGAACAAGCCTCGCAACTCCCTGTTTTCTTATATTGAGACTAGTTCATATATTCATGTTTGTGACATCTGGCAGTGATGTGATAGTCTATAGAGTATAGACTATCCCACTACTATAGAGTCAGAAGACGCGTGGGCTTGCCCCTTAAGTAGTTGTGTTTGACAGACCACTCAATTTCTCTGAATTTGTTTCCTCATTTATAGAAAGGGACGATAAAGTGTTTGTTTATTTAATTGTGTGAAATGCACATAAAATACTCTATAACGTTAAAGTAATATAAAAATTTAAGTCAACATTATATTTCTGTGTTCTAGAAAATACTTGTTTATTATTGTTTAAAATGATTTTATTGAGGGATAGGAACCTTTCATTTTGTAGTTGAAGTGAAAAGGCTTAAAGTGCAGGTGCATTTGAGCCTTAATATTCAGATGGATTGTTAAAATAATACTGTACACAAATAATTTTAAATTAAGACTTATCCATGTACTGGTAGGAATGACTGGATATTGCATCATGTTTTTTGATTAGGGGAAGATATGAAATGACCCCCTGAAGTAGGAGGAGAAAAGCATAATGGGAGAGAGGCTTTAGAAACTTTACACGTTTGCTTCAGATCAGTCCTCTCTACCTTTAATAATTCAGGACCAAATACAGGCTGTGGCCTTAGGTATTCTTGTAAGCTTTGTAAAAACTAGGACAGTTAGTTTCTTCACCACGGTATACCCAGCACTTTTAACAGGATTTACACGAGAGAGCCAGTGAAGTAGATACTTGTTGAAAGAATAAAAATGGATGTCCAAATTAGTGTGAATTTATTATTTATTATAGTCTTTTGTTAAGAAAAGACTCTGAAGATCTTTTTTGCGGTACGCGGGACTCTCACTGCTGTGGCCTCTCCCGTTGCGGAGCACAGGCTCCGGATGCGCAGGCTCAGCGGCCATGGCTCACGGGCCCAGCCGCTCCGCGGCATGTGGGATCTTCCCGAGCCAGGGCATGAACCCGTGTCCCCTGTATCGGCAGGTGGACTCTCAACCACTGCACCACCAGGGAAGCCCGACTATGAAGATCTTTTGTTAATTTGTTATAAAATCATAGAGTTGGAATGAACTTTTGAAGTCTTCTAGCATTCAGTGCTTTACAGCAATGACATCAGGTAGATCCTGAGACTTTGAAGTATAGTAAGTCAATTTAATTCTGAACTTTCTCTAATGCAGCTCTGAAATGTAGGGTACAGGAGCAGAGACAACAAATCAAGGAGTTAATGAAGGATTAGTTACTTATTGGTTGGAAATAGTGAAATGCTAAGAGGATAAAAATTGAGGTCTAGGTAACTGAAAAGGTCAGCATTGAAGTAACTAAACACGACACAGTTTCTTGGACTGGTACTGCTTTTGTAACACCCCGAGCTCTTTAATCTTTATCCAGGAATGTGGAATAGGGAGAGGGGAGAGAACCCAGGCCCATATGACAGCACCACCACCTTGCATGCCTCTGCAGTGGTGTGGTGTGGTAGCCCTCAGCAGCACTCCTGCCTCCACTCCCCCACCGTGGCTGCAAACCACTAATTAAAAAAACTGGGAACATCAGTTGTTAATATCTCTTTTCTTTTAGTAACTACAAGTCTGTACCCATTCATTAATTATTTATTGAGTGCTAACTGTATGCCAGGCATGGTTCCAAGCATTGTGGATACCTTGGTGAACCAAAGATCTCTGCTCTTGTGGACCCTTTTCTTAGTGCACTGCTGTTCAGTACAAACATAACACGAGCCACATATGTAATTCTAAACTTTCTAGCATCCATATTAAAAAAAAAAGTAATAGGTGAAGTTAATTTTAATAATGTATTGAATATATTAATATGTAATATTAATGTTATAACATCTAATATTTTATTAATATCAATAGCTTATATTAAACATTAACAGATTTTAAATAAAATAATATAATTAATATGTACATATCATGTAAAAGTGTAAGCAGTATGTAAGTTATTAATGAGAGACCTTACATTCTCTTTTGGTACTAGGCCTTGAAATTTGGTGTATATTTTGCATTTATAGCATATCTCAGTTTGGGTTAGCTATGTTTCAAATGCTGGGGAGCTACTGTATTGGATAGTGCAGCTTCAGAACATACCGCTTGCTGTCTGTGGACCATGAAGTCAGGCCATCTGGTCTGAGGCAGAGAATCAGTTCCTGGAAGTATTAGAATTTTCAAATAATCCAGACTCTTTACCCATGACCTACAAAGCTTTGCATGATCTGTACAATACTTTATGACAATATATATTGGTGTTGTATTTAAAGGTAAACCACCTGGCAATTTGCTTAGAAATTTTAACATGATAAGGGTTTTTTTTTTTAAATTGAGGTGAAATTCATATAACAGATTTACCATTTTAAAGTGAAAAATTCCTTGGCATTAGTGCATTCACAATGTTGTGTAATTACTACCTCTGTCTAGTTCCAAAATATTTTCATCAACCCCTATTCATTAAGCAGTTTCTCCCCATTCCCCCTCTTCCCCTAGCTCCTGGCAAGTACCAGTTTGCTTTCTTTCTCTATGGATTTACCTATTCTAAATATTTCATATAAATGGACTCATACAATATGTGCCCTTTTGTGCCCAGCTTAATGTTTTTGAGGTCCATCCACATGTCCATACTTTAGTCCTTTTCATGACTGAATAATATTCCATTCCATTGTATGTGTATACCATAATTTGTTTATCCATTAATCTGTTCATAGATATTTGGGTTGTTTCAACATTTTGGCCGTTGTGAGTAGTACTATGAACATTCATGTACGTATTTGTTTGAGTACCAGTTTTCAGTTCTTTTGAGTATTTACCTAGGAATGGGATTGCTGGGTCATATGGTAATTCTGTGGTTAACTTTCTTAAAAAAACTTTCCAAGGAACTTAAATATTGTTTTCCACAATGGTTGCACCAGAAATGCATGAGAATGTCAATTTTTTCACATTCTTGCCAGCACTTGTTACTTTCTATTTTTTAAAATTTTATTATAGCCATCCTAGTGGGTGTAAAGTGGTACCTTATTGTGGCTTTGATTTGCATTCCCTAATGACCAGTGATGATGATGTTGAACATCTGTCTTTTTATGTGTGACCATTTGTGTATCTTCTTTGGAGAAATGTCTATTCAAGTCTTTTGCCATTGGGATTGTTTGCCTTTTCTTGGTTGAGTTAGAAGAGTTCTTTATATATTCTGGATTCCAGACTCTTATCAGATACATGCTTTGCAAATACTTTCTCCCATTCTGTGGGTTGTCTTTTCACTTTCTTCATAATGGCCTTTAATGCACAAAAGTTTTTAATTTTGATAAAGTTCAGTTTTATCTGTATTTTTCTCTTGTTGCTCGTGCTTTTCATGCTGTATCTAATGATACATTGCCCAACCCAAGGTCGTGGAGTTTTACCCTTATGTTTTCTTCTAAGACTTTTGTGGTTTTAACTCATATTTAGGTTGTTGATCCATTTTGAGTAAATTTTTGTATATGGTGTGAGGTAGGAGTCCAACTTCAGTTTTTTTTACATGTGAATATCCAGTTGTTCACCCAAGTTATTTCTTGACATGAACCACTGCAGGATTGGTGATGGTGGAAGCAAGCTTCTTCCAGTAGTTATTTTTACATAGTCTTCATATTTTTATATATTCAATTTTTACTGTATCTTCCTGTTATCCCACTGTGTAGGGGGTATTTGAATTCTTTCTGAGTTTCTTTTTTTTTTTCCCTTTCTCTCTCTCTCATATAGAGCAATGTCCTCTATCTCTGTATAAATTGAGATTCTTTCCTTTCTCTCAACTTATTTCTTTGGGTTATGCTTATAGTGGTTATGCTTATAGTGTGAAGTAGGTTTTATTATCCTGAGCTATTGATATTACTTGATGTATTTAAAAACTAAGAGGATATTTTTGATAAAAATAGGGACTTTCACAGGTTGCACTTGAATAAGGTTTGTCAAGAGAGGCATGGTGGTTAAAAACATAGATTATGATCAAAGAGGACTCACATCTTGGTTCAGTCTTACTTGTGTGTGACCAGAAGGAAGTTACTGAACATGTGTAATAACTTCATTTGTCAAATGGTGATAATAATAGTATTTACCTTATAGGGTTGTTATAAGGATAAATGAGATAATGCATGCAAAACTCTTAGCACAATGCCTGGTACAGATAGCACTGCCTCTACTGCGACAACTACTAAGAATCTTTTTTCCCTCCTCTCTCCTCCTTGGCCTTCTTTTCTCCTCCCTCCTCCCTTTTCCTTCCCCTGACAGCCTTTGTTCGTGTTCCCATTTTCCTAGTCTTTCTCTGACATTTCTATTTTTGAGTTCTCATTATTAGGGTCAGAAATCTAGGACCTGGGTGGATTAGGAATGAGCTGGCTGGAAGGAGGAGGAGTGGTATTGGTGTGAACACTTCATGCAGGAGACTCTTGGCAATCCACCCTTTCTCATTTCCTCTCTTTTATGTAACACTGTTGGTTTCCATTTTCATCAGTAATTGGAGGCACCACAGGGAATGGTGTCTGAATTTACTTTTTCAGGACAGATAGCTGCAATATTGCCACCTCAGTGTTAGATGATATAGGGAATAGTGATTTCTTAGGGTCATGTTGTTTCTTGAGATATGTTATATGTTAGGAATGACATTGATAATTTTAAAGAAAGGAGAAATTGAATGATGACATTTTCTTTCATCAGAAGTTCTCAGTACTTTACCTTTTAGCCTTTTCCTAGAGGCTAATGGTCTTTAGAAAGAAGTGCTTGTTAACAGTGCTCTCTTGTAAGTGTTTATCTAACATGGCATTTCAATTGAGTTTTTAAAATATTTCTTTCCAGTTAACAGAAGATGAAATTGCAACTATTCTTAAATCTACTTTGAAAGGACTAGAATATTTACACTTTATGAGAAAAATACACAGAGATATAAAAGCTGGAAATATTCTCCTCAATACAGAAGGACATGCAAAATTGGCGGATTTTGGAGTTGCTGGTCAGTTAACAGTAAGTGTAATACTTTTGGAAACACTTTTGGTTTATATGTCCAGGTTTGAGTATGACTAAACTTTGATAATATATTTTGGGGGTTATGGAAAGAAATGCGTAACTTCATTATTATCAGGGAGAAGGAGCCATTATTTACATATTATTTATTACTTTTATTTACAATTTAAGAGACATTGAATGAATATGAAAATATACATTGTCATCAAAATGCTTAAATATTCAGAAAGGAAAGCTACATTTGTTCATTTCTGTAGCTTTTATTGTTATAGTACTATCTTTAATGACTGTCTTTAATGAACGTAGTGGAGATAAGTTACTTGTGGACTCTTGGTTATTTCAGAATTCAAAGTTTCTAAGTATGTCATGTCACAACTAGTTGAAATTTTAGGAAAATAGTTTCAGATATAACCTGTAGTATTTGAGGCTTTCAGATATGTAGTTTAAAGAATATGTTGGCAAATACATTTCCTTAGTGTCTTTGTAGTAATATTTATGTCTGTGTAATGCTTTTGCAGGATACAATGGCAAAACGCAATACTGTGATAGGAACTCCATTTTGGATGGCTCCTGAGGTAATTCAAGAAATAGGCTATAACTGTGTGGCTGACATCTGGTCCCTTGGCATTACTTCTATAGAAATGGCGGAAGGAAAACCTCCTTATGCTGATATACATCCAATGAGGGTAAGAAAATGTCAGTGTTAAAAGTGTTGACGTTTTGTAATGTCAGTGTAAATAAATATAGAGTAAAAAAGTTCATTTGAATTTGGGTTCTGTGCAAAAAATAGTAAAATTATCCGTCAGGGTTAGTGACTGTTTGTTAACTTATTTCCTGCCTCGTAACCTTATTTGGGGGAAAAGAAGCGAAGTCTGTATTTCTCTCTACGGTCGCTGTTCTCCCCCAAAAGTATACCTGTTAAATTTCCCCATAATTTTAATAGAAGAAAGGGTTGGTAAACCCCACTACATTATTCAGTTCATCGTATTCTGAATGGAGTAGTGGGAGGCTTGGAAGAAATCGCTTCTTTTCTACCCACCCTGCATATTGTACCTTTTTGTGTTTTTGTTTCTCCGTTTTTCCTTCTCTGGTCTGGCTAATGTTAAAAAAAAAAATCCTGATTTCTAATATTGCTATGTGTAGGTGAATTAAGCATATTTTTTTAGTGCTTAGTGAGAAAATGGAATTCCTTTTTTGAACATTATTATATGCGTCTATGAACTTGTTTTCTAGGATAAATTTTAGAGTTTTAAATGCATACCTTGCATATTCAAGTCTAATTGTCAATGCTTTATGGTTTGTGATGATGATAGTTTTAAAATTTATTAGTATGTGAATCTCAATTCATTATAGATAAGTACATTTATCTTTGTAAACTTATTGCCCTCTAGTGGCTGTATTCAATTCAAGAAGAAAGGATATAGGAATGAAGGGAGAAAAGAGGTGGGGGAGAGAGAGAGTATGTGTGTGTGTGAAGAAGAGAAGAGAAGATGGTTTCAGGGTGATTGGAGAAATGTGTGAAGTAAACGGATGGGAGGAAAAAGAATGCAACATTTTAGAATATTTGAAGAAGAATAAATTAGAATTATATCTGATATTACAGTGCTATTGTGGATTGAATTTCAAGTGTAGGTAATAGTGTACGATACTGAAATATTTAAAACTCTGCCTGCCACTTAAAGATAATTCTTTGAGGAATATAATTGTATATAATAGAGTATGTGTCATCTTCCTTGTACATACAAATTCCTCTTGCTAAAGTGAAACATAGAAATAGCATGAATTGTTTGTTTGAAAATACTAAAATGAAATATAACAAGGTCAGCATAAAATCAACAACACAAATTCTCATTTCTTTTCTAATTAGTAAATATCTTTTGTACTTTTAGTTAGAATGTTTTTAGGGTGATCCTCAAAGCTAGATGTGTTTGAGTTTGAGTTAGCTAAACTATCCAGGACAGCCTAGCAAAGTGCCAGAGCTGGGATTTAACCCAGGACTTAGATTATTACTGTTCTGCTTCCTCCAGTATGAATCTCATTTCTTCTAGCCAAATAGTTCCACATACTAAGTTTGACCATGTGGTAGTCTCTGTAGCAGGTAGTAAAGGATTTAAAAAGTAAAACACACTCAGAGTAGCTTCCCTCATCGCAAATTACATGACACTACTCTTTTACAACCAAGTATACTCCTAATCCAACATGATTTCTTTAAAAAAAAAAAAAGACATACAAAAGAAAATATATATCCATGTCTAAGAATTGAAAACTGAGTCAACCATTTTTTTAATTAAAAAAATAAAAAAGAATCCAGGACCTCCTTCCTACCCAATTAATAGTAAAATCAACTTGAGAAATTCTGGAAGACTTGGCTTGGTTAGGGGTGCCAGTTAAGTAATACCCATACACGGCATACTTACACATCTTCCATCTCCCAGTTCCTACTGTATGTGACTGTATGTGACTGGGTAGACACCTGGCCCACCTTAGTGTGTGTGTCATGCCACTGCCTATTGGAAGATCACTCACAAGCATTTAACATGGGGGGCAGAGGACAGGTATCTTCATTTTGTCTGGGAGTGGACAAAGGGATATGGGAGTGTTAATTCACAGAATTAAAATGTCTTGATGGGAATGTCTTGGATGACGACTTCTCTTGTAAAGCTTAATATAGCAGGGTGCAGCCTTTCTTTGTGGTCTGATGTCTCGGTGTCGCTGTCGGGGTGCTATGCCAGATCCCAGAGACACTGGCCAGGAGCATGCGCCAGCCATACTCCTGCCCTGACCTGATGGGGGACTTCAGCACCTCGCCGTCCGACATCATATGGCTAGAAATCACGACTTAGGGGTGAAGCCCAGGATCCCCTTTTTCTCCCGCTTTACATAGTTAAATTTTGGCTTGAATGACATGTTCCGTGCTCATGAAGTCTACTTTCTTACTTTTCATTTTATCTTTTTACCCCCTATGGTAATTTCCTAGGGCTGTCATAACAAATTACTGCAAATTTGGTGGCTTAAAACAATAGAAATTTATTCTCTTACAATTCTGGAGGCCAGAAATTTGAAATGAAGGTGTTGACAAGGCAGCACTCCTTCCAGAGGCTCTAAAGGAGACTCCATTTTTTGCCTCTTCCAGCTTTTGGTGGCTGGCTGCCAGAAATCCTTGGCATTCCTTGGATTGTAGCTGCATCACTTCAGTCTCTGCCTGTATCTTCACATTAACCTTCTCCTCTATGTGTCTGTGTATTTTCCTCTTCTGTCTGTCTCAAATTTCCCTCTGCCTTTCTCTCAAAAGGACACTCGACATTGGATTTAGGGCCCACTCCAATAATCCAGGATGATCTCTTCCTGCAAAGATTTTTTTTAAATTTCAAATGAGGTCCCATTCAAAGGTTCTGGGGATTAGGATGTAGACATATCTTTTGGGGGCTGCTTTTCAACCCACTATATCCTCTATAATCTGTTCTCTTTTTTCAAATTGTATATCATTTAAGATCAATAATGACTAATTTCAGGACGTATCTCCTTGTCTTTCTTTTCCCAATTTTTTTTTATTGTGGTAAAATACACATAACATAAAATATACCGTTTTAACCTTTTTTTTTTTTTTTTTTTTTTGCGGTACGTGGGCCTCTCCCTGTTGTGGCCTCTCCTGTTGTGGAGTACAGGCTCCGGACGCGCAGGCTCAGCGGCCATGGCTCACGGGCCCAGCCGTTCCGCGGCACGTGAAATCTTCCCAGACCGAGGCACGAACCCGTGTCCCCTGCATCGGCAGGCGGACTCTCAACCACTGCACCACCAGGGAAGCCCTAACCATTTTTAAATATACAATTCAGTGGCATTAAGTACATTCACATCACACTGTCTACTACAGAAATTTTTAACATCCCAAACTAAAACTCTGTATGCATTAAACAATAACTCTTCATTATCTCCTCCCCCCAGCACCTCATAACCACAGTTCTACTTTCTGTCTCTATGAATTTGACTATTCTAAGCATCTCAGATAAGTAGAATCATACAATATTTGTTCTTTTATGTCTGGCTTCTTTCACTTAGTATAATGTTTTCAAGATTCATTCATTGTTGTAGCCTATATCGGAATTCATTCTTTTTTTTAAGGTTGAATAATATTCCACTGTATGTATGTACCACATTTTGTTTGACCTTTCATCTGTATGTGAACACTTGGGTTGCTTCCACCTTTTGATTGTTGTGACTAATGCTACTATGAGCATGGATGGACATTTATCTCTGTGAGAGTCTGCTTTCAATTCTGTGGGTATATACCTAGAGCTGGGATTGCTGGATCATGTGGTAATTTTATGGTTACGTTTTTGAGGAACCTGCATACTATTTTTTGTAGCATTGTGCTATTTTACATTCTCACCAGCAATGCACAGGGATTCCAATTTCTCCACATTCTTGCCAATACTTATTTTCTGTCTTTTGATAATAGCCATCCTAATGGAAGTGAAGTGTTATCTCATGGTTTTGATTTCCATTTCCCTAATAACTAGTGATGTTGAGCATCTTTTCATGTACTTATTGTCCATTTGTATATCTTTCTTGGAGAAATGTCTATTCAGGTTATTTGCCCATTTTTAAATTGGGTTGTTTTTGTTGTTATTGAGTTTCTGGTCTCATTTTAATTGACTTTTCTCTAGTTTTGGTCTGCCTTTCAGCCAACATTTGCTGGCTGAAGTCTCCTAGCCCTTTGACTTTTTACTGCCTCTGCTTACTGTTCTTCCAGCCATCCCCTGTCAGTTTTTGTACCCCAATTCTAATACTCAGTCTAAGTGCCTTTATAATTCTTCCTTTGTAATCAATCCATTGGGAGGTCTTTGAGTTAAAATGGATTTCAGACTTGCTAGTCTACAAGTAGAGAATTGCTTATTTGTATTTAATTATTAAATTACTTTGCTTCGTGCAGTAGATGTGTGCTGGAGAATTTGTGTAAATATTTAATAGTTGTAAATTGGCATTTAAATTTTTTTGGGTATTATTTTTTAAAAATAATTTTTAATGATTCCTTCAGTGATGAGTATAACACTCTTGAAACTTACCTGCCATGTAATTGTGTATATTTTTATGACGGGACATATCCATTTTAGCAGTAATACAAAATTTAATCATTAAAATATTTTTGATTTAGTATTAACGTTAAAATAGGAGAAATGCATATTCTAATGTGGAGGCAAGAAGTCAACCTTTGGACCAGTTGGAGAATATATCTGCTATCCTACGTTGGTTATTTTGTGTTAGAGAAACTCAGTGTCACCTAAATATGGATGTTTGATTTTTAAAGACAAGTACCCTCGCATTTTCTTCTTATATTCTTTTACTTCTGTTCCCCTTTTCTTTATTTCCTTCTACACATATTTAGGGTACATTTATCATGTCCCAGTCAGACTTTGAGGATGTAGTGGTAAGCAGAGCAAGTATGTTTCCTGTTCTCTTGGAACTTCCATTCCAGTGATAACTAGCATTCTAATGATAGAATTATTTAGCTTTCTGTGTGTGTGTGTGTGTGTGTGTGTGTATGTGTGTGTGTGTGTAGAGGGTGTGCATATATATTCAGTTGTTTAGAACGTAAGACCGTATACTGTAACAACTTTTATTCAAGTATAGGTATGTATGTATACTACAAATTATAAAGGATTTTTTATTATTTTGGCATTACATACATTACTTGTTTTTCTCCTTTGAACTTATCCTCATCTTCCCTTTTTCCCCTCTCCCCACTGCTGCCTTTACTTCCTTTGACTGTTCCCTGTTGCCTAACAGTGTGTGTACATGAATGCTCACACAATCCCTTTCATACTTTTTTTTTTTGCGGTACGTGGGCCCCTCACTGTTGTGGCCTCTCCCGTTGCGGAGCACAGGCTCCAGATGTGCAGGCTCAGCGGCCATGGCTCACGGGCCTAGCTGCTCCGTGGCATGTGGGATCTTCCCGGACCGGGGCACAAACCCGCATCCCCTGCATTGGCAGGCGGACTCTCAACCACTGCGCCACCAGGGAAGCCCTCCCTTTCATACTTTTACTTTTCTTTCTTTTCATACTGCCTCTCTTCCTCCCTATCTGTTCCCTATATTTTTCTGCCTGATTATTTTAAGTGATACCTTGATTCTACTAACTATACTTTCAGATCAGAAATAGCCAAGGATCCACAGGAGTGGGCAAATTGGATCATTGGAGAATTTCAGTATTACTTCCAGGACATGTGGTTTTTCACTCTATTTGAAAGTTAGAGTTGTTCTGCCCTGTGGTTCTAATACATATGGGAGTACAAGGCATTCCAGCCCCAAAATTGAGGATTAAGGTTTATTACAGTGACAGTTTCAACATATTTCTGTCTAGTCAGAGTTATTATTCTTAAAGAGATGAATAAGCAAGGAAAACAGAATAAACAGATCTCAGCTTCTCTTGGTTGAGTCTGCTGAGGTCACCCCATGGGTTTCACACGGAAGGCAAATTCCCACTGTTAATTTATATTCAAACCTTGCCATTGGTGTTGCCAAGTCCTCTGTAAACATGATTAGTTTGGTAACTACTGAGGAAGCAATCATCATTTTCTCACTGACATACTAATTATGTGAATATGAATTGTAGTGTTGGAGACATATTTCCATTAAGTATTGCTTAGATAAAGAAGTATAGTAGGAGGATTGAGCTGCTTTGTACCCAAAGGTGGAATTGGGGCCCGGCATCCCCTCCTTGCCTGGGCTGAGCCCTGCCCCATCCTATTTCTCCTGGTTGAGGTGGGCTCAGCCAAGAGTGTCCCAGTCATTCCAGTGCAGCCCGCTGCACAACAAGCTTCTGGCTCAAGTTTCAGACCCACGTTCACCCATTGCTGGTGTCCTGTGCACTCCCATCCAGGTAGCGAGCTCTCCACAGCCAAACCTGCCAGCAGCAGAGCAGCTGGAGGATCCTAAGCAGGCCCAGGACTCAGATCCCCGTTCTCCTACCCTTGGCATTGCACGGACACCTATGAAGACCAGCGGAAAGCCCCCAAGCCCACTGGTGAAACAGCTGAGTGATGTATTTGAGACTGAAGACCCCAGATTAAGTCTTCCCTCAGAACCTATTCTGCCCCTAGAGACACTTTCATCTTCTCAACTGGACTTGCCTCTGGGCACCCAGTTTTCCCTTGAGGATCAGACTGAGACTCCTTTCCAAGCAGGTGTTTTCCAAGGAGGAAACAGGACATCCCTCAGAGACCCCTATAGCCAGCCAGCGCTTGGACAAGCCCTTGAGAGACCCCGACACTCCTTGATCTTCAGGTTCTAAGCGCAGCAGACAGAAACCAAACAGCAAGGTGCTAGGGAGATCTTCTCTCACCATCTTACAGGGTGACAACTCCCTTGGGACTCTGACACCACGACAGGGTAAGCAGCCTTCTCCCCTGAGTGAAAATGTTAGGGAACTAAAGGAAGGGGCCGTTCTGGGAACTGCACGACTTCTGAAAACTGGAGGATGAGCATGGGAGCAAGGCCAGGGCCATGGCAAAGAAAATCGGCACTTCGCTTTGGTAGAGAACTAGGCTGTGCATGGGCCCAGCACGGGACTCACCACCAGGGGCCTAGTGACGTTCTGTGTCCTCTCACCCCTTCTTTCCCTGGGAGACTGGAAAGGCTCATTTTCTTCAACTCCTCCTATTACTACCAACTCTGGGACTGAGAGCTTCCTTAGCTTTCTTTGTGTCTTATGTGTTTCTGTATATTGTAGGAAGTGATTTAAAAAAAAAAAGTTACACTAGACTCCATCTATTTAAGATTTTAATGTGGGATACTGACAAAGGCAGTATTTCTCTGTATATGTGTGGCAGCACTCACAGGAGACAATTTAAATTGATTTATTAATGATTGAAAGATGATTTACATTTCATACTTAAAAAATAATTAATTGATATTATTACATTGAATTTTTTTTTATATACAGCAGGTTCTTATTAGTCATCCATTTTATACACATCAGTGTATACATGTCAATCCCAGTCGCTCAATTCATCTCACCCCCACCCCCACCCCCCACTGCTTTCCCCACTTGGTGTCCATACGTTTGTTCTCTACATCTGTGTCTCAATTTCTGTCCTGCAAACTGGTTCATCTGTACCATTTTTCTAGGTTTCACTTATATGCGTTAATATACAATATTTGTTTTTCTCTTTCTGACTTACTTCACTCTGTATGACAGTCTCTAGATTCATCCACGTCTCTACAAATGACCCAATTTCGTTCCTTTTTATGGCTGAGTAATATTCCATTGTATATATGTACCACATCTTCTTTATCTATTCATCTATCGATGGGCATTTAGGTTGCTTCCATGACCCGGCTGTTGTAAATAGCACTGCAGTGAACATTGGGGTGCATGTGTCTTTTTGAATTATGGTTTTCTCTGGGTATATGCCCAGTAGTGGAATTGCTGGGTCATATGGTACTTCTATTTTTAGATTTTTAAGGAACCTCCATACTGTTCTCCATCGTGGTTGTATCAATTTACATTCCCACCAACAGTGCAAGAGGGTTCCCTTTTCTCCACAGCCTCTCCAGCATTTGTTGTTTGTAGATTTTCTGATGATGCCCATTCTAACTGGTGTGAGGTGCTACCTCATTGTAGTTTTGATTTGCATTTCTCTAATAATTAGTAATGTTGAGCAGTTTTTCATGTGCTTCTTGGCCATCTGTATGTCTTCTTTGGAGAAATATCTGTTTAGGTCTTCTGCCCATTTTTGGATTGGATTGTTTGTTTTTTTAAATATTGAGCTGCATGAGCTGTTTATATATTTTGGAGATTAATCCTTTGTCCGTTGATTCGTTTGCAAATATTTTCTCCCATTCTGACGGTTGTCTTTTCGTCTTCTTTATGGTTTCCTTTGCTGTGCAAAAGGTTTGAAGTTTCATTAGGTCTCATTTGTTTATTTTTGTTTTTATTTCCATTACTCTAGGAGGTGGGTCAAAAAAGATCTTGCTGTGATTTATGTCAAAGAGTTTTCTTCCTATGTTTTCCTCTAAGAGTTTTATAGTGTATGGCCTTACATTTAGGTCTTTCATCCATTTTGAGTTTGTTTTTGTGTATGGTGTTAGGGAGTGTTCTAATTTCATTCTTTTACATGTAGCTGTCCAGTTTTCCCAGCACCACTTATTGAAGAGACTGTCTTTGCTCCATTGTATATCCTTGCCTCCTTTGTCATAGATTAGGTATCCATAGGTGGGTGGCTTTATCTCTGGGCTTCCTATCTTATTTCATTGATCTATATTTCTGTCTTTGTCCCAGTGCCATATTATCTTGATTACCGTAGCTTTGTAGTATAGTCTGAAGCCAGGGAGTCTGATTCCTCCAGCTCCGTTATTTACCCTCAAGACTGCTTTGGCTATTTGGGGTCTTTTGTGTCTCCATACAGATTTTAAGTTTTTTTTTTTTTTTTTTTTTGCAGTATGTGGGCCTCTCACTGTTATGGCCTCTCCTGTTGTGGAGCACAGGCTCTGGACGTGAGGCTCAGCGGCCATGGCTCACAGGCCTAGCTGCTCTGTGGCATGTGGGATCTTCCTGGACTGGGGCATGAACCCGTGTCCCCTGCATTGGCAGGCAGACTCTCAACCACTGCGTCACCAGGGAAGCCCCAGATTTTAAGATTTTTTGTTCTAGTTCCGTAAAAAAGGCCATTGGTAATTTGATAGGAATTGCATTGAATCAGTAGATTGCTTTGGGTAGTAGAGTCATTTTCACAATATTGATTCTTCCAATCCAAGAACATGGTATTACTCTCCATCTGTTGGTATCATGTTTAATTTCTTTCATCAGTGTCTTATAGTTTTCTGCATACAGGTCTTTTGTCTCCCTAGGTAGGTTTATTCCTAGGTATTTTATTCTTTTTGTTACAGTGGTAAATGGGAGTGTTTCCTTAATTTCTCTTTCAGATTTTTCATCATTAGTGTATAGGAATGCAAGAGATTTCTGTGAATTAATTTTGTATCCTGCAACTTTACCACATTCATTGATTAGCTTTGGTAGTTTTCTGGTAGCATCTTTAGGATTCTCTATGTATAGTATCATGTCATCTGCAAACAGTGACAGTTTTACTTCTTTTTTTCCAATTTATATTCCTTTTCTTTCTTTTTCTTCTCTGATTGCCATGGCTAGGACTTCCAAAACTATGTTGTACAATAGTGGTGAGAGTGGACATCCTTGTCTTGTTCCTGATCTTAGAGGAAATGCTTTCAGTTTTTCACCATTGAGAATGATGTTTGCTGTGGGTTTGTCGTATATGGCCTTTATTATGTTGAGGTAGCTTCCCTCTGTGCCCACTTTCTGGAGAGCTTTTATCATAAATGGGTGTTGAATTTTGTTAAAAGCTTTCTCTGCATCTATTGAGATGATCATATGGTTTTTATTCTTCAACTTGTTAATATGGTGTATCACATTGATTGATGTGCATATACTGAAGAATTCTTGCATGCCTGGGATAAACCCCACTTGATCATCATGGTGTACAATCCTTTTAATGTGTTGTTGGATTCTGTTTGCTAATATTTTGTTGAGCATTTTTGCATCTATATTCATCAGTGATATTGGTCTGTTATTTCCTTTTTTTGTAGTATCTTTGTCTGGTTTTGGTATCAGGGTGATGGTGGTCTCATAGAATGAGTTTGGGAGTGTTCCTTCCTCTGAAATTTTTTGGAAGAGTTTGAGAAGGATGGGTGTTAGCTCGTCTCTAAATGTTTGATACAATTCACCTGTGAAGCCATCTGTCCTGGGCTTTTGTCTGTTGGAAGATTTTTAATCACAGTTTCAATTTCATTACTTGTGATTGGTCTGTTCATATTTTCTATTTCTTCCTGGTTCATTCTTGGAAGGTTATACCTTTCTACGAATTTGTCCATTTCTTCCAGGTTGTCCCTTTTATTGGCATAGAGTTGCTTATAGTAGTATCTTCGGATGCTTTGTATTTCTGCAGTGTCTGTTGTAAGTTCTCCTTTTTCATTTCTCATTTTATTGATTTGAGTCCTCTCCCTGTTTTTCCTGATGAGTTTGGCTAATGGTTTTTCAATTTTGTTTATCTTCTCAAAGAACCAGCTTTTAGTTTTATTGATCCTTGCTGTTGTTTTCTTTGTTTCTGTTTCATTTATTTCTGCTCTGATCTTTATGTTTTCTTTCCTTCTGCTAACTTTGAGTTTTGTTTGTTCTTCTTTCTCTAGTTGCTTTAGGTGTAAGGTTAGATTGTTTATTTGAGATTTTTCTTGTTTCTTGAGGTAGGCTTGTATAGCTATAAACTTGCCTCTTAGAACTGCTTTTGCTGCATCCCATAGGTTTTGGATCATCATGTTTTCATTGTCATTTGTCTCTAGGTGTTTTTTGATTTCCTCTTTGATTTCTTAAGCAATTCTTGATTATTTAGTAACGTATTGTTTAGCCTCCATGTGTCTGTGTTTTTTACGTTTTTTTCCCATAATTGATTTCTAATCTCACCGCATTGTGGTCAGAAAAGATGCTTGATATGATTTCAGTTTTCTTAAGTTTACTGAGGCTTGATTTGTGACCCAAGACGTGAACTATCCTGGAGAATGTTCTGTGCACACTTGAGAAGAAAGTGTAATCTGCTGGTTTGGGGTGGAATGTCCTATAAATATCAATTAAGTCCATCTTGTTTAATGTATCATTTAAAGCTTGTGTCTCCTTATTTAGTTTCATTTTGGATGATCTGTCCATTGTTGAAAGTGGGATGTTGAAGTCCCCTACTATGACTGTGTTACTGTCAATTTCCCCTTTTATGGCTGTTAGCATTTGCCTTATGTATTGAGGTGCTCCTATGTTGGGTGCATATATATTTATAATTGTTATATCTTCTTCTTGGATTCATCCCTTGATCATTATGTAGTATCCTTCCTTGTCTCTTGTAACATTCTTTATTTTAAAGTCTGTTTTTTCTGATATGAGTATTGCTACTCCAGCTTTCTTTTGATTTCCATTTACATGGAATATATTTTTCCATCCCCTCACTTTCAGTTTGTATGTGTCCCTAGGTATGAACTGGGTCTCCTGTAGACAGCATATATATGGGTCTTGTTTTTGTATCCATTCAGTGAGCCTGTGTCTTTTGGTTGGAGCATTTAATCCATTCACGTTTAAGGTAATCGACAGCTATGTTCCTATTACTATTTTCTTAGTTGTTTTGAGTTTGTTTTTGTAGGTCCTTTTCTTCTCTTGTGTTTCCCACTTAGAGAAGTTCTTTTAGCATTTGTTGTAGAACTGGTTTGGTAGTGCTGAATTCTCTTAGCTTTTGCTTGTCTGTAAAGCTTTTGATTTCTCCACCGAATCTGAATGAGATCCTTGCTGCGTAGAGTAATCTTGGTTGTAGGTTCTTCCCTTTCATCATTTTAAGTGTATCATGCTACTCCCTTCTGGCTTGTAGAATTTCTGCTGAGAAATCAGCTGTTAACCTTATGGGAGTTCCCTTGTATGGTATTTGTCCTTTTTCCCTTGCTGCTTTCAGTAATATTTCTTTGTCTTTATTTTTTGCAAGTTTGGTTACTGTGTGTCTCGACGTGTTTCTCCTCGGGTTTATCCTGTATGGGTCTCTCTGCACTTCCGGGCCTTGGGTAGCTATTTCCTTTCCCATGTTAGGGAAGTTTTCGACTATAATCTCTACAAATATTTTCTCGGGTCCTTTCTCTCTCTCTTCTCCTTCTGGGACCCCTATAATGCGAATGTTTTTGCGTTTAACGTTGTCCCAGAGGTCTCTTAGGCTGTCTTCATTTCTTTTCATTGTTTTTTCTTTATTCTGTTCCGCAGCAGTGAATTCTACCATTCTGTCTTCCAGGTCACTTATCCGTTCTTCTGGCTCATTTATTCTGCTGTTTTCTCCTTCTAGTGTAGTTTTCATTTCAGTTATTGTATTGTTTTTCTCTGTTTGTTTGTTCTTTAATTCTTCTACATCTTTGTTAAACATTTCTTGCATCTTCTCGATCTTTGCCTCCATTCTTTTTCCAGGGTCCTGGATCATCTTCACTCTCATTATTTTGAATTCTTTTTCTGGAAGGCTGCCTATCTCCACTTCATTTAGTTGTTTTTCTGGGGTTTTATCTTGTTCCTTCATCTGGTACATAGCCCTCTGCCTTTTCATCTTGTCTATCTTTCTGTGAATGTGGTTATTGTTCCACAGGCTGCAGGATTGTAGTTCTTGCTTGTACTGCATTTCATAATTTTTTGACTCTGATCCATAGTATGAAATATATTTCACATTGTGACCTATTATGCACATGTGTGCATGTATGTGTGTGCACACAGTTGAAACAAAATATACATAAAACAGTACTTACCTATGCATGTTCATAATGGGTTACATGTGAAATATATTTCATACTATGAATCACTGTTTGTGATCCACTCTGATTTCTCTTCTATCACAGTCTTCTCTTCTTCTACTGTATTTCATCTTTTCATTAAAAAAAAAAAAGTGGTCCAAATCCATTCAGTTGATTTCATGACCAAGTATTGGTTTGTAACTTGCATCTGAAGAGGAAGAATCACTGTATCTTTGGAAATGTGATTTCTTCCAATGCCATAATGCTTTCCTTGTTGCCACATGATAGTGGTGTGACCTGGCGTTTGAGACTTGTGAGTCCTGAATCAATTCTGTTATCTGTCAGTTAGTTATAGTGGGCTCTCAATTAATTTTCCAGTTCACGGAATTGTTGTGAAGATCATATAAGACAATGTAAGTGAGCAATACATGTAAAATAGTAAATACTTCAGAAATATTAGGTAGCATTATTAAGTTTTCAAGTCTCAAATTGAGATATTAAAATAGTTCAAGTTCTTGCAGAGAGTAGGTTTTTTTTTTTAACGTTTTATTTTATATTGGAGCATAGCTGATTAACAATGTTGTGAGAGTTTCAGGTGTACAGCAAAACGACTCAGCCATAGATATACATGCATCCATTCTTCCCCGGACTCCCCTCCCATCCAGGCTGCCACATGACATTGAGCAGAGTTCCCTGTGTTATACAGTAGGTCCTTGTTGGTTATCCCTTTTAAAATTTATTTATTTATCTATTTATGGCTGTGTTGGGTCTTGGTTGCTGTGCGAGGGCTTTCTCCAGCTGTGGTAAGCGGGGGCCACTCTTCATCGCGGTGCGCGGGCCTCTCACTATCGCGGCCTCTCTTGTTGCGGAGCACAGGCTCCAGACGCGCAGGCTCAGTAATTGTGGCTCACGGGCCTAGTTGCTCTGCGGCATGTGGGATCTTCCCGGACCAGGGCTCGAACCTGTGTCCCCTGCATTGGCGGGCAGACTCTCAACCACTGCGCCACCAGGGAAGCCCGGTTATCCCTTTTAAATGTAGCAGCGTGTACATGTCAATCCACTTAGGGAGCTTTTGGCCATGGAAAGGATCAGGCAATTGCTTCATCATCACCTTATTTTGTTTGGGGCTATCGAGTAGGTTTGGCGGTATTGGGACCTTATGCAGTACCCAAGGGAGCTTATTGCCAGCTGTGGGAGGTTGCTGAAAGCTTTAAAGCCCTTACTTATGGCTGCTGAGATGACTTCTGCAGCCTCCACTGGAAACAGTATGGAAATAATGAGCCCATGAGGACACAGAGACATGTAGACTCTCTTTTCTAACCTCAGGTCAGACTGTGATATACAGATGTTTTCTACTTCATTTTCACTGTATACTTGCTCAGTAATGGAAACTGTGATTCACTAGAGAGTAGAATGAATTTTTTCTGGAGCAGAGAATTCAGAGTCATTGGACCCCCAAAATTTCAGTTAAATATTGGTTTGTGTGTAGATATGCATTTTGTTGGTGAGAGAGTTCACAGTTTTCATCAATGAAAATAAGAGTTTCTTGACCCCCAAAGATTGAGAACTATGGCTTTCAGTAATAATATTGGTGACCCTCAAGAGAGTTTCTTATTATATTGTGTATTTAGGATGTGGTTTTGTTTAGTATTTACTTTATTATAGCATGTCACTGTTCTGTGTTTTAATCTGGAACCAGTAACTATATATGCATATGGCATCTATGATTTCCCCCCAAACCCCTAATACTCTTTTACTTCTGGAAAGGTTAGTTTTAGGTATGTCTAATTACTGTCTGAATTTCCTCATTCCACTGATTTAAAAAAATCTTTTTTTCTCTCAATTCTCACCTTTTCTCTGTCTTTTATTTTTTTTTAAACTTACTTTGTATTATAGTAATGATTATGTTGTCTTATTTCCTCTCTTAGATCTAAGTTTTAAATGCAAGTGTGTTTCATTTTTGTGTGTCTAATTGAACCTAGTGGAGTGACTTACATAAGAGCATCCAATAAATGTTTTTGTTGAATATGTGCTCAATTACCTTTCTTATCTCAAAGACACTTTGTGGTGGTAATATTGAAATCTAGCAAGCTCAGATTCTTCTTTCATACAATAATAATGTTGTACTTGTAGGTTAGAATAAGAGTGAAATAAGCTGAAAAATGAAAGTAAATGCTAATTAAATACAACTTGAAAGCCCTATCCTTGCTCATGGCTTGACTTTCAAACTTTTACTAAGTGCAGTTTATTTATTTAAAATTTCAATTTTATTTATTTTTTATTTATTTATTTTTTATACAGCAGGTTCTTATTAGTTATCTATTTCATACATATTAGTGTATATATGTCAGTCCCAATCTCCCAATTCATCACACCACCACTCCACTTTCCCCCCTTGGTGTCCATACATTTGTTCTCTACATCTGTGTCTCTATAAAATATCAGTTTTAAATTGATTTAATTCATACATACATATATATGCATATACATTTATTTATTATTTTATTTATTTATTATTTTGGGGGGGCACTTTAGATCCTGGAGATCAGAAAGACTTAATGTTGGCCTCTGGACAGTAGTTTTAGTTTGCTAATGGGGATATAATCATTAACCCTGTTGAGGGTCTTAAAAGCAATTGTATAGACTTACTATATTGATCATAGTAAGTTTTGTTGTGTTTTGTTTTTAAACCTGTCATAGAAACTGTTTAGGCTAACATTTATTTTAGAAGACGTAAATATCTAGGTGTGTTTGTGTTAGGAGGTTGGGTGGTATCTGAGGGCAGGTGTGGACTCTGTAATTTCAAGTGTACAACACTTAATTCATGATGTTTTTGGAGGAAATGCTGTCTGTAGCAAACTTGACTTTTGAAATCATGGCTGATCAGACATATTTTTAAAAATGAAGATAGTCAGACACTTGTAAGTCAGACACATCTGACTTAAACAAAAACTATGTATTTTAGTTAAATTCTTGCAGAGTAGAATTTTCAGCTGTCCTAGAGGACTATATTAATTACAGATTATTTGTTTATCTTTACTTGGTTTTCAGTATAACTTTTACATAAATAGAATCATCTTCATTACATCTGGGATCATTTAAATAGCATAATTACATGTAGTTGTGCTATATAATGAAAGGTAAGGGATAAATGATCAGAGGTGACTTTATAAGCATTGCAGTTAAGTGACTTATAAACTGAAGGTTACCATTTTAATTGGAAGGTTTGTGGATCTCTTAAATTCTGTAATCAAATGAGTGATATCAAAGGAAGAAGTAATTTAACATAACAATTGTGGCTTACACTGAACATATGTTCCTGTTAATAAGTTGCATTATAGTCTTTAAGGACTTGTATGTAGTTAGTACATTTTGGTTCATTTGATACCCACAGTTTTTCTTAATTTTTATTAGTGAGTTGTTACAGTGGTTAACAAGAAATACACAGATTTAAGTTGCAATAGTTTTCCCAGGGTTATATGATCTAACTTCACAAGCTCCTTGGACATATGTAGATGCTTTTCTATTTTGCTTTAGTTATGACATACAATTGATATAGGCAAGCATGAAAGCTTGGGCAAATTTTCATTGCTTTTTCTGGATCTTGCTCAGGTTCTGTGGTATTTATGTAAAGCACAATTTTGTTACTTGGGAATGCATGTTGAAATTATCATGTGCACTATTTTGCTGTAGGCCTGTTGGCACTGCCACAAAGGTAATACACTGCAGTAGGCCATTTCCTTGTAGGCTGCATTTACAATTTAATAGAAATATTACATGACTTTTTAAACAAGTGTTTTGGCAGGGAGGAAATGGCAGATTCCTTACAAACAAGCATAGCTTCCTTTCCTTAACCACACTCCAGCTACTCAAGAAATTGTACTTGGTTTCAAGTTTGGGGGTTTGAGGGTAGAATGGGAAGTCAGGTTGAAACAGGAATGACATTGATATTTATTGATACTATAAAATAGTTATGTATTTTTAACTGCTGGATTTTATTACTATATAGTTTCAGTGAGTGACAACCAATATATTTCTGAATTAGGGCCGAGTTTATTTTTATGCAGTTCACCTGGCTGGGACTATCTGGTTTTGATTGGTTGAGAAGGTCAGGACTACCAGATAGGCTCTAAAATGTTAGTTTACTTTTTGTAAGTTTTTTTTATAGTTTTGGCTTTGCTGCATATATTGGTCTTCATGATATTTGCCTAAGCGCTACTTCTTTCATATCAATGATGATTTTATCTTGAAGATGAATCACTTTGGAGGGTAGAGAATATGAAAAGAAAATTTGGTAGGCTTGTTAGCACTGACATACAACATAATGGATTCCTAGCACATCTTTTGGTCAGTTTGTTTTAGTTCTCTATTGTGTGTTTCAAATTTGAAAGGTCACGTTTACACTTTTTTTTTCTTGGATGTTATTCCATCCTATCACATTCTTATTTTATTTAGTTCTTTGAATCTTAAGTCATTTGTAGTTTTGGATAAAATGCTGATCTCTTTAATTCTGAAGTATTTTATACTTTTGGGAACTCCACAGAAAAAAAAATGCACTTTACTTTCAGCCTTGACTTTGGCCACATTTTACTTTCTAGTGTAGATCCCGGCTTTTTCTTCTGTACAGAAAGAGAACAGTTTATAGTTAGGTCTTTCCCCTTTTCTTTTCTTATTGCTTCTGACTTCTTAGCCAGCTTACCTGGCAGCTGTACTAAGTTATGCTGCTGTGGTGTGGTAGAGACTGGCATTGGGTGTGTTCTTATAGCCATCACAGCATTGGCTTTTGTTATTTTCCATGTTTCAGTTTGTTGGTAATGGACATATGGACGTCATATGTTCCACAGAGTACTGTACGAAGCCAATTTGAACTGTTTCCATTTGCCTCCAGTCCAATCATGATATTTATTTTTCCATGGCACTTACCCAGATTATCCATACCTCCTGCTTAGCTTGTGTCACTGCCACCATGGACTGTATTTCTTCTGATTGCCTCCAGTTTTTCACAGTATCTAATTGCCTATTCTGCCTTAGCTTTCTTTGCACTGCATTGATTGATGTTTATAAAATATCCCAAGATCTTTTAGATAACAGATACTCAGGTGCAGAAAAGTATGATATTCAGCTTGTTTTTTGTTTATATATAAGGAAAGTTTTATATCCAGCCTTATAGAGTGGAATTGAATATGCTAGTGGAAAACTTAGAAGAGTAACTGTGTGGTTTTAGCCAATATTGCTTACTTTTTAGTATCAACAATAACAGCAATGTGATCTCCCAGAGAACCTTTGATATAACAAATCAGCTCATAATTTTATTGCTGAATTTTGAAGAGAAGATCCTGGATGCTTCTTTCTAGGCTTGAGAAAATATGGCTACATTATTGTTTACCATAGCTGTTCTTCACCTCTTAGCCCTCTATAACGTCATTTTAGATACTGATTTTCAGAATATGAATAAATGAGTTGCAGTCATTTCATGACATTAGGTCAGTCAACTATTACCGTGACCTAGAAGCTTTGGCTTTACAAAGGAATGCATTTATTCATTCATTTAGCAGATATTTACTGAGCACCTACTATGTGCTAGGGACTGTTCTAGGTGCTGAGGATGCAGCAGCAAAAAAAAAAAAAAAGATGAAAAATTCTCTTTATTGCTTTTGTATTCTAATGAGGGAGAGAGATAATAAAGAAGAGAAGTAAATACAGCATCTAGTATGTTAGTAATAAGTCCTGCAGTAGAAAAAATAATGCAGGGAAGTGAGATAGGAAATTTCAGCGACGGAGTGGAGTGGTTGATGTACAGTACTGGATTGCTAGTGAAGGCCTCACTAAGGAGATGACACTTGAATAAAAACTTAAAGAAAATGAAGATATCTGTGTACGGAATATACCAGGTAGAGGCAACTAACTGCAAGTTCAGTGGTCCTGAAGTGGGAGTGTGGTAACTCCAGGTGCGGATCATAGAGACTTGAAGGTTATAGTAAATACTTAGGCTTTTATTCTGAATAGGTGAGAAGTCATTGAGGATTTCTGAGTAGAGGAGTGACATGAGAATGAATAGCCTGGAGAGTTACAAGGGTGGAATCACATAAACTAGTTTAGGAGACTTGTATGAACCATGCAAGAGATGATTGGATGAGGATGTTAAAAGCAGTGAAGATAGTGAGAAGTAGTTGGTTTCTGGTATATTTTTAAAAGTAGATTAACAGGGTTTGTTGATGGATCAGGTGCATGAGAACACTGAAAATGCTTAAAACCATTCTGTACAACTTTGGGAGATGGTCTTTTTTCCACTATCAAAATATAAGGCAGAAAATTGAATGGAATGTAGAGTTTATTCTTCCAGGAAGCCCAACTACAAATGTAATGCATGTTTATTGTGGAAAGGAAGGAAGGAGGAAAGAAAGAAAGCAAAATATAAACAAGAAAATAAAAATCACTTGCACTTGTTCTGCCTAGAGATTCACAGTTGGCACTTGGTATATGGTATTCCTGTTTGCTTTGCATATATATCATGACCACGAGAACGTGCTGTTTTTAACCAGAATTGGAATCATGAGATTGTGTTGTTTTGTAATTTTCGTTTTTCATTTAGCACTGTATCTTGGGAGCTTCCCCATATTCTTAAGTGTTTTGAGCCCTAACATGTTTAGAAAATTGCTTAAATGAAATAATTTTATATATTCTACTTCTATGATAGAGCTTTAAAATGAGTAGTGTCCTTTTTTAAGGCAAAAGGGAACAACTTAAAGAAGCCATTGCTTATAGGGGTAAGGGGAAAAAGGGTTATTATGGGATTATGTGAAATCATGTGTGTGAAGCTTGTGAAAGCATTATAGAATTTAAAGAATCTTTCATTCAAAAAAAAAATTTTACAAAAAGGAGTCATTGCTAGTCAACAATCCTAAAGTGTGTAAAAATGTCTTGGTTTTAATATTTAATACTAATAAATTATTATCTACTAATTATCATAAATTATACTTTTAAAGACTGTAAATATTCTGACAACTTTTAAATTAAGGTATAACATCAATTCTGTATGGATTTTATTTTTATTTCTATATGAAATTTTTTAAACACTCTTTTAGAGGAAATTATTTTTGAGCCTTAAGAAACTGATATTTACATTGCAACTTATACATCCTATCTTTAACTTTGTATCAAGTAAGTAGTCTTAACCAGCTGAATGATTGCATCAAGCCTAAATAATTAACCATATCAGAAAACATGCAATTAATAATGAGCGGATTGTTAGATACTTCCTTCTAGCGGTACAGTCATTTAAAAAGGAAAACATTCTAAATGTTTTTTTCATTTAAAATGTATTTTACCTGCCAAAAAATACAAATGTGGTTTTCTTAACCTTGAACACTGGTATATGCATGTGCAGTAGGGAAGCATTCCTCTTTTGCCAGCTAATTAGCTTTTGACATAAATGTAGTTGTTCTCCAACTACCTGAGTCCTTCTAGTGTCCCTTGTGCCGATGGTATTCTGCATTTATAAAATATTTTGCAAAATTTCAAGAAGAAAACTTCTGAGAAGGAAAAAATGATGAAGGACAGAATAACAGTACCCATATTTGGGGGTTTGGAGGAGGGAGGTAAAAGAGAATCTAGAGAATAAGAGAAGAATTAGGAGAACATGGTGTTTCAGGCAAGGGAGAGAAGAGTTTTAAGAAGGAGGTGACTGATGACTTTTTATCACTGTTTGTCATTTTTGCCTTTAGATTGGGTAGTATGAAGAGATTATCAGATTGGAGGTTATGGTTCACTTTCAGGAGTGTAATTTAATTGAGTGGTAGGGCAGAAGCCGATCCCTGAGGGATCAAGGAATGAAGGGGAAGTAGGGGAGTAGAAAGCAGCACCAGTAGAATCTATTTTAGGTATTTGGCAACCAAGAAGAGGAGAGAAGTTCGGGAGATAGTTTAAAGGCATCAGGGTTGAGGAAAGATTTTAATAGGATGAGGGGACTTAATCTGACTTTAGAATGAGATGAAGGACTCAGGGAGAGGGTTACAGATATAAGGAGTGGGGCCAAAGATGACAATAACACAAGGCCCTGGTCAAAGAGGAAGGGAATGTGATTGAGGGTGAGGGTGTGGTCATTAGCCTTGGGGAAAATGGATTTAAAGTATATTCTGTTTATAACATGCTCATGCTTTGACCATCAAGTGCTGTATTTTAAGATCCCATCGCTTACTGCTGCAGTAGCAACATAAAGCATTCTGTATGGTTGCCAGGCTTAGTCAGGGCCAGTAGGTTGAAGGGCAGTAATGCTTTTGCTAGGCAGTGCTTGGTTTAGGAGCGCTGGTTAGCTGTAGTGGTGGTTCATTTGCTTACAAAGTGTTCAGAAACCTCTTAGCCAACTATATTCTGACCTGCTCTAAAAATAATCAGTTAAAGAGTGAAACTACTGAAAGACTTCACCCAACTTTTTAAAAAACAATTGTTGGAAAATATACATAACATAAAATTTACCATTTTAACCATTTTTAAGTGTACAAGTCGATGACACATATAGTAGTTATTGAAAAAATCTGCATATAAGTGGACCTGTGCAGTTCAAGCCCATGTTGTTCAAAGATCAGCTGTACCTTTACGTTGTTGTACAACCATCACCACCATCCATTTCCAGAACTTTATTTTAAAGATTTTTCCTTTTTTTTTATTGTGGTCAAATATGTACAACATAAATTTACCATCTTAACCACTTTTAAGTGGCATTAAATACATTCACATCGTTCTGCAGCCATCACTGCTATTCACCCCTAGAACTTTTTCAACATCCCAGACTGAAACTCTGTACTCATTAAACAGTAGCTCTCCATTACTCCCTCTCCCCAGTCCTAAGTAACCACCATTCTTTTTGTTTCTATAAATTTGACTGTTCTAAGCACCTCGTATAAGTGGAATCATATAATATTGTCCTTTTGTGTCTGACTTCTTTTACTTGGCATATCTTCAAGGTTCATCCATGTTATAGCATGTGTCAAAATTTCATTCTTTTTTAAAGCCTGAATAGTATTCCATTGTGTGTATATGCAACATTTTGTTTATCTATTCATCCATTGATGGCTACTTGGGTTTGTTTCCACCTTTTGGTTATTGTATATAATGCCACCATGAACCTTGAACAGGGATGTACAAATATCTGAGTTCTTGCTTTTAATTGCTAGTTCATATGGTAAATAATTCAGTGTTTAATTTAATAAAACCATACTGTTTGCCACAGCTAACCCAACTCTCTAGATATGAGACATACAGATAGGAGGGCATACAGAATGCATAATATTTTTATTCAATGGAACTGAGATGTGGGAAAAGTACATCTCTGTTTAGTGTGAATCACATTTAAATAATTTTAGGAAGTTATTAAAGATCTTCAGAGGAAAAGATAACATTTAAAAAATATTTATAGTTGTAAAGTTTTTTCTCATACCATATGTAGTGTAACGCTATTAACAATGTTGATGCGTGATATAGAAAGTAGAATGCTTTATTTCCCACAAACCTTGTATTTTTATTCATAAAGCAATAATGTGTATTTTTCTTCCATTGTTAAATATTTGGCTGTTTTAAAAAGCTTAACCTAAATTCTGCTTTTGATCCAGTAAAGGTTACATGCTTCATGCCCCAATTCTTTGACTTGATGTCAATATAGAATATTTCAAAGTTTATTTCAATAATTTAATTTCATATTAAAATTATTAATGACAATTTCTTTTTGTTGTTAAATGTATATTTGAAATATAGTTATTCTCAACAGGAACCTTTTGTAACACATTTAATGGAAATTTATAAGACAAACATTAGGCATGACAAAGAAAACAAAAAGCCTTGTAATGGTAAAACAAATATGTGAGGCAAAGAAATGGAAAATATGAACTATTCTCTTGCCTTTGGAGCATTTCATGGTTTTTCTTTTGAGATATTAGTAGGAAGTGCCTCCTAGTTTCTTCTAGTAGCCTTTTATTTGAGGTGAAGCGTTTTCAGACTTGGTCTTTTGGCTGCTATAATTGATGGTTTGGGAGCTGACTGTGATCTCTTCATTTATTGACATATTTTCCCTAAGCTATAGGATAAAGGCTTCAAGTTTGGGATATGGAATACTTTCTTTTTTGCCCTAAAACAGGAATATGAATTAGTGATCTCTGATAGCCATAAATGGAGCCTTATGATTTTATGTTCTTTTTTATTTGCTTTCCCTGGGCTGATCCAGTTCTTGATTCCCATTTTGTCTTCCATCGTGAAGAATTTTTCTGATTCATTGCAAATTGAACCTTCCACTGAGTGTGTAAATACATGTGTAAATCTTTCAGTGGTATTTTACAAATTACATTATTTTAACATCTGAGTATAACAGTATAATAGTTATAATTTGTGTGGTTAAATTTACAAAATAGGTCTTTGGTTGCCATTTTGTGTGTATTTTCTTAATAATTTAGCTACTTTTTTTTTTCCAGGTAGTTAAACACATAAGTACTGTATGTCAAAATTACTCTTATAACTTGGATAACATGGAACAGTAAATATACAAAGTAATTTTTTAGTTGCTATTTTTCATGTGTATTTTTTGTATGAATATCTTTTTTTGGAGAAAAAGAGTTCCTGGTAGATGAATTACATAATCTCATGATGAATTTAAAAGAAATAAATTATAAAATGAATACTTAAAAGTAAAGATAAAACTCTTAAGTTTTTGTGTATTATTAAAATTTTTGGAATATAACATATTATCCTGTGTACTTACAAGTTTTTGTGGTATGGATAATAATTTATATAGCTAACATTTATTGAACCTTTTCTACATGCCTACCATTGTTCTGAATATTTTTTGAAGGAGTCAATAAATAGTTTATTACTTCTTTCTTTTTTAATTTAATTTAAATTTATTGAGAAGGAATTCATGTAACATAAAATTCTCTATTCTAAAGTGAACAATTCAGCAGCATTTAGTACCTTCACAGTGTTGTGTAAATACCACCTCTACCTAGCTCTAAAGTACTTCCATCACTGCAAAATAAAGCTCAGTAGTCGTTAATCATTTTATCCTCATTCCCTCCAGACCCCGGCAACCACCAGTCTGTATTCTATCTCCGTGGACTTAGCTATTCTGGACATTTCATATGAGGAATCATGCAATATGTGGTCTTTGGTGTCTTGCTTCTTTCACTTGGCATAATGTTTTTTTATCCACGTGGTAGCATATGCCAGTACTTTATTTCTTTTTCTGGTTATGTTTTACAAGTTTTGCGTGTACTAATATTTAATCCTCAAACAGTTCTGTGAAGTAGGTGTTATTACTATTATCTACGGTTTATAGATGATAAAAGTAAGGTATAGAGACTAAGTAAGTAATAATTGGAAGAACCAGGATTAGAACCTAGGCAGTGAACTCCAGATCCTGGTCTCTTAACCCAGATGTAAGATAGTGTTATGTTCATCCTTGTATGAAGTAGGTCCTAAGTATATACTGAGCCAAATTGAAAAGGGGATCCCGTGATAATTGGAAAAATTTAAGCTGAATGTTTGGGCAGTGAGAAAGTTTAGAGGCCACACATAAAATATGTAAGACCAAACATTAATTATCTTTTGATACTTTGGTATTTTTGGAGCTAAATACCACCCAAATTCAATAGGGTATATAAATATATTTTTAAGGAAACACAGCAAAGTGTGGTAGCTGCTTCTTGGAGCTCTAAAGCATTTGATAGCAATTATATGGCTTCTCTTTATGTAAAATTTAAGCCTGCATCAGAGTTCCTCAAGACTGTCTCCCTTCCCTGCAGTAGTAATAGCTTGATGATCAGAATGTGCCAGAATTTGGCAGTTTCCCAGAATTCTGATCACTAACCTTATTACCACCTAACTTTCTACTTTGTTTGAGAAAAGTTAAATCATCTTAAATAACTCTTTACTCTTAAATTATATTGTTTGGCTAATAGAGAAAGCATCCTTCTTCTTTTCTGAAGCAATTGCTTTGAAACTTTTGGGGGAATAAGGATTTCTTTTATACGCCTTTACTCTTAGCTAAACTTTGAGTACAACAAAACAAAGCAAAACACAAAACTCTTTTTCTTTTCTGAATCTGCTAGAGCCAGTGGAAGAGATAGTGGTGATGTCCTGGTAATTAGCTTAATGACATGTAGATGAGAGAGTTTATGTAAAACAGATTTTTGAGCCATAGTTTCATTATAGTGTCAAATAATGGATACTGTAGAAAATGTCTCCCCCAAGGCAGTAAAAAATTTATATCTGTATATCAACCCTTATCTCAGAGAAGTTTATCCATGGGTCCTTAAGCATTTTGTTTTACATAATACAAAAGATAATTTTATTTGCTGCTATCTTTGTATGTATACAAATAACTACATTGTTAATTTCTTTTTCATATAGACGATTTATTGAATTTATGGCATTTACATTGGCATGTAGTTATAATTAACTGTGTCTTTACTTTGCTCCTAGCAGAAAGTGGTCTTTTTCCCTCAGATGGGTTTAGACAGTAGTTCTAGGTGCAAAGTCTCCATGTAAGCAATTAACCCTTATACTCATACAGGCTGTCTTCTAATTTCCTAGGTAATGTTTCTGAAAGTAAAACAGTTGACAGATTCTCATCCCAGAGAACTTTATTATACATTCTCTAATTTCATTTGCCTTGTCAATAATATATTTCTAGCATTCTGTTCATGTTCTTTAATATTGACTGTTTCTTTCATGTTAAACACAGTGTTGACCAGCTTAGATTGAGTGAGCTTCTAATTGAGGCTAAGGGTTTCACATTAAATATAATGATTTCTATTTGCCTCTTGATCGTTACTTCTTATCATGAGTCAGTACTTTCTTTTCCCCCTTTTCTATTCATTTTTTATACAGTGCAGTAGGTACTAATTTTCATATATTTGTCAACAGGAAACCCTTGAAAAAGGTTGAAAAGTTATTTATAAGTACAGTTCTCTTCTAAAGATATAGATGGAAGAGCTTATGGTTGAAAGATGCTGGGAGCTTGAGCCTTCTCTGAACATCTCTCCATTTCATCAGTGAGTTATTTCTTCTCTCATGTGAAAGGCATCCTGAATCTTTCCTGCCTTCAGATGCCTTTGAAGAGCTAGGCCTTAAATAGAACAGTGTAGGAGAAAGGAGGTAAGTGAAGGAAAGGGAGGAGCCGGAGGTCCATTTGACTCATGTGTTGTAAGGAGTTGGTACTGTGTTACCGTCAGTTGTGCAACATGTTGCTTGATGCCGTTGTAGGCTCTATATTCCCTTACTTATTCACTGATTCCCTGGCTGTCTGTGTGAAGTACCCTAAGAGGACATGAAAGAAGGTGTCTTTTGTTCTAAAATTTCCACTTTCAGTTTTTGGAAGATTGCTGCTTATTAGTAAAACAGAAGTATTTTAGATGAATCTATTTCCCCTACCTTCTTACTCTTTGAAAAGATGTAACAAAGGATGTTAGGATGTACAAAGGACAAGTCTTCCTGCATTTGAACCAACCAAATACACATACCTTAAACTTAGCTAAGGGTATTTTGTGGGTTTGACATTATGGTCATTTGGTGCTAAAGGAGTCTTTGCTGGGTCACAGAACTTTAGAGTACTTTTATGATTGGGTTGCTATAACAAACGTATCCTGGTTCTAGCAGGAAGAGTTACTTCTAACTCTTCTGGGAAAGCAATTCAGAGTTAGAAATTTAGGCTAATACATTTGTTTTGCTTTTATGAGATAGTAGAGAATGTAAGAAGAGTATTAAGATTTCTAAAATGTGAAGAATAAAATTTAAGTATTCTTAGGTAATGCATTGCTTAAGAGATAAATAGCCATTAATGAACTGAGGCTAATTTGTTTATAGTTAATTTTTTTGTTAATGGGCTCTTTGATTTGGAATATGATGTAAAATACTGTATAGATAATCAAATATCCAAGTCTTTTGATTTTAAGTCTGTTTACATGAATCATAAGAAAAGATTAATTTGGCACGTGTAATCAAGTAGCAGAAGCAGTTTGAAAGCTGGATACAATTGAAATATAATTGGAATTAAATAGAAAACATTTATTTCATATTTCTAAATGAGGTTTTAATTAAAGTAAAATTGGTTCATCTTTTTTTGACATTTCTCTGAGAAGGAAATTTGAAACATACTTCAGTTGATGGTTGGCTTTCTCTGACTTTGATTAATCACTTTCAAAGTAAGCAGTAGACCAGTACAGTAATTTCATAATTATACACAAGTGAGATTATTTGAAACTTTACCATAACTGTAAAGGAAGTTTTACATTGATCAACTTCATATAATACTGTGTATTTTTCTTTTATGATTCAAATACTTACAAGTGCTAATCTGAAAAAAGGATTCTGTTATTTTTGCAACTATAATTTAATGGGGGAAATTTTTAAACTAGAAAATTTCAAAGACATTTATCTATTAATACTAAAAACTTTAAGTTTTTCAGAAAACTAGCTGATGAAACTTTCAGTATGGATAAGTATTGGAAAGAATCCAACGAATGGAGCTGATCGTAAGTTTTGATTCCACACTAGTGAACCAACTTGTGTTTCCCCAGAGCACTGCTAACAATAAAACTTGGAACTGTCTGAAAGATTTGAAATGACAACAGAACTTGATTATTTGTGATCAGAATAAAAGGACTCTCATCTGTGCAAGATGAAATACTCCTATCAGTTAAAAAATTTTTTAAGTGTCAAAACTGATACAAAGAGAAATTATTTTCTAATTAACAATACTGCAAAATGTGCATCTCATCTTACCTATATGTCTAGAATCTTCATTGGGAACAAAATACTTAACTCTGTCTGAAAGACTCTCATAGAGTCTTATCAAGACCATAAACCTAAATGCAGTATCTCCTATTTAAAAATTTCTTATAAGCTCATTTCTTAGAAGAAAACTTTTAGCAAGATAAAGTAAAAAAAACATCTTTTACTTCTAAGTAAAATAATGTTAAATACTGTAATGAACTTTTAAAAACACTGGTTAACTTTTATATTGAGGCACTTGCTTCATCTCTTTTAAGAGTTAAAAAAGTGCTGTTTAATGGTAGAAGCCAAGTGCTTATATTCTTTTCAATACTAAAATAAAACAAAAGTTATTGGATTTTTTGGTGGAGAAAATGTCATTTATTTTCAACAATAAAGCTTAAATCACAATTATGTTTATGAGGAAAAATAAAGCTTTTCATAATGTTAATAATTACGTAACTTTTATATGTTGTGAATTTAAACGTTTTTTGTGTTTAATTTTTAAAACTGTAGAGTCAAATCAAGGTAAAATCTTTCAGAAAAGACTATCAGAATTTATACTTGCTCTGTTTCCTTATTTTGACTTGCCTTTTATTATATATATTCATTCCATTTTTTAAATGATGCTGCATATTTAATGAAAGAAAGTTTTTTTAAAGGAAGTGTTGCCAATCAGTCTAAATTTGTTACAGTTAAGATTTGATGGTCTACAGACAATTTATAATCCTTTTCTTGTTGGAAAATATTGTCAAATTTATAGTAGTATCAGTTAGAAAGTTTATGGAAACATTGTTTAAGGTGGTTTAAAATAGAACTAAATCTTTAATTTGAATTTGATGGCACCTGTTTTCATTTTGTTCCCCCGGCAACACCACTGGTACCAAAATTGCCCATAGACCACCCTGGTTTTTGAGAAGAATGAAATCATTCTGAGTTTTTTTTTTATTTCATCCTTTTACTGACTAAATATTTAAACAGAGTTATAAAACATCTGTCAGAGTTTGTGAACTCACTTTGGAGGAAAAAAGTTTAGGACACAAAATTGGAAGTTTTGCATAAAAATTCCTGAGTAATTTTAGTTTGTCTTTCTTAGTTATGCTAAAATTTTTATTAGAATTAGAAATTAGAAAAGTAACTGACAGCAACAAGATAAAAAGGACTTAGAAAGTCATCTTGGAAAGCTATGCTTCCTTTCATTCGTTTACTAATAGTTGAGATTTTTTTTAAAAAGGCAGCATGATCTTTTTTTCTTGAAAGTTCTGAGGAGTCAAGGTATGTGAATTAAGGCTTACACTATTGAGATGCCTGTGGGAAAGAGGTAAAGCCAACAAAAATGTTACCTTTTCTATTAGGGTCTGCATTATTTTTTTTTTTCCTGCTGTACTGTTGATTTATGTTTTTGGGACACCATGAAATGTCATTATTCTATCTGCTTTAGTTGTGGGTAATTGAGACTTACGTGCAGTAAAACAAGTGGCTGAAAATGATTGATTTTCCATGTCCAGAGACTAGAATTGAGTGACTTACAATATGCAAACTAAGCCAGCCATGGTAGATTAACATGTATTCTTTTGGCAATTTCCTTGATCAAGTGGGATTTATTCCTGTTTTTTCCAAAGAAAAATTCATATGGGAAAATATTGGTTTACTTTGAAAGAACTGGATATATAGGTTCTATCTTGCCATGGAAGTATTTATAGTAGGCTGAATCCCTAAACCTGACTTGATTGGGTAGAGCTTTATATAGAACCAACAAAGACCCTAAATATCTGACATCTATTAAAAGTGATATTATGCTGTTCTGTTTTATTATGACTACTTTTTTCTTACGGTATATAAATAATTTAAAATTTTTCTTAATGAGGAGCATGTGGCTGAATAAACACCCCTCTCCCCCAAGTTATTTTGTATATATATACTTTGTATATACTTTATGTATATATAACTCGGCTATTACAGAAAATGTCCTTGGATGAATCGGAAGTTCTCAGTATGATTTTTTGACATTTCGCAAAACCATTGTGTTAGGGTAAGGAGATCGTTCTGGTTTAATAGAATGTTATTTGAATGAGGGGTAAGTTTTCTTCGTGTTTAAACCACTTATTAGGAGATATTTACTTGACATTGTCGATTCATTTAGAAGGGACTGGAAGAACTTGTGTTAATGTTCCCTATAAATCTTGATGGCTTATTTAAGCAACTAGTTCAATGAGATATAAGTCCGTGGTGGAGTTTAAAAAGTTTGGCTGCTTCATTGGGTAATAATGTGGTGAAATGGAAAGAAATGGCTTTGAAGTCAAATCTTTAGGTTTAGCTTTCCAGTCTCTCTAAACCACGTACTATCTCTGTGACATAAAAATCTTTAGCCTCAGTTTTATCATATGTTGAAAAGCAAATGGAATATCTCTTAAGGTTGTCGTGTGAGTTAAATGAGAAACTAGAAAAAATTGTCTTGCGTAGTGTCTGACACACAGCAGGAAGTTAATGTTAGTTAGTGCACATTCATTCTTACACTCTTCATTCTTTCCATGAATTTGCTTTTTAGTGCTGAGTGCCCCAGCAAGGAAATAGAGTACATGTAATTACAAGAGTGTTGTGTTCTAGAGGGATTTAAGGTAGGACTTAGGATCCATGTTTCTAGGATTGTTTTTAAGTAAACTGTTCACCTAAACACTTCTAAGAAAAATCCCCCAAACCAGAGATTGTTTTCACTTATCTCTTAATCATTTATGCTTTCATTGAATTTGTTAGTCCTTTTCATCTCTTTTCAATCAATATGGAAAACATTCTTATGCATAGTAATATAAGGTACCCTTGAAGGGAGCACCTTATGAGGTGTCCATGTATGCACCCAAACCAAATAAAGTTACGCTAGAAGAAGTCCAGACCTGGTTCTGAAAAGGCAAGGGCAATCTGTGCTTAATATGTGGAATATATATTATCTGACCTTTTTATGGCAAGAGTATTATTAACTGATATTTATGAAATGTTTTATAAATATTTAAAATATAGCAGACAGTTCTACATAAATTGTTTTCTTTAGTCCTCACAATTAACCCTGTAAGATTGGATGGGTAGTATGATTGCCTTTGGACAGATAAAATAATAGAGACCCACACTGCGGTAGCATTGAATCAGTTCCATTGGAGTACAGGATTGTAGTTAAGTGCAGGGTTTTTTTGTTTGTTTTGGTGTTTGTTGTGTTTTCATGGTATTTTATTTGTGAAATGACTGAGGAGTGAATCTACAGCAGAATACTAGTGAAATCTTTCTTCAGTTAAATGGGAAGCAGCAGAAAGAAGTGGGAAAAGGTTTGGTGACTTATATTAATAAATGTAGATTGATCTAAGTGGTGTGCTCTCTTTTCCTTTGGAGACATTCTGTTGGTTAACTTTTGGGGAGTTGGGCATTTCATAATAATTATAAGACTGCTACTACCACCACCACCACCTAGAAATTTACTGAGTTTTTACTAGGTACTAGGCACTGTTCTATGTGGAATATATGAATTCTAGTCCTTGCAACAATCTTATGAGGCAGAGGTACAGTTGTTAGCTCTATTTTATATGTCAGGAAAAGCTGAATCTAAAGAAGCCAATACTACGACTGTTAGACCTTTCTCTTACCTTAGAAATATACCCTATACATTATACATATATAGGTCTGCTGGAAATTTTAAAAGGTTTAGAAGGCTTTTTAACGCATTTGCAGGATATTGGTAATTGAGTGTTCCTAAGCTTTACTTTTCCATTTTAAAAAATTCAAGTTTTCAGTTTTTAATTCATAGCATTAAAAAAAAATCCCTCTAATATTGTTAAGTTTTACCATAAGATAAAGCAAGCTTAATGTATCTCTGTTTTCTACATATGGAGTAAAGGTCTGCATATGAATCATGGATCACGTTTAATTTACTGCGAGGTTACTTGGGAATTCTGGCTCACTATTTGAAATAAACTCTTTTTTTTTTGCGGTACGTGGGCCTCTCACTGTTGTGGCCTCTCCCGTTGTGGAGCACAGGCTCCGGACGCACAGGCTCAGCGGCCATGGCTCACGGGCCCAGCCGCTCCGCGGCATGTGGGATCTTCCTGGACCGGGGCACGAACCCGTGTCCCCTGCATCGGCAGGTGGACTCTCAACCACTGCGCCACCAGGGAAGCCCAGGTCCCATTTTCTTGATGGAAGAAAATGTTTTAAAGATTGAGCTATAAGGGGACTTCCCTAGTGGTGCAGTGTTTAAGACTCCACACTCCCAATGCAGGGGACCCGGGTTAGGATCCCTGGTCAGGGAACTAGATCCCACATGCATGCTGCAGCTTAGAGTTCGCATGCCACAACTAAGGAGCCGGCGAGCCACAACTAAGGAGCACTCGAGCAGCAATTAAGGAGCCCGCCTGCCACAACTAATACCCGGCTCAACCAAATAAATATTTTTAAAAATAATAAAATAAAAACTCTTAGAAAATGAGCTATAAAAATTAAGAACTACATGTTATTGTTTACTTATTTCTACTGATTACAGAATTAGTAAAAATTAATGTTGGTATTTCAGTTTTATTAGTTTATTAGTTCAGATACTTGGCTTGGTTATAGAAAGTAAAAATTGAATGGCTTTTCTATAGGTCTCTTAATGTACAACTTGCTTCATTCTTTGATGCCAGCACAATGTGTATATGTAGGGATAAAAAGTAGGAGTAAGATAGCAGTCCTCTTACTTAAATAGCTTACAGTCTCTGAGAGAGATACATTGGGAAGCAAGTGTTTATAGTACATTTTGATAAGTACTGTGGTAAGTTATGTCTAGATAATGATAAAACTCAGTATTATTGATAGTTGGGGTGGGTGTATGTATAGGTTTTGAGGCCGGAAGTAAAGGAAGTTTTTGCTGGAGTAAAGATGAGGTTGTAGTACAAAGTAAGGTTTTTCTAATCAGAGAAAGTAGCATGTATAAAGGGAGACATAGAACTACATTCTCTAGGATCCTGAATAGTTCCCAAGGGCTATAGCATGTAGTGTGGTTATAGATCATTTTTATATGTGGTGGTGCTGATGCAGGAGAGAAAAGTAGTGGTCATGTCATGAAGCCTTGCATTCTGTCCTGGGAATTTTCATTTCTTTCCTCTGAAGATTATGGGGAGACATTGGAAAAATTAAAGCAGATTGATGGGATCTGATTCTTCTTTTGGTTATGTCACTAATGGCAGCAGTGTAGGAAATGGATTAGGATGGAGCAGGACTGAAGTTAGGAAGACCCTTTAGGAAACTCCCAATAATCCAAGTGAGAAATGGTGACAGCCTGCATTAAGATATTAGCTGTGGTGATAGAGAGAAAGGGACAGATTTAAGACATGGAGGTAAAATTAGCGAGATAAGATTAGTGTTTTAAAACCACATTGAGGGGTTCCCTGGTGGCTCAGTGGTTAAGAATCCACCCGTCAATGCAGGGGACACGTGTTCGAACCCTGGTCTGGGAAGATCTCACATGCCACAGAGCAACTAAGCCCGTGTGCCACAACTTCTGAGCCTGTGCTCTAGAGCCCGTGAGCCACAGCTACTGAAGCCCACACACCTATAGCCTGTGCTCCACAACAAGAGAAGCCCGCGCACCGCAACGAAGAGTAGCCCCGACTCGCCGCAACTAGAGAAAAAGCCCGCGTGCAGCAACGAAGACTCAGCGAGCCAAAAATGAATAAATAAATTTATTTAAAGCAAAAAACACATTGAACCAAACTGTCAGGTTATAAGTATAATTATATGTCTGTGACATGTATATAGTTCATCCACCACAAGCTGTTTTGAAGCATTTTTTCTTTTCTAATATGCTTCTGTTATATTTTCTGTATGTCTTCACTGTCTGTATTCCAGAAATAGAAAACCCATTTCTGGAAACAGGTCCACTGTTCAATCTTACTTCTTTTTTTTTTTTTGGTCATAATTTAAATTCATGGTAGTAGTGCCATATAGAGTTACAAACAAAAGATAAATTTATACTGTTGTTCAGATTTCCCTATGTAGTTACCTTTACTGGTGCTCTTTATTTCATTGTGTGAATTCAAGTTACTGTCCAGTGTCCTTTATTTCGGCCTGAAGTTCTCCCTTTAATTTTTCTTGTAGGGTAGGCCTGCTGGCAGTGAGTTCTCTCAGTTTTCATCTGTCTGAGAATGTCTTAATTTCTTCTTCATTTTTGAGGAGGGAGGGGAAGTCCCAGGCAGCAGTGGCTTGTTCAGTGATAATGGGAAGGAGAAACCTAATGTGGTGTCTTGGCCAACCATTCCTGGATGGCAAGTTGGTTGTTAGGGACTAATTATATTAGTGAAGGGCTTCAAGGCAAAAGGTCTTCCTTTGGAACCCTAACACTGGTGGGAGGAGAGGTGGATGAGTACGGCTGAGGGACTAGTTCTAAGGAATCAGTCTGGTAGTACTTCTCAGAACTGATATGCAGAGACCTATTATATCACATGGATTGAGCATCAGATATTAAAACCTATGGCTTACATCATTCTCAGTGGTGAAAAACTGAAACCATTTCCTTTAAAATCAGGAACAAGACAAGGTTGTCCACTCTCACCACTGTTATTCAACATAGTTTTGGAAGTTTTAGCCACAGCAGTCAGGGAAGAAAAATAAATAAAAGGAATCCAAATTGGAACAGAAGAAGTAAAACTGTTACTGTTTGCAGGTGACATGATACTGTACATAGAGAATCCTAAAGATGCTACTAGAAAAAATCAATGAATTTGGTAGAGTAGCAGGATACAAAATTAATGCACAGAACTCTCTTGCATTCCTGTACACTAATGATGAAAAATCTGAAGGAGAAATTAAGGAAACAGTCCCATTTACTATTGCAACAAAAAGAATAAAATACCTAGGAATAAACCTACCTAAGGAGACAAAAGACCTGTATGCAGAAAACTATACGACTCTGATGAAAGAAATTAAAGATGATACAAACAGATGGAGAGATATACCATGCTCTTGGATTGGAAGAATCAACATTGTGGAAATGAATATACTACCCAAAGCAATCTACAGATTCAATGCAATCCCTATGAAACTACCAATGGCATTTTTTCACAGAACTAGAACAAAAAATTTTACAATTTATATGGAGACACAAAAGACCCCGAATAGCTAAAGCAGTCTTGAAAAAGAAAAACGGAGCTGGAGGAATCAGGCTCCCTGACTTCAGACTATACTACAAAGCTACAGTAATCAAGACAGTATGGTACTGGCACAAAAACAGAAATATAGATCAATGGAACAGGATAGAAAGCCCAGAGATAAACCCACGCACCTGTGGTCAACTAATCTATGACAAAGGAGGCAAGGATATACAATGGAGAAAAGACATCTGTTCAGTAAGTGGTGCTGGGAAAACTGGACAGCTACATGTAAAAGAATGAAATTAGAACAGTCCCTAACACCATACACAAAAATAAACTCAAAATGGATTAAAGACCTAAATGTAAGGCCATACACTATAAAACTCTTAGAGGAAAACATAGGCAGAACACTCCATGACATAAATCACAGCAAGATCCTTTTGACCCACCGCCTAGAGAAACGGAAATAAAAACAAAAATAAACAAATGGGACCTAATGAAACTTAAAAAGTTTTTGCACAACAAAGGAAACCATAAACAAGACGAAAAGACAACCCTCATAATGGGAGAAAATATTTGCAAACGAAGCAACTGACAAAGGATTAATCTCCAAAATATACAAGCAGCACATGCAGCTCAATATCAAAAAAAAAAACAACCCAATCCAAAAATGGGCAGAAGACCTAAATAGATATTTCTCCAAAGAAGATATACAGATTGCCAACAAACGCATGAAAGGATATTGAACATCATTAATCATTAGAGAAATGCGAATCAAAACTACCATGAGGTATCACCTCACACTGGTCAGAATGGCCATCATCAAAAAATCTACAAACAATAAATGCTGGAGAGGATGTGGAGAAAAGGGAACCCTCTTACACTGTTGGTGGGAATGTAAATTGGTACAGCCACTATGGAGGACAGTATGGAGGTTCGTTAAAAAACTAAAAATAGAACTATCATATGACCCGGCAATCCTACCACTGGGCATATACCTTGAGAAAATCATAATTCAAAAAGGAGCATGTACCACAGTGTTCATTGCAGCACTATTTACAATAACCAGGTCATGGAAGCAACCTAAGTGTCCATTGACAGATGAATAGATGAAGAAGATGTGGCACATATATACAATGGAATATTACTCAGCCGTAGAAAGAAATGAAATTGAGTTATTTGTAGTGAGGTGGATGGACCTAGAATCTGTCATACAGAGTGAAGTAAGTCAGAAAGAGAAAAACAAATACCGTATGCCAGCACATATTTATGGAATCCAAAAAAAAAAAAAATGTTCTTACAAACCTAGGGGCAGGACAGGAATAAAGATGCAGACGTAGAGAATGGACTTGAGGACATGGGGAAGAGGAAAGGCAAGCTGGCACGAAAGAGAGTAGCCTTGTCATATATACACTACCAAATGTAAAATAGGTAGCTAGTGGGAAGCAGCTGCATAGCACAGGGAGATCAGCTCTGTGCTTTGTGACCACCTAGAGGGGTGGGATAGGGAGGGTGGGAGGGAGCCGCAAAAGGGAGGGGATGTGGGGATATATGTATACATATAGCTGATTCACTTTGTTACACAGCAGAAACTAACACAACATTATAAAGCAATTATACTCCAGTACAGATGTTAAAAAAACAAAACAAATACCTATGGCTTTCTTAAAGTTGTAACACATAACAAGTGTGTTTTACCTGCAAGATTTCTTTGCCTGTGAGAAAGCTTTTGGTACAATTTAAAAATTTTTCACTCTTCACTGGTAAAAAACATAACGTAAATTTTACAATCTTAAAACGTTCAGCAGTGTTAAATATATTCGTTTTGTTGTGCAGCAGATCTCCAGAACTTTTTTTATCTTGCAAACCTGAAACTCTATACCTGTTTAAACAGCTATCCATTTCACCCCTGACCCCAGTCCCTAGTAACCACTATTCTACTTTCTGTTTTTATGGTTTTGACTACTTTGGGGATACCTCATATAAGTGGAAACATTGAGTATTTGTCTTTTTGTGACTGGCTTATTTCACTTAACATGCTCTCCTCAAAGTTCATCCATACTGTAGCTTATACCAGGATCTCCTTTCATTTTATGGCTAATATTCATTCCATTGTTGTATATATACATTTTTATCCATCCTCTTCATTTATTTTCTTTTTTCCATTTTTTTCATCTATTTAAAAATTTAAGTATAGATTATCTTTCCTGTTCACCCACTAAGTTTCTTTATCTCTAGGTTTTAACTTATTAAGGGACATAAACCATTTGTCTTACTTGTTCTTTGCAAGTCATATTAGTGGTTATTTTTTCCACCTATTTTGCTGCTATATTGCTATTTTATGTATTGCTATATTAATTATACAGTTAGAGATCTTTGAATTATTTTATTAGTTTCATTAGATATTTAAGTTATTGAAAGTTTTAAAAGAAACTGGGACTTTACCAGTTAAATAATTATCTCCATAATGAGGCTTACAAATTCTTTTCCAATAGCATACAAACTCTGCACTGTACAGGTTTAAATTATAGTCCCTAACACTGCCTCAAGGCTTGTGACATTATAACTTTTCAACCAAGCAATGCTTAATTTGTTATGAAAGTGAAAGAAAAGTTAACTAATTCCATCAAAATTGTGCTGCTGACATCTGTTTCTGATAAAAATTTTAGTAATATGATAAGAATTAAAAGCATTGTGTGATTACTGGTTTCTGATTCCCACAATAGTAAACTGTCAATGACTTGTCTTTCTTTTGTGAATCATTTATATACATGAGGTGTTATTAAGTCCAAATGGAAAAGAAATGTGGTGCTGAGGGACACTAAAGCAATAATTGAGTTTCTTTCTGAAACTAATCTTCTTAGAGTATGTGTTAAATTTGTTAAATAAATTATATTTTGCTCCTTGAAGTTTGCAAAATAATTTAAAATTATATGAAAGAATTTTTAATATATATTATATTTAGGGCATAATTTTTTCTAAAGCCACATAATATTTTAACATACACAGGTCATTGTTTTAAATCTGTTTTTCACTCTATAACTTATGATGAATTGTTTAAATTTTCCTTAAATTACTAGTATTAGAGGAAGAGATATGGCTTTTGAGGTCAAAATTTATTTGGAGGTAATGAAGGTATATATAAATGATCTTGAAACCAAACTCTGGTGGTAAGAAAGAAGAAAGCAATTTTTCAAAAGAAGATGCTGGATTAAGGTAATGGAAAGAAGAAGAGAGGGCAGAATCAGAAAGAAAGAGTCAAATAGAGAGGGAGGAAAGGGAGGAGAGAAGAAGAGAGGGCAGAATCAGAAAGAAAGAGTCAAATAGAGAGGGAGGAAAGAAGGGTGACTAGGTAAGAAACGGTGAAGTTAGTTTTTATTAAGAAAAGGAGAAGAGAATGAGGCCTACAGGGAGTTAGGGTTTTTTAACTTCTTACATAGCTGAGGTAGTTGCCTTTGATCTCTCAGAACCTGGAATAGGGTTGTTTGATTAGGTATTTTAGTATTACTTGAAATTGCTGTTGTTGCTGAGCAACTTTGTCACTGGTGCATCTACTAGGGTTATCACAAAAATAACCCTGGAGATGCTAATCTCAGCAACACATGCTTTTCAGTTAAGTCTCTAGGCCAGTCGGCTTGACTTGTATCAAGCATATTTGGTTCAGTAGCCCGTTTTCTTTCCACTGCACAATCCAGCTTTGGTAGGGAAGCACTGTTCTTGATTTACTGTATGTCCTACAACTTTGCTGAACTCATGTGTTACCTGAAGTAAATTAATGTTCTGGGATATGTAATAGTCTGTGATCATGCCTTCTGTACAAATTCATATTTTTATTTCTTCCCCTTTTTTCCTATTGTGACTTTAGGTAAGATACTAATTCTCTTAAACTTCACCTTTGTCATGTACAAAATGAGCATTATGGACTATTTGAATCACAGGCTTGGAAGAATTATATGAGAGATTTTGTGGAAGGGATCCAGTAAGATGTAGCAGAGGGGTATTATACAGACATCCTAGTCTTATTTCCATTTTAATTGCAAATGTTTCTGTTTTTCTTTTTTGTATCATTCTAGTGTTTAGTTTCAGAAAGAAGTCTTTTTAAATCACATTAACATACTCTCAAATGCCTGTTTTTTCAGCAGTTTAATTCTGAGTACTTTATCTGATCAATTCTTGACTAATGGGATGATATAACATTTTAATTAAAACATTTTTCTATAGAAGTGAGGAATTATTGTTTCAGTGACATACTCTATGATTGAATCTAAGGATATAATACAACTTTTATTTTAATAATAACTCCCTCATAGAGTTGTTTGGTATTATATGAGTTAATGTATGTTCAGTACTTGGCACAGTACCTGGCACTTAGGAAGCACTGTATATAGGTTAACTACTGTCACTGTCTTCACCATTATCATTGTCCTCATTGTTGCCATCATCAGAGCAGTCTTTCCCGACTACTGTGTATACGTACATATAGTAGCACTTCTATTCCAACATCATTCTCCTTTCCCTGCCTTACCTTTTTTTCTTAGCTCTTACTAACTAGTTTATATTTTATTTATTTATTCATTTATGTGCTTATCATCTGTCTCCCTCAACTTCAGTATACATTCTTTACAGGCAAAGATTATTTTCTTCACGATTTATCTCCAGTACCTAGAACAGGGTACGTTACATAGTGTAAATATTTGATAAATGGATGAATGAGTAAATGACTGAACCAATGTTCCATTTACCTCTCAGAGTGAAAGATATTTCAGAGATTCACAGAATATATCTCTAATTCACCCCATTTGAGGAAAATATTTGAACAGATTCTGTCAAACAGCAAATGAATCAGAATGGAGGCCTCAAAAGAAGATTATGAAGAGAAGAGGAAACATTTAAAAGCAGTGAACCTTTCAGTATATATTACCAAATCCAAATGACTAATGATAGGGTGACAAAGTATGCTAAACAAGAATTCTTGAAATGCGAAGGACATTCTAATAGCCTTTAACCAAAAATAATTAACTCTAAATGAATTAAAAGAACAGTGTAGAACTTCCCTGGTGGCACAGTGGTTATGAATCCGCCTGCCAGTGCAGGGGACACGGGTTCAATCCCTGGTCCGGGAAGATCCCACATGCAGCGGACCAACTAAGCCTGTGCGCCACAACTACTGAGCCTGCGCTCTAGAGCCCGCGAGCCTCAACTACTGAAGCCTGCGCACCTAGAGCCTGTGCTCTGCAACAAGAGAAACCACCACAATGAGAAGCCCGCGCACGGCAACGAAGAGTAGCTCCTGCTCGCCCGCAACTAGAGAAAGCCTGTGTGCAGCAGCAGCGAAGACCCAATGAAACCATCCATAAATAGATAGATAGATAGATAGATAAAATAAAAGAACAATGTATATAGGGTTCATCAAATTGAAGGAAGAAACTCATGCTGAAAAAATATTTGCTAAAACTCAACAGCTTTTCCTTTTCCATTAAAGTACATAAATGTAATAAAGTATATAAAAAACAGAAAAAACACATTATTTTAAACTAATAACAGGTGTGCCCTCTATTATCGTTATCATTCATTGTTTTGTTTTATATGTTCTAGCATGTTCTATAAGATAAAATGATGGAATAATCAGTATAATATTAGAAAAGAGGAAAAATGTATTTTATTTTATTGGTATGATTGATTGTATAGCTGGAAAACCTGAAACATATCAGTAAAAGATTACTAGGATTAATACATGAAATTAGTAAACGAATATATATAAGATAAAATACACAGGAATCAGTAGCCTTTCTTGATGCTGAAAATTTATTTTAAAAAATTGAAAAAATAATTCAAAGTAGTTTTAAAAACTAGAAAATAACTTAGGAATGAATTTAATAAGAGGAGTACAGTTCTGTATTAAGAAAGCTATAAAATCGCATTGAAAGATGTTATATTAGAACTGGAATAAAGGAAAATGTATGTTGGCTTTATAAAATACATTTCTAATTCTTATGATAGTGTTGTCATCTAAGGACTGTGTCACAATTCCTTTTTACCCAAAGTCCATTAAAAAAAAAATTATTGTACTTCTGATCAAAATTCCATCAGAGTTTATGTTGGAATTGGATAAAATGTTCATGTTTGTTGACTTAGAAAATTTTTAAAAAGTAAGGAGTAAATAGCTATGCCAGATATGAAAATATACTCTAGAGCCACTATAATAAAAATAGGATGCACTGATATATATTTATGAATACAAAGGTTAGAAATAGATTCTAGTATAAATGGGAATTTAATTGGTAAAGGTGAAAGTTTTAATTCAGTGGGAAAATTATAATCATATTGTCAAGACAGCACATATATCCAAAAATAAAAAGGAGAATCTTTGGTCTCTTATAATACCCAAATAAATTCTATATGAACTAAAGGCTTAAGTGAAAAAATAAAAATTCTGCATTATGTGTATGATTTAGAAGTTGGAGAGAAATTTCTAATCAGGTCTGGAAAACCAGAAGGTATGAAAGAAAAGATAAGTCTGATCATGTAATAAGTAGAAATTTTGTATGGAATTCAACTAAGTGAACAAACAATAGGTTGGGAAAAATATTTATACCTCCAATAACAGTTAAGTAGCTGATATTTAAGATATAATAACAAAATACAATAATAATAGCAAAAAGACAATCCAGTGTAGAAAAAAAAAAAAAACTAGACAGGAGATATGAATAGATAACTCACAGAAGAGCAAATCCACATAGCCAAAATACCCATGATTTAAAGTAGTATGGGAAATGCAAATTAAAGTAACAATGAGATAATCATTTTATATCTGAAGTTAAAAAGAGTTATGACACTCGGTGCTTTTGGAAAATTAGAAAAAAGGGCATTGGTAGTAGAAATGTGAAGTTTACAGCTTAAAAATAGAAAAGCAATTAGGCAGTTTCACTCCTGAGAATCTATCTCAGAGAAATAAAAGCCCAAATATGTGAAGATATATGTACTTTTTAATGTAAAGATCTCTTTGCAGTATTGTCAGTAGTGGTAAAAAACTGGGAACAAAGCAGGAAAAGCTGAATACATTGCATATGTTTCAGCCAAGTACCATTACGCAGCCATTAAAAAGAATGGAATTGGATGTATTCCACTGCCTGCTATGAAATGAGAAAAATAAGATGCAGAGAAGTGTATGCTGGGACAACCCTGTCCCCCAAGAAACAAAATAAGATTCTCAAACTACTGCATATGTTTGTATATGATTATTTGAGAATGGAGAACAAGGTATGGGGCAGTATACCTGGAGTTATGGGGTAGGGGAAAGATGGTGAATGGGAAAATGGGGGTGGGGGAGACGCAGTAGTTACAGGTTCATCTTTGAACAAGGGCTCAATTAGAACACTAACAGTACAGTAATAAAAGAGCTTGAGGTAAAAAAGGAGACCTCCTGATTTATGGGACACAAATGAATTGTAACATACCATTTCTACGTATGTTAACCATGGTGTATTAAGGGTTATTAACAATTTGTCGGGGAGGAGGCATTAAAAAAGGATATCAGTGTATATTATATATTCATTTTGAAGGTGCTATGGGGGTGAACCCACACATATACCTGGGGAACCATTCCAAGCAGAAGAAATAGCCAGTGGAAAGCCATTGTCTGTTTGGGAAAAGCAAGGAGCCCACTGAGGCTGGATAAGAATGATGGTGGGAGAGAGAAGCAGGAGATAAGATCAGAGAGGTAAGAGAAGTAAGTACAGGAGGTGATGGTGGTGGTAGATCAGATCAGGAGTAGTGAGTTAATAGATATTTTTAGACCCTTGTAAGGCACTGAACAGCAAAGTGGTAAGATCTGATTTACATTTCAAAAGGATTATTCTGGTCTTATTGAGAACAGACTGTGGTAAGGGATGGGCAAAGATAGAAGCAAAGAGACCAGTTGGGAGGCTATTGTAATAATCCAGGTGAGAGATGTTGGTGGCACATATAGGCTGGTAGCACTAGCGGTGATGACACCTGGTCAGATTTTGGCTATATTTTGAAAACAGTACCAACAGAATTCCCTGACAGATTGGATGTGGGGTATAAAAGAAAAAGGAATTAAATTGGCTGGTGGGAACTATCATAAAACAAAATAGAAAAAAGGGAGGGAAAGAGTGAGAGAGCGGAGGGAGGAAGAGAGGGGGATAAGAACCTTAAGAAGCAGCAGGAACTAAACACAAAGATTATCTTTGCTTTTAGTCTGTAGCCAAGTGTGTGTGTTTGTGTATGTTAGGGCTGGGATCTTCTGTACCAATTAAATCACACTACAGCCTGCTGTTCTCTCTCTCTCTCTCTCTTTTGTTTTTTGTGTATGACTAACCGTTAATGGGCACATAATTGTATTGAGTTGTTACAGCAAATATTAAAATAATAGAAAAAGAAAAATGGGTGTTTTTGGGGAATTAGGTCAAGTACAGATTGAAGCCTGCATATAAAGTGAAGTCAAAAAGGGAATGAGATAACAGGAATTCTTATCTCGAAAGGGTAAGATGAAGGGAAGGAGCTAACACTGAGAATGAAAGAGGAGAGAGTCTTCTTCCACTTGGGGTATAGGACCTTGAAATAGGAATCTGAATTTTAAGACACAAGAACATCATTCATTTCTTCAACAAAATTGGGATAAAAAAACAACTTAGGGCTTCCCTGGTGGCGCAGTGGTTGAGAGTCCGCCTGCCGATGCGGGGGACACGGGTTTGTGCCCCGGTCTGGGAAGGTCCCACATGCCGCGGAGCGGCTGGGCCCATGAGCCATGGCCGCTGGGCCTGCGCGTCCGGAGCCTGTGCTCCGCAACGGGAGAGGCCACAGCAGTGAGAGGCCCCCGTACCGCAAAAAACAACAACAACAACAAAAAAACAACAACTTAGTACTAAATGATAACTGTTGGACAATGATAAAGGTAAGCGGGGCGGGGGGGGGGGGGGACGTTGTTGTTGATGGAGGTGAAAATATTGCTGAAATTATTGGAATTCCTAACATATTCCAGGTGCTTCTGGGCAGTATATGGGAATTTAAGGGAAAAGAGAAATTTTTCCAATTTACCTTCTGGGAAAACTCCAAGGGTTAGTTCTGTGAATTTTCTGTTAATGAAATGTCATAAGCTGACATTTAAATTTTGGGAGACAGCACCAGTTGGGAAAACAAGAAAGCCCGTCCTTCCTTTTAGTATTCTGGTGCAGTACTTGCTGGAGCAAGCTATTTGCCAGGTAACTTGTATGATCCATAGAAAGAAACTGGAGCTAAAAAGATCAGTCTGCTTTCCTTGTTTTAAGTATCTATCAGGATCACTTCTATTCAAAATCAAAAGTTGTGTTCTGTGTAGCTTAATATTCTTTAATTTCTACTGATTACTGTCAGCAATATTGACTATGTCTAGGTCTGTCTCATCAAAGAATAAATAATTCAGGAATAAACTTACTTTGGCTTTTATTAGCCTTCATTTAGTACCTCTGTTTCTAGGCTGAACTAGATAGTTGAGTATTCTTTAGGAACTGGCAGCCCCATTTTCTTATTAGAAAATGATAGGTGCATGGTTTTGTAATAAACATTTCTGATATTTCAGATTGAGTGGGAGAAGACTCTAGAAGGTACTGCATGTTAGGAATGGGGGATGAAGTAGGAAGGAGAGGGAATGAACAGGATTAACTCTAGGTAATTTTTGACATTTTTCGAACTGACCTGTTAGCTCCTTTCCTACCCTTGTTTGACGTGGGGAAGGGGCTGATGTGGTAGAGTTGAGATTTCACAGATACGTGGGGAAAGGAGAGGGGGCTAGTGGCATGATTAGATTTTACACAGTGTGGTGGAATGCTGTTCTTTCATTTTACTGTTAAGGCTTTTAGCTTTCAGAGTTGAGACCAGGCAAAGTCAGGTGATGGCAGGGACTGCTGCTTTCAGTGCTGTTGTCCTAGTGCTGGAGTTGACATGTTACTCAAAAGGGATTGCAGTTCACTACTGGAAGATTTTAAGCAGACTAGGAACTAGGGATTTATAGAACAGACAAGGCAGTGGGAGCCAGGCTGGTGAGGAGGTACAGAAAGAAATCATTCTGAGGAAAGTAAGTTATTGTGTTCACTGCAAAAAACAACTGAAATCACAAGTGCCTGTTGGGTTTCAAGGGGACCTTGCCTCTGAAGTGGCAAGAGCCTTGCAGCCACACTTCTTACCAAAAATAGTTTCTTGACTTTTTCTTTAACAATTGTCACTAGAAGAAGTAAGGAAAGGCAGATAGCCAAGAGGTGGTTCATCACATTTGGAGAGTGATAACATTGAAGTGTGTTTAGTAATAACACTCTGAGTTTAGACTGCTGTCCAGCTGACAGACTTCTTATTTTTCATGTACTGTACCATCTACCTTTGTTGTAGCGTTGACTCCTAGGAGTTTAGGGTAGATTTAAACTTTGTTGGAGAAATACAGTTTTCTTTTTCTTAAATTTGACATTGATAAGCAGTGAGACTGATTTTTTTTCCAGAAATATCTATCTTTATGTGATGTTCATTGATATATTTAGTCAGTCAATATTTACTGAATATCAGCCCTTTATTTAAGCACTGGTAATTCAAAGATGAATGAATCAGACACACTGTCTGTCTTGAAGTAGCTCACAGTTTATGAGCATGACATTATGTGGGTACTTGCAAATATTCATTTGAATTTTTCTAATTAGGTTCATTTACCTTTGTTTAATATATAATTTCGTGTTTAGCAGGAAATGCTTCTAGTGTACTATATATGTATCATTTAGCCTTTAGCAGCTTTATGAACACACTTATTTACTTCATAGTATCTGAAATATACAATTATTTCTTGGCCCCTTACATGTCACTTTAAGCTGAAAGTCTAGGTTTGACATGTTTTTGTTTATTCTAAAAATGTTTGGAACCTACTACCAACATCTTACTTCCAGAGTCCCTGCACCTTTAAAGGACTCTTTAATGAGCAAGAGAATGGCCACCCTGCTAAGACATCAGTGGTGATTTTTGATTAGAAGTTGATACTTAAATCTCTGCATCTGGTTCTTTTGTTTAAATGAGACTAGTTCAGCAGAGCAAAACAAAAATTGAAATGTTTTATATAATCTCAGTACCTGTAATTGTCCATAAACAATCAATTCTAGTTTTATGAATTCCCAAATCTTTGGTACACCAAAGATTGTACTAATAACTGTTGTAATTGGTCTTTGTGGCTATGTGTTTAAATGTTGGAAATGGGACTTTAATATGAACATGCAGTAAACCTTAACCGCAGAGGCACACACAGGTTCCAATATAATATAGAGCAGGAAAGAGACACATGTAAACAGACATATTCCTCATCTTAATATGTGGAGCCATACTTCCATAGAATTGCATTCAGTGTTTATAAAGAGAGAGCTGGCAATGAAAAACTGCTGTTCCTATGGTTTTACTGTGTATTTTGATCTCTAGGTTATTTACTTTTTCCAAATGTGTAGGAATGGTGTTAAAAGATGCTGGTATCAGTTAATTATTTAATTGAATAATAAAGAGTTGTATAATGGGGGGATGTCACATGCCTTCATTTACCTTAGGAGAAGAAGGTTATTGTTGAGAAAAAAATGATTTTAAAATAATAAATAGTTTTGGATAAGAGATTCTTCGTTAAACATAAAAGCCATGGATAGTTTAAAGCTTAAGTATGATGTGGCACTGTAATTTCTGTTGCATTGGGACACTTTATTCATAAGAATTTCTTCAGTAAAGTATTTCGTCACTAAATGTCTCTATACAACACAAGGAGTACAATTTTCTCAGAAGCTTTTCTAATGAAAACTTATAATTTAGAAATATTAAACAAATACATTCAGTATGATGAATGATGATACCCATTTAATATAAAGAATGCCATAAAGCATCAAATAAAATATTAATTCTTAATCTATTTTCTCTTTCAAAATATTATGTATTTATTAATAACAGTTTATAGAAATGAGAAATAATAGATGTGTCTGTACAAGTTTAAGTTCATTTGAACTTTGAGTTTTAAAATCAAAATTGTTGATTTCTTTTATGTTAAACTTCTGAGAAGTAGTGAAAAGGTTGTTGACCAGAGTAAGGGGATAAATATTTTATAAGATGGGGAGGTTCAATATATACCAAATAGTATAGAACTATACTTTCGAAGAAGCCTTAATTGAATTCTTTAGCAGTGATAAAATCTATGAGGTGTTTGAGGTAATACAGTTATTACAGATATCTTAAGATATGCTTGGGGCTTCCCTGGTGGTGCGGTGGTTGAGAGTCCGCCTGCCGATGCAGGACATGAGGGTTCGTGCCCGGGTCCGGGAAGATCCCACGTGCCGCGGAGCGGTTGGGCCCGTGGGCCATGGCCACTGGGCCTGCACGTCCCGAGCCTGTGCTCCGCAGCGGGAGAGGCCACAACAGTGAGAGGCCCGCGTACCGCAAAAAAAAAAAAAAAAAAAAAAAAAAGATATGCTTAATTTTTCTTTAATTGTGCTTTTTGAAATAATGTCAGTCTGATAGCTTATGTACTTGGCCACTGTAGAGACTTACAAAAATACTGTGGAATAGATTTAAATAATTTTAGATAACATTATACTCAAAATTTTGTTCTTTTATCCATCAGTCTCTCATTTTCTCTGGTTAGCTAGCTAGATAATATTCTGTGATTCTATTTTCAACAAGGACACAAACTGTTTTAGGTAGTTCACATATGTATCTGTATATAGGATGGTTAAAAATAACTATGGAAGAAGAATTAATATCCCTCAATATTAGACTCTCTGGGAGAGTGAGAGGCTATGAAATATAGGGAAAAAGATCCTTGGTTACCTCTTCAGACCCTGATTTTGTATTCAGATAGATTTGGTTTATATTCCAGCCCAACTCTGGACCAGTTTAGGAAAATTACATAATCTCTCTGACGCTCAACTGTTTTATCTTCAAAACAGGTGAATAAAATTACCTACTTTCCTAATGTAAGCCTTAGAAATAATGTATGTAAAGGGTCTACACAGTACCTTTCCTGCTGGAGGCACTTAATTAATAGTAGGTATTGTCTTGATATGAATAAGAGATAAGGATGGTAGGGATTATTGAGGCCTACGGTTAATCTAGAAATTTTACGGAAGTTAATTGTTTCAGTTGTCGAACCTTTTTCTTGGTCTCTAGCAATGGGCAAATGGAGATAATTGAGTTTTCCTACTTTCTGCATTTACTGTTGAAGATGCAAGGGGACATAGATTAACCTGTGGAAGAGATGATACAGAACTAGATGTAAAACTTTGTTGTTGTCCTGGGGATTCCTGTTCTCAATATTTGAATGATATAGGCAGAGGGTTTTATTATAGTCTTTGTCATAGTAACATCTGCACAGAAGTGCCTTCCTCTCTACTCCCAGAGTACTTTATATATGCTTTTGCTACCATTTACATGTGCGTGTTTTACTATTATATGATAAATTGTATTGAGGATTTTTTGTTTCTGCCATAATTAGATTAAATATTCTTTAAGGAAGGAACCATGTCTTCATCTATAGTCTTAGTGTGAAGCCAAGTGGTGGTAAATTGGTACCACTAGTGTTAGCTCCAGGAGGGCAGGAATTTTTCATTCACTAATGTATGTTAAGCATTAGAACAGTACTTGGCACATAGTAAGTACTCAGTAAATATTTGTTGAATGAATGAGTCTTGTCTACCAAAGATAAACCTTTAATATTTAAGAATGTTAAGTCTTCTGGTATTAGATTGGGTCAGATTTGACAAAGTCTAGAGCTGATGCTTAAATTAGTAGATAAGCTCTATAGAACTTACAGTCAGCTAACACATTTGCTTTGGAGTATCTCCTGGTTTGGAGAGCAGAAACTTACCCAGTTTGGATCTTTAGCTGAATAAAAAGTGAAATGGTCAAAAGTCAGTTAGCAGTAAATAGAAATAAAAGATCTAGTATTTTACAAATTCAGTAACCAATACATGATTAAGTCATACTTAACCATTTTGTGTCAGTAGTCACTAGTAAGGCAAATCCTCCTGTGGGAAGGTATAGTGCTGAGAAATTTGTGAATTGTAAGCTATTAAGTTGAAGTAGTAAGTGAAGGAAATCAGGAAATGTATTTGGAATGTCATGAGACTTAATTTATAGTATTACTCTTAAATATTTAAGATTGGTAAATAGTTTAATCATACTTTTTGTTTTACATCTTTTTAATTAGTTAGAAAATAGATTTTATAGTTAAGCTTTATTTGAGCACATATGTTTTCCTACTGAGAATTAAATTTAAAAGATTGATAATATTTAATGTTATGTTTATATAGGAATTTGTTAGGTACAGTGTATAGAGAGGGAAACGAGCAATTGACTAAGAATGGTTAACTGAAATAAGTTATACTGAAATATTATAATATATTATATTATAATATATTATAATATCAAATTAAGCAAATTTGATACTTTAATAATAAATTTGATACTCTAATAATAAATGCATGCTGTTAATTATTTTAATGTTATTTACTGACAATAATGAAAATGTTGGGAAATATATTTTCATAAGAAAAATGGTACTATAAAATAGGTTGATAATAAATCAGTATTTGTAGAAATGAATACTAGAAACCCTTCATTAGTGCATCATTAAATATTACATTTTTTACATCACATATTTTTCACTAGATTATAGAACTACAAAGGAATATCTTCCCTGAAACCTTGCTGCAATTTTGAATAAAAGGAATATGAAATTACATAGGAAAACTTAAAAGAGGAAAGACTGTCAAGAATTTTTGAAGTTTTGAAAGCCTTCAGCTGGGAGCATCTTTTCTCCTCTAAAGTGAGAAAACAAAATTTGGAAATTGAAGAAAGATGTATTTTACTTTATTCTTTGCTATGTAAAGTTAATAAACAGATCTTTAGTTAATGTTGAAAAACATTTAAAAAGATATAAAAATATTAGTGAACTCAGATCAAAGCTAGTTATAGAAGCATAAAGAAACACTATTACCTATGGTTTTGAAAAGCAAATGAAGAAACAAAAAAAATTTCCTGCAAAATATTAGCAGTCATGCAGCTAATTGAAAGTAGTAAACCTTATGAAAATTTATTATGTGAAAGTCTAAAACTCCTATGTTAAAACATTCACAGTGTCATATCATTTTCAAGAAAGGAAGAGCAGGTTTTAACTTTGAACTGAGACAGTTACATTTGTATTGTATTTTAAAACCCTATCTATTTTAGGAGGAGTAATATCTATATTGTGATTTTTAGCATATTGTTTCTGCAGACTAGTTTAACTGTTGCATTTTACAGCTATGTGAGTAGATGTTACAATGGTAATCCTTTCCCATAATATATAGTATTATATTTTGGACCATTTTACCTATTGTTAATTTTTTTTTTTTTTTTTTTTGGTACGCAGGCCACTCACTGTTGTGGCCTCTCCCGTTGCGGAGCACAGGCTCCGGACGCATAAGCTCAGCGGCCATGGCTCACGGGCCCAGCCACTCCACGGCATGTGGGATCTTCCTGGACCGGGGCATGAACCCGTGTCCCCTGCATCGGCAGGCGGACTCTCAACCACTGCGCCACCAGGGAAGCCCCTGTTGTTAATTTAATATTTAAAACATTTGCTCTTTTCTAAAAATATAATTACTGCCTTAAATAAGATTTTTATATAACTAACATTTCATTGTACATTATTTCCAAGTTTTTAAGAATAGCGCTTATTGATTCAATGATGAACGAGGACTCTCTTCCTATAAATATTTGAGTGAAATGCACTTTTTTTTTTAACCTCTTCTGTACTCCACGTACAACTCTTTTGGCTATCTGATAAAGCTTAAAAATGTTTAAAATGTTTAGTTTGATAGAATAGATGTGTCTTGCCTAAGTTATCCATTTTGTTTTTCTAATTAGTAATACTTAATCAGGCTGTTCTCACACTCTGAATTCACTGCTGCCTCTCTATCTTTGCTGGTGGTATTCTCCACCACCCCCTTGCCTCTTGATCATCTCAATCCTTCTTCTTTTGAATAGCCATAATAGATGCCTGCTGCTACTGTTTTGTTCCAACTACTACTCTCTTGCCCCAGTGCCAGTAGATAATCAGTTTCACCACTTTAGTTCATAATCTGAGGCTTCTTTATGAAATCTTTCCCTCAGCTGTTGTAAGTAGATACGTGAAGCAAGCTGTTAAGTTTCTAATTGTTTCTCTCAGAGGTTGAACATCTTTTATAAATGACTTCTGTTAAGATAAAAAAACATGTTTTCCAAATTTGCGGATGCAAAGAAGAAAGGAGGGATAACAAATATTCTTAAATGGCAGAATTAGGATATAGAAATGTCTTGCAGGTTGAAGCAATAGATTGAATCCAAGAAGTTAAAATTAAACCTATATTAGGTTGGAATATTTCCCCACCCTCACTTCCAGTGAAGGAGGATAGGCAGGAAGACTGGACCTGGGCAGAGACGTGGATTAACAGCCACGGATATAAAAAGTATTTAGGAGTTTTGGTTGACAGTGAATTCCATATGCAGAAAAGGTTATGTCATGTAGTGTTGCTCATAGTTAAGTTGTCTGTGTATGTGTGTATAATATATACAGTTAACTTAAAATAAATGAATAAACGTTGTAGGCCTATTTTGTGTTTATGTTTCAAGGCACTTAAAATTGCATTTTTTTAGAATAGGAAGTACTTATGTTGAGGAAATTTCTGATTGCATACTCTATTGTCAAGAGTAGAAGAAAGATGGGAGCTGTAGAGATATGTTCCAGTATGTACATTCCTCTTCATTGTAGTTCAGTTGAGGATACTTCCTTCCTTATGCTTTTCTAGGTGGGGTAGGATGGGCTTCCTGATCCTCCTCAGTTGTGCTGGATGGCCACTGCTCCACTCACCTGTACATGGAGCCACACATTCCTCCTCCACCACCGGAGCGCCAGTCACCTGGCTGAGTTCTGCCCTTGGGATGGGCTCGCTCCCTTGCCTACTTTTCATAGTTTGGTGAGAGGAATACTGCTGCTGTTTCTTTCTCCTTAATCACCAGCTAATCTTTGTAGAGAAGATCAACTTGTTAAAGAAATTTTATTATCAGAGGATTTGTTATTAGTGAACTATTTTATATATATTGGCTTTTTTCTGTGTTATTCTGTATGTTGAATACAATGTAGATAGTGCCCAAAGTTAGACCTAACATTACTGAACACTAGAGAGAGTAGAAAATATTCTTTAATCTATAGCTGTTGAGTACTTTTTAATATGAGATGGTGATAGTCTATTTTTCCATTTTGTTTAAAGAAGTCACCTTTTTTCACCAAGTGCCTTCTATTTCCATTCTTGTTCAGTAGTGACTTGATTGATTGTGTCACCTGTGCAGTAGTTGAAAATGGATATAGTACACAATTTCAGGACCTCCCTGCTTCCTTGTAGATCATTTAGCCGTATGTAAGTGATTTAACAGTCATGCAGTCAGGATTTTCAGAGTAAATAATTTCTATCTCCATTACTGTATCTTTGTATTCATGAACACTTGCAGGAACATAATATTCTTCAGTTAAATTTATACAGGTTAAAAAAAATCAGGCTAAAAATAAATAACAATTTTAAATCAGGCTAATTTAAACATTTGGAAACTTGTATTTTTGTAGTAATGGTGATTGAATAGCATTTAATTTAAAATACCAGCAATTGATTAAGTATAAATGTAGTGAGGAATTAATGTAGTTTTTTTGTAGAGGCACAGCCTTGTGTACATTTTAACTTACAGTTATGTTATGACTTTTACAAGCTTTTTATTTTTTAATCAAAATGTATTTTAGTGAGCAGCGTTTAAAAGAAATAGTAAACCAGATTTCTTTACGTAATAGATTATAAGAAAATGTTGAGTGCCAAGTCCTGATAAGGTATTTAAAAAATTATTGCTTCTTTAGTTATGAATATTTCTTCCTATTACCCAGTTTGTCACGTGCCTAATTACACGGTCGTTTAGGTTGATTTAAGATTACAGTTATCTGTGTTGAAAGTTCATAGCCTTAGAGCACCCAGTTTTTGTGTGTGTCAGCTAAATCAACAATTTTATTTACTCATTTATAACTGTGATAAGTAAAAAAAACAATTGATTTTAAAAGAATCATTATGCATTTTAAGACAGTATGCAGATTCCATCTTAGTAGCTCCAAAATAATACACATTTGAGTTGAAGGAGGAGAAAACCAGTGTTGTGCAGGAGTACTGTCCTCACTTTCACCAGAAAATGTATTTAAATTAGAATTTCCAAATGTGAGAAATCTGAAAGGAATGAACTGCTAGTCCTTAATGTTAGCGTATGGTTGGTGTTAGCCAAAATGAAGTTCAGGCTGTGATGCTGTCTGTAGCCACTGTATGACCTACACAAAGGCAATCAGACACACTTCTTTCTTTTTCCTTTTCTTTTTTCCTTTTCTTTTTTCCTTTTCTTTTCTTTCTTTCTTTTGTCTTTTCTTTTCTTTTTTTTTTTAACTAATTGGCCCATGTTTAGTTTACTGAATGTCATCTGGACTCAGTAAAAATCAAGTGACCTGCATTGAATTAGTGTAATTGTAATACAAACAGAATATCACATAGTTTTGGTCTTATACAGGAAAGGAGAACGTTGGAAAGATTTTTCTGTTTGATAAATAGAAACTGAAGATACGGGGATCCAGACCTGGTTCATACTTGGTTTTTACCCTTCATGTCTTTTTGTATGATCAGTATTTGGGCTGTTAAGGCTTTTCCCCTATAAAAAATGTTGGTTTTCCCTATGAAACTTATTATGAAGGAAATTTTTAAAAAATCTTACAAATTAAGAAAAAAAATCTTACCAATCTTACAAAAGCCATAGATCTAATTCCTCTTTAAATCTTAAGATTAAGTCAGCATTGTCCAAAACAGAAGTACTTTTCTGCACTACTGGGATTGTCAGGAACTTGGCATATTTTTTTACCTTTTTCATTACTAATATTGCAGCCCCTTCAAATGTCATTTTATTAGTTTTCTGTAGTTTATATTTATTCTGTTTCAGAGAGTCAATAGCTACATTTGCCAAGGGAACAAAGAACTGAAAAGTTTAAATGTCTTTTTTTAATAATATGTGTAAATTTTTAACCGTATGACTTGGATCTTATAATTAAATCACTTAATTTGATTTTGAAAGTGTCATTTTAAAATGGAGTTATTTGGCATTCTGAAAGTCATATATAGTCTGCCTAACTTATACTCTTGTATTAGGACACTGAAGATAAAGGACAGTAGCCATAGGTTAGATTTTCCTATTATTATTTCAAAGAACCTTGTACTTTTTGTCTTTAATTTATTTATTGAAATTTTTGTGGGGTTTTTGTTTGTTTGTTCAGTGTTTGTCTTCCCTACCAGATTGTGTGTCTCAAGGGAGCAGGCACTGGATCTTCCCTTTTTTTAAATCTGGTATTCCTCAGTGCCTAAAACAATGCCTGGCATATGATAGGCAGTAGAATTAGTTAAATAATGTAAAAATGAATAAGGACATTATTTAGATTAGTTTTTACAAAAATCTATTATCTGAGCAATACTCAATTACTCAATAATCTAGTAACTATCAGATTAGTATAATTGCAATGGTAGAATCCTGGCTGTTCTACTTTCTGGTTTTATCACCTAAGGCAAATTTAACCTTTCCATATCTCGTTTTTTTTCCATATGTAAAATGAGAATAATTATAGTCTTTATTTGGAGTTGTTATGAGGATTAAATGAAATAATTCATGTAAAATCCTTGGGAAGTGCCCCACAAATGTGGATTGATATTACTATTGTTCTCTTTCTTATTATTTTAGAGGTACTTCAGAATCATGGAAGGAATATATGGCTTTATTAGAGAGAGTTGTATTATGAAACCTTCAAAGAATAGGTAAGGTTCTAATAGGATATTAAAAGATGAGTGTTGGGCTTCCCTGGTGACGCAGTGGTTGAGAGTCCGCCTGCTGATGCAGGGGACACAGGTTCGTGCCCTGGTCCGGGAAGATCCCACATGCCGCGGAGCGGCTGGGCCCGTGAGCCATGGCCACTGAGCCTGCGCGTCCGGAGCCTGTGCTCCGCAAGGGGAGAGGCCACAACAGTGAGAGGCCCACGTAACGCAAAAAAAAAAAAAAAGATGAGTGTTAGGCAGTGGCTCATGGGCAAAGGGAGCTATCTGTAAGCCATGCCAAGAAGTTTGTACTTTATTTTGTTAGTGATGGGGAAAGACTGGTTTGAAGTAGGACCTGATATGCAGATTTACATTTTAGAAAGGCTGTTTTGCAAGCAGTATAGAGGAAAGATACCAGAGGCAGATAGAGCTGGCAAGCAGATTATTGTGATCTTAAAATGATATGTCAGTTTTGTATTGTCTCTGAGTAAAATTGATATAAAAATATAAGAAATTGTGCAGATAATGGTAATGGTCATCCTCATCATATTTATTATTAATAATAATAATAATTGCAGATACCACTTATTGGCTGCTTACCATATGCAGTGTTTTTGCATTCATCTCACTTAAGTCTCACAGAGTTATTGTAAGGTAGTAATTCTTAAAATGTGGTCCTAGACCAGCGGCATCAGCATCTTCTGAACACTTGTTAGAAGTGCAAATTCTTGAGCCTCACCCAGGTCTGTGGAATCTGAATCTCTCTGCGTGGGGTTCAGCAATCTTCACTTCAACATGACGTCCAAGGAATTCTGATCCATGGTAAAATTTAAAAGAACCATTGTTTTATGTGTGTATTTATACAGATGAAAAACTGTTTAGTGATGTTAGATAAAGAGTAAGATGTTTTTAATAATATACTGTTAATTCTTTAGTTTTTCTCATTTAATGTATTAAATGTAGTTTAGCACGTTTCTGATCAGTAAACTCCAGTTTTCTCTTACTTTCGTTCTGAAATTAGAAATATTTTCTGATAGGAAATATGTTGTCTTCAGATTAATTTAGTGAACCAAAAATACTCTATGTTATCTGTAGGGTGGCAACGTAGCTTGATAGTTAAGAACACCAGCTTTGGAACTACACTGTCAGGGTTTAATTTCTAATTCTGTCCTTTATTAGGGCAAGGTATTTAATCTCCCTGTGCTTTAGTCTTCTGCTATATAAAATGGAGTAATAATCCCTCACTGGGTTTTTGGGAAGAGTAAAAGAAATATTTTTTGTAAAGCTACTTGCCATGCACATTGTCTATATATGGTAGATATAATACTAATAACAATTATTATTACATATAACATGTAAATGTATAAAAATAACAAAAAAATTTTTTAATAGTGCTAAGATAGCCTAAGCACAGGATGTTTGTCATTAAAACAATATATTGGTTAAATGGCTATTACGTGCCTGAACTTTAAGGGCTCATTCTCTTTTTTCTGGTTTTAGTATTGATAGAAGGGCATGTTCCTTTCCTTCTTGTCTTCCAGCTTCCTCCCATCACTTATCTCCTCTCTGTTATGGAACTTTACAGGCTCGGGTTCTTCTCATTTTAAGAAACAAACAAGTTTCCTTGGGGCTCCTACTCTTCTCCACTTGCTGCCCTGTCTTCCTCCTTCCTCTCAGAGCCATGTATAAAATGATGGAGGGATACTTGCTGCCTTAATTTCCTCACTTCCTTCCCATTTACCACTGGACAAACTTTGCCTGTTTCTTCTCCACCATTCTACTGAAATTGTTCACAGTTTTACTTCTAGTTGGCATTGGTAACCATTTCCTTCTTAAATCTCCTCTTTTCTTTAGACTCGTTTCTCATTATATACAGATAATTATCTTTTCTATACTGTCATGAGACACTTCAAATCCAAATCTCCAAATGTGTTTCCTCATCAGACTTGTTTTACCTTTGTATTTTCTGTCTTGGTTAATGATACTACTATCTAACCAGTTGCCAGTTTGAAAATCTGTTCTCCCACTGTCCAGTCTTCCACTGTTAATCAATCACCAAGTCCTATTGATGCGGCCTCCTAAACTTCGTGAAATTTCTTTCCTTCCTGTCCAGATTCTCTGCCACTGAGCTAATTTAAGTTCTCATTATTCACCGTTATTCATTCATGTTACTTAATATCACTTAAATATATCCCCTTCTTTCCATCTACATCTTTATTTCCTCATTTCAGACCTCATCATTTTTCTTCTGGATTTCTGCAACAGTCTCCTAACTGTTGTAATAGTGTTCCGTTTCACTCCCCCTTTCCAAAGTTTCCTTCATGATGCTGCTAGACTGATCATTCTAAAATGAAACACAGATCGTATTACTTCCTTACTTACAATCCTCCCATTAAAAAGCAGTTTCTTTCGTTTATCTTTAGATTAAGAGCCAGACTCTTAAGGGTGTTATACAAAGCCTTGGGCTCTGCCTACCTCTTTATTCATGTGATAGCCCCTTTCCTTTAGCCATAATGTCATTTGTAGATATTTTAGGTTCTTACTGCTGTCCTCTGTTCAGTGTTACTTCACTGTGCCTGCATTTTTTTCTCCCATCTGTCTTCTCTACAGTCTAGCCTGGGAACCTTTCCTCTGGGCTTTCTTAGCACCCTGTGTACCTTAAGATCATAGAATTTATTACAATCTATTATAATTTGTCTGACTTTTTCACCAGATTATACATTTACTGAGAGCAGTTTGTGTGACTTCTATTTTATGTGTTCAGTGTCTAAAGCAGTGCTTTGTGACATAGTAGGTATAAAACAAATGGTTAATGCATATATATCAATTTCAAATACATAATTTTTATGTACATTTTTTAATAACTAGGAAGGTTGAGGTGGACATGTCTATATTGTATGTCACTAAATCTGGATAAACCTTGAAAGGAAAGAAGAGCATTATTTCTTTCTTATCAGTTAACAGCTTGAGTGCTACCATGTGTTCAGCCCTGGGTGAGACACTGCATGAATGAAATCAAAAGAAATAAGAGGGAAGGACTGCTGTTATAATTTGCTTTTTCTTTGACAAAATGTTTCTTTAAATAATACATTTTATACTCATAATTCATCATATTTTATTTTTAGTCCACTTCAGTTTTGGGGAAACAAAATAGAACTCCTTTAAGGTAGCATCTAAAATGCTAATTTTGAACTTTACTGAGTATAGTGTGGCACTAGTCCAACACAATCTGTTAAAAATTTTCCTCTGGGTCAGATCTAAGTTGAGAAGAATGAGGTAACTTTAATGTGAACCCAGATTGTACTTCAGTCTCTCTCCAGTGAGTTGCCAAATTCACAATTCCATTTGTATCTGGAATTGGGGAAGCTGAGTTTAATATGGATTTTTGCCAATGATAGCAAATCTTGGCAAGATAGTCTTGTTCTCTGTGCTTTATTATATAGTTTTATTATAAAGTTTTTCACATGTTTATTTGGAAGTACCTCTCATATACTTTATTCTTTTGGTGGTTAATCATTTACTGTCAAATCTTCCTTTTCTGAGAAGGCCAGCTTACATTTTTATACATTACCATTAGTTATCCTGTTCCGTTTTTTTGCTAGATTTATAGATTTTAAAGCTGTACAGGTGTCTTATGGGTCATTACATCTAAATCCCTCTTTTTTGGAAATTAAAAATCTTAATGAAGCTGAAAGAGACTGCTATATATTAATTCATCCAATATTTATTGAGTGCCTTCTGTGACACTGTTTTAGGCCCTGGGATATAGGAGTGAATGAAACAATCTTCCAGACTTTTAGGTACTTACATTATAGTGGGGAGAGACAATAAATTACACACAAAAAAAGTAAACATATCAGGTGCTGGTAACTGCTATGCAAGAAAAATAAAGCAGGATAAGAGGGAATACAGAATGACAAAGGTGCTTGTGATAATATATATAAGATGGTCAAGAAAGGCCTGTCTGATAAGGTGACTTTTAGTAGAGATCTAAAGGAGGTAAGCAAATGAGCCATGCAGATTTCTGGCAAAAGAGTATTCTAGTTAGAGGAAACTGATGTGGCAATGTGTCTGGTGTTTAAGGAGCATTGTGGAGATTTATACGGCTAGAGCTGGATAAGAAGGGGAGAGAAGCAGGAGATGAGGTCAGAAAGGTAGTAGAGGACCAGTTCACTTAGAGCCTTAATAAACCATGATGAACTCTTTTGCTTTTACTGGGAGTGAGATAGGAATCCATTGGAAGATTTTGAGCAGACAACTGATGTGGTCTGACATAGGATTTAAAAGGTATATTCTTCTTTCTTGAGAAGGGATTGTAGCAGAGCAAGGATGGAAGCAAAGTGAACAGTGATGGAGGTTAGTTCTTTGGTAGTCCAGGTATGAGATGATGCTGGCTTGGATCAGGGTGGTAAAGTTAGAGGTATTGAGAAGTGGTCACATTGTGGATGTATGCCATATTTTGTATGGTATGTGAATTATGTGTCAATCTGTTATATAATGACTAGTAAAGGAAATTGGATGGGTTTAAAAACATAACAAAATGACACTACTATCATCTCTATGATGAAGGCTCTCTGTTTGTTTGTTTTCGTTTTTGTGGCCGTGCCACGCGGCATGTGAGATCTTAGTTCCCCGACCAGGGATGGAACCCTCGCCCCCTGCATTGGAAGCACGGAGTCTTAACCACTGGACCGCTAGGGAAGTCCCATTATGATGAAGACTCTTAAGACTTGAGTCCAAGCCACATAGCCATTTAAGGGTAAAGCTGGGACAGAACCTTCTTCTGTTTTCTTAATCTTTTCTTAATACATTTTGTTCTCTTACATTCTTTTATTCAACAAACATTTATCGAGCACCCGCTGTATACTAAGCATTGTGCCTGGAACTGAGGATACAAAAGACATTTGGGAGTTAGAATCACCTGGATTTGGTGACCAAAATGACTGAAGTTTCCAGTTTAGGAGGCTGTTTGGGTGGTGGTGAAAGAGAGACTGGGACTCCTGGAGGAGAAGGATTGGTGAGAGCAAGAAAAACCTTGTCCCCATAGGCTCCTGTGTGGTCTTTGTCTTTTCCTACTAGCTAAACTGCTTGAAACAATAGCTTATGCTCATTGCCTCTTTATTAATATGCATACGTTTTCTTTTAAATTCCTTTTAGTTTGTTTCTTCATATTTACCAGGGATCACTAATGGCCAAATCCTGTGTCCTCATCTTAGTCCTCACCTTACTCCCTGTCCCCCTAAGAAAGGATCCTTTTCTTGTAAAGGGCCAGATAGTAATTATTTTAGTCTTTGCAGGTCATATGTAACCACTCAACTCTGCCATTGTAGTTAAAACACTCAACTCAACTCTGCAGCCATAGACAGTATATGAAAGAGTGAGCATGACTATGTTCCAGTGTAACTTCATTTATCAAAACAGGTGACTGGCCAGATTTGGCCTGTGAACCAGAGTTTTGCTGATCCCTGTTCTAAGGTGTTTAGCTGTGTAGTTGTAATCCTCCCCCACTTTTTTTTTGTAGCGAGTGTTTCTCTCTTTTAGTGATACTTTTTCTTTTATTTAATGGCATCTCTTCCTGTAGTCACTTCTTCATATAGTTCTGTCCGTAGTATTTTCTTACTTTATATCAATATTGAGGCTTCTCGTAAGGTTTTTATGTTGTAGGTCCACTTTCTCCACGTCTAATTGGAAATAAGTAAGGCTGAAGGGTCCTATTAATAAAATACCCTTGACCTAGGAGCGGGGTCTGGACCAGTGTTTTCAGGGTAGATAGTTTCCTGCCATCACGCTCCTCTTACTGTCTTAAGTCTGCCACTTTGGCATCCCATGCAGGCCTGCACTCCTGAAAAGTGCCCTTAGGTTAGTGTAGCATTCCTAGCTGCTGTGGATGTTTTTTCTGTGGTCTGTTGTCTTCTTGAGGTAAGTTAGAGGAATGATGGGCTTCTTCTTAAGGGGAGGTACTTAAAAGGAGGTCTCCATGGGAAAAGAAGGGAGTATTTGTAATCATTTATTACTAACGGTTTTAAGTGACTTGCCTAACGATACAGTGTTTGCTAGTGGCAAAGCCAGTACAATATAGTTTGGTTTTCTTTTTTTTTTTTTTTACTAAATTAATTTACTTATTTTTGGCTGTGTTGGGTGTTTGTTGCTGTGCATGGGCTTTCTCTAATTGTGGCGAGCAGGGCTGATCTTCGTTGCGGTGTGTAGGCTTCTCATTGCAGTGGCTTCTCCTGTTGCGGACCACAGGCTCTAGGTGTACGGGCTTCAGTAGTTGTGGCACATGGGCTCAGTAGTTGTGGCTCGCGGGCTCTAGAGTGCAGGCTCAGTAGTTGTGGCACACGGGCTCAGTTGCTCCGCTTCATGTGGGATATTCCTGGACCAGGGCTTGAACCCTTGTCCCCTGCATTTGCAGGCAGATTCTTAACCACTGCGCCACCAGGAAACCCCCAGTTTGGTTTTATTTCATGTTTCCCTTTTGTGTTACATATGAGAAGAAACTGCTGATTTACAGTATTATCTTCTGAGTTTTGATTCTCATTTCCAATCTTTCCATCTTTTCACTTCCTTGGCTTAAAATTCAACTGGTCTTCAGCCTCAGGCCATTTACTTTATTTTTCCTCTCATTTTCCAGCCCATCAGTTTCCTTATGGATTCACTTCCCTCTTCTATTTAGCCAAGACTGCCCCATCGGTTGATCCACTTTCTTTTGACATCCTTGGTTTCCCTCTCTTTTTTTGCTGTACTTCCCAAGTGATGTACCAACTCTAGATCAATTCAGTAGTATAGTAGCTATGACTTATTAAGTGCTTGCTATGTGACAGACCCTATGTTAGGTAATTTTATATATATTCTTAACAGTTTTCACAATTACAAAAGGGGTAGATATTGTTATTAGTGCTCTATATAGCTATTATTATTATTATAATAACTGTAGATAACTAACCAAAGGCACAGCTATACTAGTAGATCTGTGTTCTCACTCAGACTTATATAATCTTTTTTAAAAAATATTTATCTATTTATTTTATTTTGGCTGCGCCAGGTCTTAGTTGTGGCATGCAAGATCTTCATTGCAGCACACGGGATCTTTAGTTGTGGCATGTGGGCTTCTTAGTTGAGGCACGTGGACCCTTAGTTGTGGCATGCAGACTCTTAGTTGTGGCATGCTATCCTTAGTTGCAGCATGCATGCAGGATCTAGTTCCCTGACCAGCGATCAAACCCGGGCCCTCTGTGTTGGGAGGTTGGAGTCTTACCCACTGCACCACCAGGGAAGTCCCTCAGACTTATATAATCTTAAAAGCCATACTTTCTTTCCCCACTGTACCAGGTTCCTCCTAGCCAGGCTGCTAAACTGCAGTTGTGTACAATTGGCTCTCTGTACCTATGGGTTCCGCATCTGCTGGATTCACCAACTGCAGATCAAAAGTATTCAAGAAAAAAAATTCCAGAAAAGTTCCAGCAAGCAAAAATTGAACTTGCTGCACATTGGCAGTTATTTACATAGCACTGACATTGCATTAGTTGTTATAGGTAGTCTAGAGATGATTTAAAGTATTTGAGATGATGTGCATAGGTTATATGCAGACGCTATACCATTTTATATGAGGGTCTTGATCATCTGCATATTTTGGTATCATTGGGGGTCCTGGAACCAGTCCTCCTCAGATACTAAGGGATGTCTGTAACTGTAAAAGACTGGTGCCAGCAAAACTGTGATCTGTAATCTGAACTTGACTGTTGGCAGTCCTTTCATGTATCTCCCCCCACCACCCCCATTCCTTTCAGAGTCAATTGCAAAATCCTTTTAGCTCAGCACAACTTTCCTCACTTTGGGCTGATCTTGTCTTCTAGCTCAGAGGAAACTGGACACTGTTAGCTGTTGACTATTTCTGCCTCACAATGTATTAGTCTGGTCCAGCTGCTATAACGAAATACTGCAGAGTGGGTGGGCGGCTTAAACAACAGAAATTTCTCACAGTTCTGGAAGTTGGAAGTCCAAACTCAAGGGCAGGCTTGGTTTCTCATGAGGCTTTTCTTCTTGGTTTGCCTTCTCACTGAGTCCTCACATGGCCTTTTTTCTGTGTGTGCACATCCTTAGTGTCTGTTCCTCTTCTTACATGAATACCAGTCATATTGGATTAGGATCTCATGCTTATGACCTAATTTAACCTTAATTACCTCTGTAAAGGCTCTATCTCCAATATAGTCACATCCTGAGGTACTGGGGGTTAGGGCTTCAACATGAATGTGGGGGGGGGGGGACACAGTTCAGTCCATAACAGTAAATATCTGCAACTTTCTTTCCCTTCCTTCTTCCTTTTATATTTTCCCCTTCTCTTCTCTACTTTTTCCTTTTGATTTCTTCACCACTGGTTCTTTCTTTCAGCACTAAACATACTGCTGCTCACCACCACCGTCACCACTATTGTGTTAGATTGTTATTATTATTATTATTATTGTAAAATAGGTCACAATCTAAATGCTGTAGAAGTGATACTTTTGACTTGCAAATGGGGAACAGAACAGGTTTTGAAATTTTGGAGATTAACACTGACTACTTTTCTATTTTGTAGTTTGATAGACTATTTCCACGTTAATGTTAAGGGTAAAAGTGTATTAAGACTATTATAATACCAAATTAATATACAGTATCAACATTTGAGGACAGTCAAAGCACTGCTGAAAGGGGAATTAATAGTACACATTAATATTTTTTTTTCTTCTGTCTCTCTCTGTTTTTCATCAACTGAGGCTTTTGTTTCGGTTTTTATACTTTTCAGTTGTAAAATTTTCATTTGGTTCTCCTTTATGTCTTGTGTTTCTTTGCTGAGCCTTTCTATTTTTACATTTGTTCCAACCATTTTCAAATTCATGACTGCTTTAAAATATTTGTCAAATAATTTTGACATCTCTGTCCTTTAAATTGTTGACATGTATCAATTATCTTTTTTAGAGTTTGTGATCTTCTTGTTTATTGGTATGGTGAGTAGTTTTGATTGAAAACTGGACATAAAAAAAATTATGTTCTGAAACTCTGGATCTTACTTAAACATTGTATTTTAGTTGAATTTTTGTGATGCCAGTCCTGCAGGGTAATTTCAAGTCCAGGTTCCCTTTTCAGCCTCTGTTGACACCCACAGTTGGGAGGGCTCCTCACTGCTGCTGGGGGAGGCTGGAGGTTCTAATGCCCCATGTAGTCTCCATTGTATTGGGGCTGGCTTCATTATTGCTGGGTGGTAGTGAAAGTCTTGATTATCCTCTATACTTCCTCAGCTGTTAGGAGGCACGGGCACCTCATAACTGCCAGGTTTGGTTAGAGGTCTAGGCTCTATATGGTCTCCATTGACACCGCTGGAAGGATAGTGGAACTGTCTTGATACCCTCCAGAGGGGTTAAAGTCCTGGCTTCTTACTTGGACTTCCGTGACACACTTCCATGGTGGGAGTATTGTGATTCCTCATTACAGTCTCATGAGGGTCAAAGTTTCGATTGCCTAGTCAGCCTTTCTGGCATGGGTAGAATAAGACTACAGTTTTTTGGTTTTGTTTTTGTTTTTCTGGAATATTTGGCTGAAGTAGAGTAGGGGTTCTCTAAAGTTTTTTTTTCTTGCTAGGCTGCTCCTTTCCTGGTGTTTTGTTTGTACTTATTGGCTTTTCCTGGTTGTTGACTTCGGCATATTCTGTGTCTGGGACAAATGAGGAAAATAGAAAACTTGGGAACTCACCACTGATACTCCTTGGTTCTCAAGGTCCCTAGCTTGTCTACTTTCTCTCCACCTTTTGAAGTCTTTTTATGTTTTTTTAATGCATAATGTCCATGGTTTTTAGTTGTACTTAATGGATGGAATAGAGAAGGTATATCTACCCCATCTTCCTGGAAGCAGAAGTTACACATAGTTTTTAAATGGCAGTGCCTTTCTAGTTGATGGAATTTTAGGTAAAATATAAAAAATATAAAATACAAATGTATATATCTGACTATCTATCTATCTATCTATCTATGTATTTAGGAAAGGAAGTAGTTTGGATGTTGTTGCCTGGTGCTGGCCCCTGAATTAGTGAGTTTTCATAGTTTTTTTCCTTCCTTTATTTATGAATTCTCAGTCTCTAAAAATGGTATGTTTTTCATGTTAACCCCTAAGTTGTGCTGAGAGTAGTGGGGGTTTGGAAATAGATACTGTTTACTTCATACAGTGACTTTAGACCGTGGCTCTATCTTAGACTCATCTGGGGAGTTTAAAAAATATATGTAGGGCCCCTCCAGATCAGATTCTTTGGGCTGGGTCCAGGGTATCAGAAAATTTTAAAACCCAGTGTTGAGACCCACTGGCCAAAGTTTCCTTAAAGAATGTGGAGTCAGAAACAAATACATGAATATTTTTTATCATTTTCACTAAGTTTTGGTTGAATCTGATGATTTAAATTTATTTATTTGGCTCACATGTTTGACCAAGGCAGCAGATTAAGTCACTCTCTTCTCTAGGCAAGGTTGAGGGGCTGTGCTGACAGATGTTCTTTTCTCTAAAATTTACCATTAATTTCTAAATATCAAGTTAAATTCCTGAGATCTGGTTTTCTTTCTCTTTTTTGGTTTTTGAATTGTATTTTATTTTTATACAGCAGGTTCTTATTCGTTACTTATTTCATACATATTAGTGTTTATATGTCAATCCCAGTCTCCCAATTCATCCCACACCTCCACCCCGCTTTCCCCCACCTTGGTGTCCACACATTTGTTCTCTACATCTGTGTCTTTATATCTGCCTTGCAAATGGGTTCGTCTGTACCATTTTTCTAGATTCCACATATATGCGTTAATATACGATACTTGTTTTCCTCTTTCTGACTTACTTCACTCTGTATGACAGTCTCTAGGTCCATCCACATCTCTAAAAATAACCCAATTTCGTTCCTTTTTATGGCTAATATTCCATTTTATATATGTACCACATCTTCTTTATCTGTTCATCTGTCGATGGACACTTAGGTTGCTTCCATGACCTGGCTATTGTAAATAGGTCTGCAGTGAACATTGGGGTGCATGTGTCTTTTTGAATTATGGTTTTCTCAGGGTATATGCCCAGTAGTGGGATTGCTGGGTCATATGGTACTTCTATTTTTAGTTTTTTAAGGAACCTCCATACTGTTCTCCATCGTGGCTGTATCCATTTACATTCCCAACAACAGTGCAAGAGGGTTCCCCTTTCTCCACACCTTCTCCAGCATTTGTTGTTTATAAATTTTCCGATGATGCCTATTCTAACCGGTGTGAGGTGATACCTCATAGTAGTTTTGATTTGCATTTCTCTAATGATTAGTGATGTTGACCATTCTTTCATGTGTTTGTTGGCAATCTGTATATCTTCTTTGGAGAAATGTCTATTTAGGTCTTCTGCCCGTTTTTGGATTGGGTTGTTTGTTTTTTAATATTGAGCTGCATGAGCTATTTATATATTTTGGAGATTAATCCTTTGTCCATTGATTCATTTGCAAATATTTTCTCCCATTCTGAGGGTTGACTTTTCATCTTGTTTATAGTTTCCTTTGCTGTACAAAAGCTTTTAAGTTTCATTAGGTCCCATTTGTTTAATTTTGTTTTTATTTCCATTACTCTAGGAGGTGGATCCAAAAAGATCTTGCTGTGATTTATGTCAAAGAGTGTTCTTCCTATGTTTTCCTCTAAGAGTTTTATAGTATCTGGCCTGACATTTAGGTCTTTCATCCATTTTGAGTTTATTTTTGTGTATGGTGTTAGGGACTGTTCTAATTTCATTCTTTTACATGTAGCTGTCCAGTTTTCCCAGCACCACTTATTGAAGAGAAAGTCTTTTCTCCATTTTATATCCTTGCCTCCTTTGTCATAGATTGGTTGACCATAGGTGCGTGGGTTTATCTCTGGGCTTTCTATCCTGATCCATTGATCTATATTTCTGTTTTTGTGCCAGTACCGTATGGTATTGATTACTGTAGCTTTGTAGTATAGTCTGAAGTCAGGGAGTCTGATTCCTCCAGCTCCCTGTGCACTTGAGAAGAAAGTGTAATCTGCTGTTTTCAGATGGAATGTCCTATAAATATCAATTAAATCTATCTGGTCTATTGTGTCACTTAAAGCTTGTGTTTCCTTATTAATTTTCTGTGTGGATGATCTGTCAGTTGGTGTAAGTGAGGTGTTAAAGTCCCCCACTGTTACTGTGTTACTGCAGATTTCCTCTTTTATAGCTGTTAGCATTCGCCTTATGTATTGAGGTGCTCCTTTGTTGGGTGCATATATATTTATAATTGTTATATCTTCTTCTTGGATGGATCCCTTGATCATTATGTAGTGTCCTTCCTTGGCTCTTGTAATGTTCTTTGTTTTAAAGTCTATCTTATCTCATATGAGTGTTGCTACTCCAACTTTCTTTTGATTTCCATTTGCATGGAATATCTTTTTCCATCCCCTCACTTTCAGTCTGTATGTGTCCCTAGGTCTGAAGTGGGTCTCTTATAGACAGCATATATGAGTCTTATTTTTGTATCCATTCAGTGAGCCTGTGTCTTTTGCTTGGAGCATTTAATCCACTCATATTTAAGGTAATTATCGAGGTGTATGTTCCTATTACTCTTTTCTTAATTGTTTTGGGTTTGGTTTTTTAGGTCCTTTTCTTCTCTTGTGTTTCCCACTTAGAGAAGTTCCTTTAGCATTTGTTGTAGAGCTGGTTTGGTGGTGCTGAACTCTCTTAGCTTTTGCTTGTCTGTAAAGCTTTTGATTTCTCCGTCGAATCTGGATGAGATCCTTGCTGGCTAGAATAATCTTGGTTGTAGGTTCTTCCTTTTCATCACTTTAAATATATCTTGTCACTCCCTTCTGTCTTGTAGAGTTTCTGCTGAGAAATCAGGTGTTAACCTTATGGGAGTTCCCTTGTATGTTATTCGTCGTTTTTCCCTTGTTGCTTGTAATAATTTTTCTTCAATTTTTCTTTAATTTTTGTCAGTTTGATTACTGTTTGTCTTGGCGTGTTTCTCCTTGGGTTTATCCTGTATGGGACTCTCTGCACTTCCTGTACTTGAGTGGCTATTTCCTTTCCCATTTTAAGGAAGTTTTTGACTATAATCTCTTCAAATATTTTCTTGGGTCCTTTCTCTCTCTCTTCTCCTTCTGGGACCCCTATAATGCAAATGTTGGTGCATTAAATGTCCCAGAGGTCTCTTAGACTGTCTTCATTTCTTTTCATTCTGTTTTCTTTATTCTGTTCCTCGGCAGTGAATTCCACCATTCTGTCTTCCAGGTCACTTATCCGTTCTTCTGCCTCAGTTATTCTGCTTTTGATTCCTTCTAGTGTAGTGTTCATTTCAGTTATTATATTGTTCATCTCTGTTTTTTTGTTCTTTAATTCTTCTAGGTGTTTGTTCTTTAATTCTTCTAGGTCTTTGTTAAACATTTCTTGCATCTTCTCGATCTTTGCCTCCATTCTTTTTCTGAGGTCGATCATCTTGACTATCATTTATCTGAATTCTTTTTCTGGAAGGTGCCTATCTCCACTTCATTTAGTTGTTTTTCTGGGGTTTTATCTTGTTCCTTCATGTGGTACGTAGTCCTCTGCCTTTTCATTTTGTTTGTCTTTTTGTGAATGTGGTTTTTGTTCCACAGGCTGCAGTATTGTAGTTTTTCTTGCTTCTGCTGTCTGCCCTCTGGTGTATGAGGCCATCTAAGAGGCTTGTTCAAGCTTCCTGATGGGAGGGACTAGTGGTAGGTAGGTCTGGGTGTTGGTCTGTTGGGCAGAGCTTAGTAAAACTTTAATCTGCTTTTCTGCTGATGGGTGGGTCTGAGTTCCCTCCTTGTTGGTTGTTTGGCCTGATGGGACTCAGCACTGGAGCCTGCAGGCTCTTTGGTGGGGCTAATGGCGGACTCCAGGAGAGCTCACACCAAGGAGTACTTCCCAGAACTTCTGCTGGCACTGTCCTTGTCCCCCCGCGGTGAGCCACAGCCACCCCTCTGCCTCTGCAGAAGACGCTCCAACACCAACAGGCAGGCCTGGCTCAGTCTACTACCGGGATCACTGCTCCTTCCCGCTGCATCCCAATGCGCCCATTACCCTGTGTGTGCCCTTCATGAGTGGAGTCTCAGTTTCCCCCAGTCCTGTCAAAGTCCTGCAATCAAATCCTGCTAGCCTACAAAGTCTGATTCTCTGGGAATTCCTCCTGTTGCCGGATCCCCAGGTTGGGAAGCCTGATGTGGGGCTCAGAACCTTCGCTCCTGTGGGTGGACTTCTGTGGTATAATGGTTCTCCAGTTTGTGAGTCACCCACCCAGCAGTTATGGGATTTGATATTATTGTGATTGCACCCCTCCCACCGTCTCATTGCAGCTTCTCCTTTGTCTTTGGATGTGGGGTATGTTTTTTGGTGAGTTCCAGTGCCTTCCTGTCAGTGATTGTTCAGCAGTTAGTTGTGATTTCGCTGCTCTCGCCAGAGTGAGTGCACATCCTTCTACTCCACCATCTTAAACCAGTCTCCAGATTTGCGTTTTAAGGAGATACTCGGAAAAGGCAACGTGCATGATAACTGAAGTGAAGATGGTGGCGGACTTTGACTTTCAGGTTGAATTGGTCTGTTATTTCTTTCTGATTATAGATTTTCCACATTTTCAATTGTGTTTCTTTTTTATTCTTGATATATCTTTTGTTGATTAATTTTAGTTTTTCTTATTCAAATTACATTAATTTCATTCTGTAATACTTTTTTTGTTAAATTGATTTGTAGTGGGCATTATACTGTTCTTGGGCCAGAGTCTGCGTTATTGCATAACACCCTTGTTACCTTAGGACTAGCTTATTGTTTTATCGTAATTCAGTCACAGGAGCTCTATGTTGTCTTTGGCTCGTTTAGTTTTACCCTGGTTCTTAGTATCAGTTTGGGTTGTCTCCCTGAATTTTGCAATTGCTGTTAGATATGAATGGAGATTGAGTGATGTGTTGTTTGTAATCAGTACCTTTTTACATTTTGCTTTGTTTTGATTAACTGTCATAGATTCTATACATCCTAGTCTTTGCCCTTTGGTGGTAAATTGTGACTATTTTTTTGTTGTAGTCATGGTGGTTTTGAGGATGCCTTGTCATAGGTACTAGACCTGGGTAACTTTGCCGAGAGCTCATGCCTTAGAAGGCTCCCACTGTGGCTCTGGTCTGGCAATGCTATATCCCTGTGCCAGAGTCCATGTCTTCCCCTTCCTCGATCATGCTCTGGGTACCTAGGATTCCAGAATTCCCTGTCCAAGTGGTCCTGATCCTGTGCAAGCCTCTTCCCTTGGATTGTCCCCAGGAGGGCAGACTGCACCAGGCTAGAGGTGGACAAGAGATAGCTGTTACAGTGCTGGCATGTGGTGGTGGGGCCATTGGAATGTAGCTGAGACGTGTGTACTGGGGCATTCTAGGAATCAGAAGTGGGAATAAAAGATAATCAAGCTGTAGACTTTGGGTCTTTGTTTTCTTGCTCCAGGCCCCACAAATGCTAGCATTGGCCCTAATATGATATAGCTGGATGCTATTGATTTCCTTTGCATTGGTTTGAATTATTGTTTCATTTTGGCAAAATGTAACCAGGTATTACTGCTGTTCCATAATAGTATACCCATCTTTTAACAGTATTTCACATTGTTGTGAACTTCTTGTCCCAGAAGCTCTTTTACCTGATAAGTGAAAGCTGCTAATGATTAATTTATTTCCCTAATCTTATGGTCAAATTATAGGAAGTGACATTTCATGAATCTTTTGTTCAGGATTTTCTTCTCTTTTTTTTCTTACCGTTTTGTAATCATGCTGTTTGTTTCCGTATTGAAGCATTTTAGTACATTCTGCACTCATTCTGTTGAAATACATTATTTTGATCAAGTGTATGAAAAAACCTGGCCTCACACATATGTAGTTGGATAAGAGAGAGGAGCATTTTCATCATTTTTTTCTGAAAATTGTAGATATTCTTCTTTGGTACTACACTAAAACTCAATGGTAGTTTTGTAAACATTAGTTTCAGTATTAGAATTGGAAACCATAGTAGTGAGTTTTCCTACTTTGTTACAGTAAAAGCCATCATTCTGTTTTGCACTTTGAATGGATCTTTTCGTATGTGTGATTGTGTAACATCATGTGATAGTCATTTAGATGATACTACTTCACTGAGTAATGCAGAGCTTTCACGTTTTGACGTATTATACAATACCAGAAAATGACATTTGTCAGTATCGCTAATCTCATCAGAACAGTTTTTAAGTATCGTAAGCTATTAAGTTCATGGTAAAAGAAGTTTTTGAAAATTTGAATTTTCACTTGGAAGCTTGAGTTTTATCATGGGTACCAGAAACTATCTGTATTTTCCTTGAAGTGATAGGCTCACTTGGTTTATTTTTGAGAAAATGTCTGCCACATACACAAATCTGAATTATCGGTGTTTATCTATCAGGGTTTTTTTTTTTTTCAAATAAGAATGATGTTCCACACAAAAAAGTGGTGGTTAACTTGCCACATAATCATACGTGTGCTTTTTCATTGAGACAACCGTTGTACTTTGGTAGCAGCATAAGTAGTATATGCATACTACTCATTTCAACACAAGAATACTGAAAAGACGTGCACGCCAATAATAAGATTTTTAAAAAACTGAATGTTTTTTTCTTTTTCATCAAGGACATTCTTAAATAAAAGTGACTTTTTTTTTTTTAAACTGTGAATGCATAGCAGTGAAGAGTACGGTGATTCTTAGCATAGTTTGGTTCCACTGTCTTGATTGGTGCTAGGATTCTAGCACTTTAACCCATCTTTGCTTTTGCACCTTTAGTGCAAATGTCAATAGAAAAATAAAAATAATGTCTTAGTATTTTTATGAAAATAAAAATACTGATGGGCCCCGTGATGGGCCTGATCACCTGATGGGCCCCGTGACTTCATGAAGGGGTCATGAACCACATGTTGAGAACCACAACTGTAGAGAAAAACCACAGAGAAACATTCTTCACCTTTGCTTCAGAGGCACTTCTCATATAAACCTATATCAATTTCACAATATTTTGCCATATTTGAATGCCACCTATATTTTGGTATTCTGTTTTAACCCCAGCTGGGTGTAGTGCAATTCAATTCCGGTGCTAACTACTTGGAGTTAGCATAGACCCCACAAGTTAAAGGGCACAGCTGCTGGTATTTCATATGCCAGCTGCACTTCAGGAGTCTCTAGGTCACCTGTACTTCTGACTAACTGGCTATAAACTTGTCAGTTCCTTTGACTTCCTCAGGTTCGATAATTTGCTAGAATGACTCACAGAACTCAGGACAGCACTATACTTACGATTACAGTTTTATTACAAAGGATACAAATCAGGAGAAACAGCCCAATGAAGAGACTCATAGGGCAATGTTTGGGAGGGAATACAGAACTTCTGTGACTTCTCCTCATCAAATCAGGACATTTCAGTCTCCTGGCACGTGAATGTGTTCACCAACCAAGAGACTCACCGAGCCTCAGTGTCCACTGTTTTTATTGTTTCATTAAGTAGGCCCAGTTGAATCATTAAGCCGCATGTTTGAACTCATTCTTCAGGCTCCTCCCCAGAGGTCAAATAGCTGAGAGTCCTAACCCTTTAATCACACAGTTGATCTCTTTGGTGATCAGTGCCCATCCTGAAGCCATCTGGGGGCCCACCAGGGTCACCTCATTAGTATAACAAAGGTACTCCATGTCACTCAGGAAATTCCAAGCGTTTTTGAAGATTTTTAGGAATCCAGGACAAAGACCAGACAAATTCTTTATTTTACATGTAGTTAACTTAATTTTTTTACTTAAATTGACTTTAAATTTATTCACTTCTTTTTCTTAGCCATATAGTAAGAAAAAATATCCTTGAAATCATGGGTTTTATGTGCAATGAATTTTTTTCTAGTATACATCAAAATAAATGTGTAACTGTGGACGTTGTTAATTGCCATCTTTTCTTAGGAATAGAACCTTCAGTTTTGGCTAAAAAAGTATTGTTATTCAGATGTTATTCAGAATGTTTCTCATCATTCCTTTCATACGTAAGTTCTGGATGTCAGATGTAAAGAAAAGTGTTGGGTTGGACTTTCAGGAAAGCTGGGTAGAGAGTGCTGACTGAGACTGTGCATTTCTGTTCCCCCACCTTCCTTCCTGCTGTCTGGAGTGAGCGCGTGGTAGCTCGTGTTTGAGGAGCCATCTTAGACTGTGAGGTAGCCTGGAAGGTAGAGGCAGCATACTGATGGTGGTAGCACTACCACACTAGCATGTATTGCCTGACAACTTCTTCCTCTTTTTCCGCTTTCTCTTTTTCTCTCTCCTTATCCCTCCGTCCCTTCCTCCCCCTCCCCTTTCCTTTCTTTCTCCTGTCCCTTTTTCTCCTCTCCCCACTCCCAACTGTTTATCTGTAGTGGTTTTCTTCTTCTCCTGTAACAAATTACCACAAACTTTGTGGCTTACACAACACAAGTCTATTATCTTATAGTTTTGTAGGTTAGAAGTGCAACACAGGTCTTACTGGGCCAAAACTGAAGTGTTGGCAGGGCTGTCCTTCTTTCTGGAGGCTCTTGAGGAGAATTTGTTTCCTTGCCCTTCCCGGTTTCTAAAGGCTGCTCACGTTCCTTGATTTGTGGCCCGTTTCCTCACCTTCAGAGCAGCAGCGTTGCATCTCTCTGACCATTCTCCCGTAGTCACATCCCCCTCTGATTCTCTTCTTCTGCCTCCCTCTTACACTTTTAAGGACCCTCGTGAATACAGTGGGCCTGCCCAGGTAATTCAGGATAATCTTCCAATCTCAAGAGCCTTAATTTAATCCTATCTGCAAAGTTTTTTGCCACGTCAGGTAAGCTATCCACAAGTTCCAGGGATTAGGATGTGGCCTGTGAATCTTTGGGGTGTGTGTGGTTGTGGGAGCTGTCATTGTACCTGCCATCTATCCAGCTGTCCATCTTTCTCCTCCCTTTCTTCCTCTCTTACCTGCCTAGCTATCTCTCATCTGTCTGTCTGTCCGTCTGTCTGTGTATCTTTTGTTTGAAGTGTGTGATACTTCATCTCTGAACATTTACTTCTGCATACATCCTCGAAGAGAAAGAACATACCCTTGCATAGCCACAGTACCACGATTACACCTAAGAAAATCAACAGTGATTTTCTAACGTAATCTACTATTTAGTTCATACTCACATTTCTTTGGTTGACACACATTGTATTTGGCCTCTTTTAATCTAGTTCAGGCACCGTACTCTCTGTCCCCCAACATGCACACACCTTTTTCCCCCACGGCATTGAGTTTTTGAAAGGGTGGGGCAAGGATTTTGGGGGAGAATTTCCTGTAATCTGGATTTGCCTTCATGTTTCCTCATTAGTGTCTTTTTTTTTTTTTTTTTTTTTTTTTTTTTTTTTTATGCGTTACGCGGGCCTCTCACTGCTGTGGCCTCTCCCGTTGCGGAGGACAGGCTCCGGACGCGCAGGCTCAGCGGCCATGGCTCACGGGCCCAGCCGCTCCGCGGCATGCGGGACCCTCCCAGACCGGGGCACGAACCCGTGTCCCCCGCATCGGCAGGCGGACTCTCAACCACTGCGCCACCAGGGAAGCCCTCATTAGTGTCTTTTAGCTTTTTCCTCTATTCCCTATCTTTCCTATAACATGGAAATTAGATCTAGAGCAGGGCAATCCAGTAGAACTTTCTGCAATGATGGAAATTTTCTATATCTGCACTGTTCAATATGATAGCCACTAGACCCATGTAGCAATTTAAATTTAAATAAAATTTAAAATTCAGTTTCTTAGTTACACTAGCCACATTTCCAGTACCGGCATGCCTCAGAGATACATGGGTTTGGTTCCAGACCACCCAAATAAAGCAAATATTGCAGTAAAGCGAGTCATATGAATTTCTTTGGTTTCCCAGTGCATATAAATTTATGTTTACACTATCCTGTAGTCTATTAAGTGTGCAGTAGCATTATGTCTAAAAAAAAAACCAGTGTACACACCTTAATTTAAAAATACTTTATTGCTAAAAAATGTTAATTTTCGTCTGAACTTTCAGCAAGTCAAGCCACAGTAATGACATCAAAGATCATTGATCAGAGAGTCAGAGAGCGCCATAACAAATATAATAGTAATATAATGAAGAGGTTGGAAATATTGCGAGAATTACCAAACTGTGACACTGAGACATGAAGTGAGCAAATGCTGTTGGAAAAATGGTGCCGATAGACTTGCTTGATGCAGGGTTGCCACAGACCTTCAACTTGTAAAACACGCAACATCTGCATAGCGCAGTAAGGCAAAGCACAAAAAAAATGTATGCCTGTACTCAGTAGATTAGATTCAGGTTATATGTTTTGGGGAAGGATTTCACAGGTAGTGGTGTGTATTTCGTATTGCGTCACGTCAGAAATCACGTACTGTCAGTTTGTCTGTTAGTGTTTGATCACTTAGTTAAGGTGATAATGAGCAGATCTCTCTATTGCAAAGGCACATATTCTCCTTTGTGATTATTAAGTGGTCTGTGGGGGTAGTGCTTTTGTATCTTGCAAGCAAGGTTACTCCAGTAACTTTTTGCTGGCAGTAGTATCCTCTGGTGATCCTTGCCTGAATTGATCATTACAGTACACTGAGGGTGACAAATGTTGATCTTCTAAGTAATTCAATCATTATGTATTTACTGTTTGGTATTTTCCTATAAAGAATAGCTTTTCTAAAACTCTCTCCCTTTAAAAAATACCATTATAGACTGATTTTCATCTTATTCAGTATGTTATAATCAATTATAGCCATTATTATTACTATTTTGATGCTCAGTTATTCTGTTTGGCTAGTCCTGTGCCTTTTGACATGATTTCATAAATCTTTGAATGCTTCCTTACTAAAGTAAGGCGCAACAAGGTACCCCAGGCTCACCTTGTAATTTCCTTGTTCCAGCCCTGAAATAAATTGTTTCTTCAAGGAGCACTGGTTTCTTTCAGTGGGAGTGGCATTTTAGAAACTAAAATTTGGGTGCCAAGTAGGTATGCTCATTGCTACAGATGTCCTCTTTCTTTAGATGTATCTGGTCCTTCCAATTTCTTAGCCATTTTTTCCCCTCGTGGTGGGAGTTGATTGCTTCTCATTGATTTTTCAGATCTTTTGAGTTAGTTATGACTCATCCATTTACCTTTCTGTTTCCAAAATTTTATTGCTGTCCCATATTTGCTATTGTCCTTCTCTCTTTGGAGTTTAAGCCTTTAAAAAAAAATCCTGCTGTCCTTTAGTAGGATTTTTGGAATGGTGTTGAGGTAAGTCAGTGTGTTCAAGTCACCGTATTTAACTGCAGTTTTTTATATCAACACTCTCAGTATAGATTCAGATTTTACTCTGCAGAAGTAACTATGCCTAATGCCGTTGAGGATACAAAACGTGATCGACACTGTTTAGGTTGTAAAGTATTGATAGTTTCCATGTTATCTGGAGCGTTTAGCATGAGTTTGTAACTAACAGGAGTCCACGTTAAAATGTGGAAGGTGCTGAAGTTGAGGTATGTGGTATGATAATACTTTGCCTTATATTTTATGTTCTAGCACAGTGGTTCTCAGTGTTGGCTGCACATTAGAATTACTTGGGAGACAGAAAATACTGTGCCTGGTTCTCACCTCAGATCGGATTAAATCAGAATCTATTATGAGTGAAGCTAAGTTCTACAGGTTTTGAACTTCTTTTGATAGACTTGATTAGTTTAAGTGTTTCTTTGTTTTTGTTTTTTTCCTTTAAGGGCCAGTAAGATGCTTCAGGCTCATCTTGTAATTTTCCTGCCCCACACGTGGAACAAGTCAGTTTCCGTCATAGACACCGTGGTATTTCAGACCTCACACCTTAGAACATGCAGTTAGTTCTCTTTTCTGTGCCTCATTAACTCATTCATTGTTTAGGACTCAGCATCTCATTTTTCTCTGAACATAAATTTGAGCTAAGTCATTTTATAATGCCCATTGTTCACATCTATTTTAGCACTCACACTATTTTATTGCAATGATCTGGTGGTATGCATTTTCCTACCCCATTAGATTCTAAGCTTCTTGAATAAATTCTAATATTGTAGGTTTGGGTATATATATATATATATATATATATATATATATAGTTTTGTTTTTTTTTTTTTTTTTTTTTTTTTTTTTTTTTGTGGTATGCGGGCCTCTCACTGTTGTGGCCTCTCCCGTTGTGGAGCACAGGCTCTGGACGCGCAGGCTCAGCAGCCATGGCTCATGGGCGCAGCCGCTCCGCGGCATGTGGGATCTTCTCGGACTGGGGCACGAACCCGCGTCCCCTGCATCGGCAGACGGACTCTCAACCACTGCGCCACCAGGGAAGCCCGGTTTGGGTATATTTTATGTCCTTATAAAAGTTAATTGAGCTGATCGCACACAGGAATTCCAATTTGGGAGATCTGAGAGAGGGTGGAATTATAAAGTTCCTTAAGTTTTGGCCCCTGTTCACTTTTGATTTCTTCTGTAGCCATGTTTTATGGATATTTTTGAATTATATTAAAGGAATATTATATTTCAACCTTGAAAGACAATTAAGATTGAAGTGGAAGCAGTCAGAGGTATTGGAATTTAAATTGTGCTTCTGTGAGAGGTGGTTGTAGAGGCAGACTGAAATAGGTGGTAACTTAAGCAGTGGTTTTAAATGAAGCCTTTGTTCAGTTATAATTATAATATTTAAAAGTTGAATATATAGTGGCCTTTATAATAAAACATTTTAAAGGAATCTTACGCAGTCTTGTAGACAGTGAATTGATATTTTGAATTTTCGAGATTCTGTACCATCTTTCAATGTTTATTGCTGTGTACTTGTCATTTTTATGTGAAGGCAATCATTATGTACTGTTGTTTTATATTCTTATTTTGACTTTTTTTTATTGTGAATATCTTTCCATTTTATTTTTTTTCTTTTCCATTATGGTTTATTAAGGATAGTGAATATAGTTCCCTATGCTATATAGTAGGACCTTGTTTATAAATCCTATATATACTAGTTTGCATCTGCTAATCCCAAACTTCCAGTCCATCCCTCCCTCACCCCCCATCCCCCTTGGCAACCACAAGTCTATTCTCTATGTCTGTGAGTCTGTTTGTGTTTTGTGGATAAGTTCATTTCTGTCATATTTTAGATCCCACATATAAGTGATATCATACGGTATTTGTCTTTCTCTTTCTGACTTGACTTAGTATGATAATCTCTAGGTCCATCCATTTTGCTGCAAATGGCATTATTTCATTTTTTATGACTGAGTAGTATTCCATATTGCATATGTGTGTGTGTGTGTGTGTGTGTGTGTGTGTGTGTATCACGTCTTCTTTATCCATTTGTCTGTCAACGGACATTTAGGTTGCGTCCATATCTTGGCTATTGTAAATTCACTTTTCTTATAATAGTACATTTCTTTGTGGTTTTGTAATTTATGCATTTTCCATTTTAATGGCAATATGTTACCCCATTTTGTTGATATATAGTAATTTACTTAGCCATTTCTTAATTGTTTGGTATTTTTTATTTGCATCTTACCACAATTACAGAAAGTGAACTATAATCGTTTTTATATAAATAGCTTTGCATTTTCTTTTCTGGAGACTGAATATGTGTTACAGAGCCTTTACCTTATAATAGAATTATCTGTGGCAGAAATTTAATAGAAACATGGAGATAGTGTGAAGTAGGTAAGGGGCCAGATAGATCTGATTTCTAGTTTTGACAGCTACTTTACTAGCTGTGTGATCTTGAATAAACTAGTTAAGTGATGACCCTCAGTGGTAGAATTGGATTAATAAAGCTAGCATTATTATGCATTTATAATGTGACAGGTGCTATTCTAAGTATTTTACATGTATTAACCCATTTAAACTTCAGGTCAGCTCTGTGAGGTATTTCTTATTGTTCTATTATTATTATTCCCATTTTTAAAATGTGGAAACAGGCTTAGAGAAGTAAAAGAGGTCAGATGGCTACTCATAATGGTGGTGTTATGGTAACCAAGTGCCATCTAGAGCTGGCTCAGACCTCTAGAGTTGGTTCTCTTATTCACCCTGGACTGCCAGGGCACCAGCTACATCCCTTCCCTTAATTTGGGTCCTAGGCAGGCAAATTGGCCTTTATGGGCCAGATTAATGATTACTGAAATTCCTGCAACTGGAGCTGGAGTGAATTGTGAGGTCATGCTGGCAATACTTTAACCCTGGGCTTACTGTAGAAACTGCACCCTAAGAGCAAGGGTCACTCTAGATTTTCATATTGTCTTCAAACCTCTGTCTATTTAAAGTTGCTTTTAAGGGAGTGGTGATAAAAACTTAGATTTGTATTTTTATATTAACATCTAGTAGGCCTTCTTTATCCTTCACTGTCCTCTTCACCTCCATCTTCTTTTTAACCAACAATTGAATACTTGTCTAGCTAGGATTTAACTCCTAGATTGCTAGGCAGTTATAGAGTGCCAGAGTCTTTTAGACCCAAAAAGGAATCTGAAAAGTACCTAGTTCAACCACCTCACTTACATGAAAAAACAGACCACACAGTCAGAGGGTGATTTAGAACTCAAGCCTATGTTTCTGACCTAAGTCCAGCGTAGGGTTCATTCCATTGTACTGTTCGCTACCTTATTTGTAATAGTCTTTAAAAAATATTATTACTATGTATCCTTTTTAGGAATGATATACTTTGACTTAGTAGCTTGCTACCTCTGTATTATGTTCACTATCAGGAAACAGCTATATTTGTTTTTAGTTCTTTGCAGTTTTATAAAGTGCTCTCTCATCCTTTATCTCATTTGTTTGTTATGAAGATAACCTTTTGCTCATGTACCTGAGGTTCTTGAATAGTGGCACAGGTTCCTTTGTTATTCTAGCATGTCCATTGCTTCTGTACATTCACAAATCCAGGTACCTTCAGATATATGTGTTGACTCACTCTATCGAGATTATAAAGTTCAGGCTTTGTCGTTTCTCAGCTCCAGCTCTTTTCATATCTTCTGGGTGCTCCTGAAGTCTAAGGCATGAAATTCCAGGAATGATGATAATTCGTTATTTTGAGGGGCTCATATTTCTTGGCTTCTTAAGACTGCTTGTGATCAGGGAAGTTCTTTTTAAAACTTAATCAGAGGTTCAATATATAGTTAAGCAACACGTTGTGTAGAAACAAACACAAAGATAATCATATCATTTATTGTACTAACATTCTTCAATCAAAACCGTGTTAGAGATAAGATAAATTTTATGGCTGTAATGTGTGTCCATGCGATTTGGTTGGTGTCAAGGAAGGGCGTGAATTGTTAGTTTAAGGCTAGACACCGAATGCCAAAACTTTCTACAGCAGGGGCCTATTACCTAATCAGCTCATACAAAGCCTGGAGATTCTCAAGAGGATCCTCTCTGCTTCATGATTAGGTTCAATTAGTTGAACAAAGTAAAGCCTGTGAGAAAAATCTGTCAGTTTGTTACTGATTATCTAACCTAAAAAAAAAATAAAAGGAAATAAAAGGTATGGTGGTTTTCCTGGAGATTTTTAGAGTCTCTGTATTTTGGTAGACCATATATTAAGACTTATTTGTTTGAACTGTATGCAGTTCAGTATTTGTTTGGGAACAGAATGTGAACATTTTAGGATCACTTTATGATAGTACTGGGTAAATAAGCATTAGAGTTAAGCTTTTTATCCTTGGGTTTCTAATAGCTACTGCTAAGGTGAGCCTTATATGTTAAGATTATCTGAAGATAAGACTGCAAGTCATTGGCTCAAAGTTCAAAGGAGAGCATTAGCTTCAAGGTCATAAACCAGTGAGTTGTTATCCATCAATTTGTAACAGAAGTACAGATGAACAACATTTACCTAGACAATCTCGTATCGTTTACCTGCAGTTTGAGGTCAGTCTATATAGGGGCTTATGTAGGTGCTTTGAACTATTTTGCAGAGATGAGAGTTCACATTTATTTTTATTCTTTAATTTGAGGCAGAAGGTGTTTTTGTGTGCCTTTTGCCACAGCTGATATTAACCCCATTTTGCCCATCCTTAAAGCCAGATTATGTTCTGTTTCAACTATGGAGCTGAGCTTAATTAGGTTATTTAGAGAAGAATTTTATTTTCTAGCACTCCATATTTTGCTCTTTGTTTCATATGTGTTAGTCCTCCTTGCCTCCCTCCTCCCCCGCCCCCCCCCCCCACCCGCCGTTTGACTGTGAGCTTTGTGGGCTCAAGATATGTGTCTTATTTTAGAATCTGTAACACAAAGTTATATGTAATGGGGACCATCAGCTAAAGTAGATAATTGAGCCAGGCTAGATGGGGCCCATGTAGAAGGGAGAGCATACATCAAGAGGCCTCTGCTTATCAGCTTGATTCCAGCAGATTTTTTTTTTTTACATCTTTATTGGAGTATGATTGCTTTACAATGGTGTGTTAGTTTCTGCTTTATAACAAAGTGAATCAGTTATACATATACATATGTTCCCATATCTCTTCCCTCTTGCGTCTCCCTCCCTCCCACCCTCCCTATCCCACTCTTCTAGGTGGTCACAGAGCACAAGCTGATCTCCCATTCCAGCAGATTTTTACCTTGTGGGACTATGAGCTAGATGTTGCCTGAACAAAAGGTATCCACTGATGCTATCTAGCTTGTGGCCTCTCAGTTTGCTGTTTCTTTAATAGAACCTAGGAACACACAGAAAATACTTGGTACCTACTTGTATTTTGGTAGATGCTTATTGTGTCATAAAACTGGCTACAGTGCTTTTGAAGGACTACCTTAGGTGTCATATGTGTAATATGATGTAAGATGTATACGAATGTTCTATTAAGGGATTTTCTCTTTTTCAAAGAAGATGAGTACACTAATAAAGAGATTAACTCTTACCCTAGAATCAGCAGATTTGGATATTGAATATTCATTGCTTTGTCCACAGAAGATCCTTTGGCTCACTTTCCAAGTTAGAAACCAGTGATAACCCATTGTAGTAAACTACTGCATATTCTGAGGGCTCTCAAAAGAATGATGTAGTAAACTGTTAGAATACCTGAATGCTGTGCAATTAATGTGTCTATTTTTTATTTCTTGAATTCCAGAGTAAGCTTTTGTTTTTCCTTTTCTCTAGCCCCCCAAACAATGTTGTTAGGATGTACTCTTGGTTCTTCTTTTGTAGTGTCTCATACCTTATTTCTTCTGTTTCATTCCTGTAGATACCATCCTAGTTTAAACTTTTTATTGCTCATCCTGGGACATCTACACTAGCCCCACAGTGCCTTTTCTATTCCGTATTTAGAGTATCTCCAGGTTTGTCTGTTTTTTGTTAATCCTTTTCTTAGGTCATAAACAAACTCTGATTAAAGGCAAAAACATAAGACACACACATGCACACACACACACACCAGAAAAAAAGACTTCTTTCAGTTGTGCACTTTCTTGATGACCAAACTCCATGTGCTTCATTCCCCCTTCTAATCTTATCATTTCTTAGTCCCTTATAAGATAGTCAGCTTGTTCTCTGCTCCTCCCAATAGCTTTATTTCACTCTCTCACTTTTCCTTATGCTATTTCTTCTAAGGGGAATGACCTCTCTCCTTGATGCCTTATATCATTTCTTTTATTATTGTACTATTCTTTAAATCTTTTACTGTTCTTTCATTACCAGACTAGGTTAGAAGTTTCTAAAGGGTAGTGACTGTATTTCCTGCTGCATCTTTGAACTCTATATAATGTCTAATACCATGCTTTGTGTGTAGCAGGCATTCAACTAATATTCCTGAACTTGATTAGTGCTTTATATTTTCCCTCCTTCATTTTTCTTTATTGTGGTAAAATATACAAAACATAAAATTAACCCTTTTAACCATTTTTTAGGTATACAGTTCCATAAAATCAAGTACATTCTCATTGCCATACAACCATCACCAACCATCCCTCTCCAGAGCCTTTTCATCTTCCCCAGCTGAAATTCTGTGCCTGTTGAATGCTAACTCCCCACTTCCCCCTTTCTCACAATCCCTGGCAACCACCATTCTACTCTCTGTCTCTATGAACTTGACTACTCTAGGAGCCTCACTATAAGAAGAATCATGCAATATTTGTCCTTGTGCAACTGGCTTATTTCAGTCAGCATGAAGTCTTCAAGTTTATGCTATAGCATGTGTCAAATTTTTCTTCCTTTTTAAGGTTTAATAATATTCCATTGTATGTGTATATACAATATAAACACCACATTTTGTTCAGCCCTTCCGTCTGTCGTGGGTTGCCTCTTTACTCCGTTGATAGTATCCTTTGATGCCTGAAACTGTTAAATTTTGATGAAGCCCAATTTATTTTTTCTTTTGTTGCCTTGATTTTTGGTGTTATATCCAAGAACTCATTACCATATTCAGTGTCATGAAGCTTTCCCCCTATGTTTTCTTCTAAGGGTTTTATAGTTTTAGCTCTTACTGTTAGGTTGTTGATTTGAGTTAATTTTTGTATATGGTGTAAGTAAGAGTCCAAATTCATTTTTATTGTATGTGAATATAACTAGTCTTCCCAGCACCATATGTTGAAAAGACTGTATTTTCTCCACTGAATAGTCTTTCCCTCATTCGTATGTCATTGAATGAGCTTCAAGTTTAGTGTCACTGCTGTGACTATAATAGGTTTTAAGATCTTTCCTGTCACTGTCTTGTCTTAAAGGCTTAAAACTTGCTTATGCTTTCTTCACTCGGAAGTAAAAGAGGAGGACCAGGGAAGATGTATACATTGAAAACAGAACCATCATCTATCATCTGTCTGTCCTCTTATTAACTGCTTGTTTAGATAGAGTAACCCTCTTTGTTCTGTACCTCACCTTCCTGAAACATAGTCGAAACATTAGAGTACTTTGCTAGTCTGAAATTTTAAGTCACTTAGCCTTTCTGGACTTTTGATTCCTTTTCTGTTAAATGAGAAGATTGAGCTAAATGATCTCTCATGTGTCTTTTGCTATAAAAATTTTGTGATACTTGTGAATGGCTTTTGAACAGTTAGTAAAAATTCAATGGAGAGTAGAACAGTTTTATTATACCAAAGGAATACATTAAACTTGGTATCCCCAAGAATATATTATCTTTATTACTTTGTCTACAGTTTTGGTATTTTCTCCATATACGAACAGAAGTTTTAAACATAGCTATGATGAGTTTCTTTCAATGGTAAAACACTTAGTTTCTAAGTATTTCTGTGGTTTGTAGTATTGCCGTCTTTATTTTCTTTATGCATTAAGGAGAAGGGACATAAGTTCAGGTACATGAAATTTGCATGAAGAAAGAGGACCAGCAACCAGGTGAAAAACTGAGCTAGAACAGAGACAGACACCTCTCTTCTGGAAAGTCAGAGAATACTAAAGTCTAGAAAGGGGTTTTTTGGATGCTTCACCCCTGAATACATCTTTGAGAGGCCCATGTCTGTATACTGTGTATGCATATATTAATTGATTGCCAAAAAGCCATTTTTTTCCTCATGTCACCTGTAGTGTTGATTGTGTAATTAAACTTACCTATTAAACTACCGTTAGTTATAATATGATTGAGTTCATTTTACTTTATAAAATTTTTGTCATTGCTGTTTGTCTCTTGTCTTTTTATAACATTATGTGGAAATGAAAATGATGATAGCTAACATTTGTTGAGTGCATGATACATTTGTTTTAACTTTATTATTGTTTTCATATCTTTTCAAAGAAAATGATATTTTAGTGATGGTATTTTATCAGGAACTATTCTAGAGCCCAGGAGAGTAGTTAATTCATTACATACAATGATTTCCTAACAACATTAGGGATTAATTCTGTCAGTCAAAAAAAGGTGACTGGGTAGCTATGAAGACAAGATGACACAGAAACTTTGTAAAGTTTTTGAATTTTGAACTCTCTGAATGTATTATCATTAGTACTAAGTTATTAATACCAAATTAAATCATTAGTGATAAAGTGATATATTACCTTTAAAACTTTTCATTCGGAATCCTGACTCATATATTTAGAAAGAGAAATAAAAATCTTGCCTCTGTCAAGTATTATTTCAAATCACAGCAGTAATGATATTTATACTTAAGTATTCTGGATTGCAGAAGCAAGCTAGACTGCTGCTAGGCATTCTGAACAGCAGTACTAAAAACCTGAAATGGGAAGCAAATCTGGCATGCAATAGCAAAAGTGGGGGATATATCTGTTTAACCAGAGAACGTCCTTAGTTTGGTAAAAGGGTTAGAAATGCAGTCTACTTTGGAGACTGATTAAAAATGATAAAATAAAGAATGATGTGCTCAATGAGCTGCAACTCAAATAGAGGAAATTTAATGGGAAGTGATTACATTAGTAGCAGATGGGCTTGCTTCCTGAATTGCAATTTTACTGGAAATCCTAGAACAGCTTAAATTTGTTTTTCACATTTAGAGTCTGATAAAAAGATAGATTAAAGAGATTTGTTTATTTGGTGTGTTATTGTGATTCTTACCGTGTCTTTTGGATACTTCATTTTTACCAGGCTATTTTTATGATTCCCACAAACCCACCACCAACATTCAGGAAGCCAGAACTTTGGTCTGATGATTTCACCGATTTTGTTAAGAAGTGCCTAGTGAAGAATCCTGAGCAGAGAGCTACTGCAACACAACTTTTACAGGTCAGTGCTTGTGTCTCTAAGGGGAGGATATTTTCTTTACACCTTTTAGCTTTCTGACATTGACCAGAATTGAGTTTCATTAACTGATTTATTTATTTATTTTTTCATTAACTGATTTCTAAAGATGAAAACCTCCCAAGAAATATGGATTGATGTAGAGAGAGACCTACAGACACACACACCATTCTTCTCCTGTATGTTCTTTTTCTCTCATTTTTTTCTTTTGTTTTCCAAGTTCAATCTTCTCTCCGCCCCCCTTTTTAATTTTTGTTGTCAATTCTTTCCTCCTAAAGTTGTGTTAAAACTAAACTTCCATAGGGTTCTCATTTCAGATATGAGTTCTCATTTCCATTATTACTGTTTCTTATGTTTTTCTTCCTGATGTATTATTCCTTGACCCAGCATTTCTTCTTTGACTTTTTGCTCTATAAGATACATAAATGCAAGATTCCTGAACTCCTTGTGAAGATCACATGTTATAAATACTGGTTACAAGATGACTTAAATGAAGAGTTTCAGTGTCCCTGTACAACTTGACTTTGTATCCAGAGTGCCAGGAGGTTTTTTTTTTTTTAATCTGCTTTGACATTAAATGCAAATAGAAATAATTTAATACTTTTAATAAGTATTTCTGAGTCTTTACTTTCCCAGCAGAACTGGCTTAGACCTCTAAGCTATGATAACTGTACATGTTAACAAAACTTGATATTTGGAAAATAATTCTTCTTGTTAAGTGACAAAAGGATTAAAAACATAGTTATAAAAAGTGATTTTTCCATGGTACCATTTTTAAAAAAAGGACTTGTTGAGGGATATAAGAAGCAGGCTCTTAAATGTAAGGTTTATTGTTATGAAAATTTAACTTAATCTCCATGGAAGGCGATTTAGCAATATCTGTCTAGAATAAAACACCATATATTCTTTGACCCAGCAATTACTTTTCTAGAAATTTACAGAGAAATTTAACCATGTGTGAAATAACATATGTGTAAAAGTCTTCATAAAACAATGTAACGGCAAAAGATTGGAAACAACATAAATATAAACAAGCAATTTGAGGTCCATTGAGGGGAGTGATTGGCAAAATACACACATCTACACACACATATATGTATATATACATATGTCAATGCTTATCGTGGAGTAGCTCTAGAAAAATAAGCAAGAAACTGCCTCCAGAGAAGGTAACTATATGGCTGACAAGAGTGGGATGGAGACTTACTTTTTGCTGAAGGCTCTCTTTGAGCCTTTTGGGTTTTGTGTTATGTGCAAATATTACCTTACAAAAGTTACTTAGTTGAAACATTTATTTTGAAATATTGTCCGCACTTCAAAGGAATTTTAAGCACATAAATCAAGGACGTATTGCTTTTGTTATTGTATTGACTGTCTAAATTATTCAGCCCTAAAGAAGTCAAGAAAGAAGCGGGGAGGGGAAATAACAGAAAAAGTGGGACAAATAGTACAAAATCTGATGATGATAAAGTAAATCCAAATGTATCTGATTTCTGGTTTTTGGATAATTTAACCAATATTTCTTTCTAGTCTTTCTTCCATAATCTTTTCTAATCTTTTTAAAGAAATTCTGTGTTTAGCCTAGAGTTTTTAGGGTGGAAAAGCATTTAAGAACTATTCTAGTAAAATTTCCTAATTTTGTTTATGAGAGTACCGAAGCCCAGAAAGGTTCAATGATTCACTGAAGGTCACACAGTGATTAAGGGATTCTTCTAGGTTTATCCCACTTGTCCTCCAGCCCCACTTATCACCGTTTCTCCATTCTGCTTTTTACCCAGGAAGTTGACCTGTATGAACTACATTAGGAAGCTCTGTTACCCTCTGGCTTCTAGTTGGGTTTGGCCCAAGTATTTTTCTTTATAATAAGGGCAAACAATGCAACTGGTTTTGTATAGTGCTTATGAGCCAATAATTGTTTTCTTGATTTTTAAAAACTTTTTCTGTTGTGCTGTTGTTGACCATGGAGGCCCTCTGTTATAATGTGGTATCCTCGTCTGGCCTCTTAATTGACCTCTTTCTTGACCTCCCCTTTTTTCCCTTTATAAATACTGAAATAATAGACTTGTAGTTCCTTATACAAATCATGCTTTTTCAATCCTCTATACATTTTTTCATGGTGTTTCTCCCACCCCCCACTTGCTAGTTTAAAGACTGCCTTTACCAACAGGCTTCTTTTTACTCATTGTCTCACTGTTTCTAATTCAAATTAGGTACTCCTCCAGAAAGCCTTGCCTTCATCTTTGTTCAGGCCAGTTGTTCCTCTGTGTTCCCATAAGCACCCTGTGCATATCATTTGCCATGTTAGAATCAAATAACTTGTTTCTGTCTCTTTGTCCTAGATTGTAGCTAATTCAGGGTCAGGGGCTATATGCCTTTTGGAAGGGGATTACTTTTGCACTCCTAGTACCTAGTGCTTAATACATGTGTATTGAATTCAATATGTGTTTATTTAAGATAACAAACTTCTGATTTTAAAAGCTTTTTAGATAGGATTATTATCTGTTGTCTCATTAGTGTCTCATTAGACGCCTTAGAGTTTTATTTTGCTGGATGTCTGGAAGCCATTCTGGCTCTTAAAAGACTTTCACATGTGTCTTATATAAGTTAAATTATATTTTAACTTTAAGAATACAGTCTTATTACCAAGTTTTAATGGACATTTGGCTATAATCTACATGTATAGATTTTACTATATTGATTTCTAGACTTTGATAAACAGTTTCTAACGAGGAATTCGTGCTGAATTTTTTATAGTGGTTTATTTTCTGACATAAGATAGATAATTGTGTAAGTTTAAAAGAATTGTAGACTGAGACTGAAAGGATCCTTTGAGATTATTGAGTTGAACTCTTAGTAGTTTTTGAAAGATGAGTATATTGAATCCCCAGGGACAAGGTTCAAGTTCAGCCTAGTGCCACTAGAGCTCCTGATCTGGAAATGTTCCTTGTACCTTCTGGTGGGTAGCCTAAAACCTGAAAGTCAGCTCTTGCCCTAGTCTGGCCTTCTAGAAGAATGAGATCTGCCATTATTCGAATTAACCCATGGGTTTTGCTGGAACAGCTGGTGTCATGGGTCACTCTGTGAACTCCCATGGCATATGACTTATTCTTCATTTTACCAGATCAAGTGAGGAGTAGAAACTTTATCTATCTCACTGTCCTTCCCATTTATAATATAATTATCTTTAATACTTCCTCTTCATAATTGAGATCCATATCAAAGTGTTACAGTATTTGTTTTAACCTTTAAACCAGGGGTCCCCAACCCCCAGGCCGCAGACCAGTACTGGTCCGTGGCCTGTTAGGAACCAGGCTGCACAGCAGGAGGTTGAGTGGCGGGCGAGTGAGCGAAGCTTCATCTGCCGCTCCCCATCGCTCCCCATCGCTCACATTACCGCCTGAGCCATCCCCGCCACCCATGGAAAAATTGTCTTCCATGAAAACGGTCCCTGGTGCCAAAAAGGTTGGGGACTGCTGCTTTAAACGATCGAGAAAAGAGAATAAGGGAAATCTATTATATTGTGTTTAACCCATTTTTGCTCTTTCCAGTGTTCTTTCTCCTAATGTTCCAAAGTTCCTTCTTTTGTTACTTTCTTTTTGTTTTAGCCATTCATTTAGGGTAGGTCTGTGGTAACAAATTCTCTTAGTTTTCCTTCATCTGAGGATGTCTTATTTCCTCTTCATTCCTGAAGGATATTTTCGCCGGCTATAGAATTATTCGTTGACAGTTCTTTCAGTACTTGGAAACTGTTGTGCCACTGTCTTCTGACATCCATGGTTTCTTATGCGAAATCTACAGCCATTTGAATTGTTTTACCCCTTGATCATTTCAAGATGAAATGATCTTTGTCTTTATTTTCAGAAGTTTAATTATGATGTGCCTTGGTATGGCTTTCTTTGGGTTTATACTTTAGTTTAGAATTTGTTCAGCTTCTTGAATCTGTGGGTTTATATCTCTTGCCAATTTTGGGAAGTTTCCAGTCATTATTTTTTCAAACACTTTTCAGCCCTACCCTCTTCTATCTTTCTAGAACTCCATTGACACAAATGTTAGATTTTTTTAGTCCCACAGATTCCTGAGGTTCTGTTCATTTATCTTGCAGTTTAGTTTCTCTCTGTTGTTCATATTGTGTAATTTCTACTGTTCCATATTTTGATTCACTGAATCTTCCCTCTGTCCTCATTCTGCTGTTGAGCCAGCCCATCCATCAGGTTTTCATTTTTGTTATTATATATTTTAGTTCTAAAATTTTCATTTGTTTCTTTTTTATATCTTCTAATTCTTTGCTGAGACTTTCTAATTTTTCATGTGTTTACAAGCATGTTTGTAATTGCTAATTGAGGATTTTTATGATGACTGCTTTAAAATCCTTGCTGGATAATTCTGATATCCATGTCATCTTGATGTTGGTATCTATTGATTGTATTTTCCCATTTAAGTTGAGATTCTCCTGCTTCTCGTTATGATGAGTGATTTTCAATTGAAACCTGGGCATTTTGGGTATTATGAGACTCTGGATCTTACTTAAATTTTCTGTAATAAGTGGAGTCCTCTAACATGGCTTCAGTGGGGTTGAGGGGCACCACCTCATTTCTGACAGGTAGCATTAGAAGTCCAGGTCCCCAGCTTGGTCTCCTTTGACATGTAGGGTGGGGGAGGGGTTCCTTATTACCACTGTACAGGGGTGAGAACTCAGGTTCCCTCAGTGGCCTCTTCTGGCACTGCAGGGCCTCAGTATAGCTGGGTGGTGATGAAAGTTCTGATTCTCCACTAGGCCTCCTCTGATCCCACTCTAGCAGAGAGGGAGGTGGGGTTTCTTTACTACTGCCTGGTAGCAGTATAAGTCCAGGCTTTCTTGTGATCTCCACCGACACTCCCCACTGGGGGTGGGGAGCGCTTTTTATACTGCCTGGTATAGATGAATGCCCTAGCTTAACATTTGGTTTTCTCTGATACCACTGCAGTGAAAGGATTGGATAGCCTCCAGAAGGTAGAAGTCTAGGTTCCCCACCCAGCCTTTGCTGGTTGGGGTGGGGCATGTGCTTTCTCTCTGGTGTTTGGGTGGAGTAGAATGGTGATTGTCTAAAAGAGAAGGTGGCACACTGGCTAGCTGTCCCTTTCCTGATCCTTTGGCTCAAGAGAGCAGGCTTTTGTAGGAGCTTTTTTAGTTTGTATCCATTGGTGTTTCTGGGTTGCTGGCTTCTCCAATAACCAGTCTGGGATAAATGAGGTAAAAAAAAAAGCCCATGGACTCACAGCTGTGTCTTTCCTTTAGTCCTCTGGTCCCTAGTTAATCTGCCACCTTTCAGTGTCTTCCTGTGTTTGTTTTATCGTCCAGGGTTTTAGCTATACTTTAATGGAGAGGTATAGGGGAAAGTATGACTGCTCAATTTGTCCACAAGCAGAAGTCTGTTCTTCAGTTCACTTTAAACTCTTGTTTTCTCAACTTTTATGCAGAAATAATTTATTTGAATTCTTTCAGTTCAGAAATTGATCATTCAGAACACGAACAAAATTTAAGAGGAAATGGTTCAAATTTTAAAAGAATAAATCTTCAAACAGCCTTACTCTTTAAAATACATGACCAAGAATGTGATAGGTTGATTTTGGGTATTCTTTGTCTTATCATTAGTTCAGGTGGTTTAAGAATTCTTGCCCTTTTTTAGTTTATATTTTAGTTTACTCTTTTTTTTTTTTTTTTTGTCCACACCACTCGGCTTGTGGGGTCTTAGTTACCAGGGATCGAGCCTGAGCCCTTGCAGTGAAAGCGCCAAGTCCTAACCACTGGACCACCAGGGAAATCCTAGGTACATTTAGAAATAGTGAAACTATATTGCCTTTTGGAATTTGATGTGTTTACCTTTTTTTTTAAATTGATATTCTTTTTAAAACTCTTCATATAATTACCTTCTTGTCTGACATAGATGTTAAATTTTTAGTTCATTTATGTTTTTTCCCCTTCATTTTATGGCGCTGGATTGAAGAAATATTCTTCTATATTACCCTCTAGTTCTTTTATATTTCCATTTTCTTTTGACTTTTAACTTCTTGATCTATCTGGCATTTATTTTGATATTTCTGTGGTAAAGATCTAGTCTAATTCTACCCACCCCACCCCCCCAAAAGAAAAAAGAAACAGCAGGCAATAAGTATTTTTTCCTCACTGATTGGAATTGCTGCCTTCGTAATATGCCAGCTTATTTCGTATGTTATATTCTATTTCCAGTCATTAAATTCTGTTTTGTTGTTCTTTCCATTCTTATGCTGGTACCACATGCTTCTCTAGGCATTTAACAAAAAGATGTGACTTCTGTTTATTGATTTTTCTGCTAACTCAGTCTGATTACATTATGCACATCACTTTATTCTTTACTTTTTACCTGTTTTGTTTCTCAGTGACTGAAAAGGAATATTAATACCTCCTATTCTTATTTAGATCAACTTCTTATGTCTCTATTTTTGTTACACATAATGCTGTACTAATATATTGAGTTTATAACTATAATATCTTTCTTTGTATTATGTCCCTTATTAATATTATATGACTCTTCCTTCATTCACTATTTTTTCCCTTCAATTCTGCTTTTTTTGATGTTAGTCTTGATATTATTTTATGTTTGACTAATATTTCATTGCCTATCCTTGACTTTTAACCTAAGTTCTTTTTAGTATGCCCCTGCAGAAATATAATTTGGATTTATTTTATTAAGTATATCTCATATAGAAAGCATGTAGCTGAATTTATCTTATGAACTAAGTGTCTTTTAGTACTTAACTAAAATACTGCTTAATAAATGGAAATTCAACCCATTTATTTACATTGGTTTATAGTAATAATATTCCAGTCACAGTTGCCATGATTTTTTTTTTTTGCCACCTCGTTTTCTCTGTTTTTTGTTGTTGTTGTTCTGTTCTTTTTTATGTTGCTTTGCATTTTAAAATTTTACTACCAGCTACTTTTAAAAAGTCTTTAAAAATATTCTTTAAAAATCTGCCAATGTGTCTGATAAAACTTCTCTTCTGATTATCAAGAATGCTCTAATCGAATGGCCTTGTTCTCAAAGTACCCTTTTAACTTTATTAGCCAGTTCCTCTTTGTTGGTCAGAACCATGCCTGTAGCAGTTATGTAGGGAAAACATGAGTACAAATGAAGTAAGACATACTGAGATTTTGAGATTAGGAATGTTAAGCTCTATAGACTAATGATAGCATAACACTGTTTAGTGAGTTCACAGTGAGCTGCATGAAAGTAAGTTTGCAGTAGACTGGATGTGTACTTTGGCATTTAGCTGCTGCATAGCACAAGGCGATCAGCCCAGTGCTTTGTGATGACCTAGAGGGGTGGGATAGGGAGGGTGGGAGGGGGCCTCAAGAGGGAGGGGATATGGGGATATATGTATATATATAGCTGATTCACTTTGTTATACAGCAGCAACTAACACAACAATGTAAAGCAGTTAAAGATATATTAAAAAAACAAACAAACTGTGGCTTGGAGGAATGGCTCATAATTTTTCCTGAGAAGATAAAGTATAATACAATTTGAGATTTCTGTTCCTTAGTAAAGAGGTGCAATTCTACTGGTTCCCAGTTTTTGCTGTGTTGGTCTTCCTTCACTTCTGTTAATATATAGTCACTAAATCCTTCTTAAGAGTTCTTCCATCAGATTCAGTATTTCCTCTTGACTGTGGCAGCTGTTTTTTTAATCCAGGTTCTTAATAATTTGCACCTGTATTGCAGTTTCACCCCATCTTATTTCATTTCTAAACTCTACTGCAAGATTACACTGTCACAGACATTCTTTTCCTTACACCATTCTCTTGTTTGTGTACTTAAAGGGATTGTCAAGCAAAATTCAAGTATCTCATTCTGAGTGTTTATCCCTCTTGTCCCACTGTTACCTGTATCTAAACTCACAGGACAGCGTTTCTCTAAGCAGTGTTTCTGTTTTGGCTAGATAGGTCTTCCTATGGTGTTCTAACATACATCCCCTATCTGTGTTTTTTCATATTGTGCATAGTTTTCCTTCTCCCTAAAATGGTCTGATTCTTCTCTGTGAGACATCTGAGATTACATCACCTCTTCTTTTACTTTTACATCTCTTAATCATATAGACTGTGCTAAATCATCATTAATGTAACTTGTATGTCACATTGTAATTTTTTTATGTGTTTGTCTTTTGTTTCTTATTCCAGATAATAAGTTCCTTAAGGGCAAAGATCATTTCTTCAATTAGTATTAATTTTTGTGACCTTTTTACAATTGTTTCTCAGAATTTTTCACAGTAGTACTGGGATTTCTTCCTTCTTGCTCTCCACCATCCTCTAGGGCACTGTCTTTGTCTGTTTCCCAGCATAGCAGAAAGAGAAGAAATCACAGAAGAGTGCACAGTCTCGGTGTTTTAAGGCCCAGATCAGGGAGTGGAACACAACGCAGGCACTCACACTTCATTGGTGAGAACTTAATCACAACCAACTGAAAGAGAGACTGAGAAATGTAGGATGTAGCTGGGTAGCCATAGGTCCAGCCACAACTGTATTTTGGTGGGTGACTAGGACTCTCCACCACAGGTATGTTGATAGAACTTAATTTATCTGGTGATCAGTTTATAACTGCTATAAAAGAATTTATTAGTTCTTTGTCATCGATGCTAGAATTTCTGTAATCAGGTAAAATTCTTACTCATAGTTTTCCCAAATGGTATGTTCACCATTTTAAAGCCTCTTACAAATGTCTGTAATTTCTTCTTAGCACTAGAATTTTTTTTATCTTTAAGAATATTTTTGTGTTGTATTGATCTTTATGAAAATAACTCAGATGGCTTTCTACTGATATATAATTGTGAAAATTACATTTTGAAGCTGTATTGCTGCTTCAAAATATGGTTATCTATTCCAAATTATACTTTTAACCTTTCCCTCTGCTTTCTCTCATGTTACTCCTCTGAATTAAAAAGTCATCAAACACCCAGGTATTTTCTGGTGGTTTCACTTCTGTTTATCAGAATTGTAACAAACTCAGATGTTTTAGCTAGATCAGGGTGGTATAGAAGTGAAGCAGTACTTATTTTCTGAAAAATATTTTTCTCTTATTGCTATTTTCTACTTCTCCCTTGGAAATGATTACATTATTAAAGACATAATAAATAGAAAATATGTAAAAGAAGTAAAATAAATAGTTACCCTCCTTTTGACTACTGATTCTGGCTGTCAGCTTGTTAAGATTAATTAAAATTTGTAACAATACCAAAATCATTTTATTTTTATATGTAATTTAATCACCACTCTTTAAAAAAAATTTTTTTTGTCTTTTTTACTACCTAATCTGCCTAATCTGTACTTCCTTTGGACAATTATATCTGTAAGGGGAATGTAGTTTTATTAACAGGATTACATTTTTGTGTGTATGCTTTAATGGTTTTTTAAAAACTTGTAAACCTGAAAGTAAAATCTTTATTTCTAAAGCAGTTGAAATATTCTCTGTTCTTAACCTATACATTTAATTCTGGATAAAGGACCAATCATTGAAGCCTATGCTCTTGGTTCACATTTACGTGTTGTTTTAATGTTTTAAAGATGTAATTCAGAGAAACCATTTGAATTTATACCATTGAATTTTACTTTTCTAGCACCCTTTTATCAAGAATGCAAAACCTGTATCAATTTTAAGAGACCTGATCACAGAAGCCATGGAGATCAAAGCTAAAAGACATGAAGAACAGCAGCGAGAATTGGAAGAGGAAGAAGAAAATTCGGTTCGTAATTACCCTAAAAAAGTTGATCTTTTTCTTCTGAGTCGAGAATGTCCTATAATTTTGGGTTTTTTCTTTAAATATATCATTAGCACTTTCTGTTTTATTGTACACGTGAAGTATGTTTGTTCATTAAATCTCAAAATATATTTCGTTTTATTAAATGATGTCTTTTCTGATGTCTTAAGAATTAGTGATTAATGGGGAATGTAAGGTTAATATAATAGGCTTATACAGCACCTGGTATCTAGTTGACACTGAGGTGTGTTTGTTGAATAAATATTGTCTTGGATTTGGTCAATTTTATGTCATATCTTCTGGAACTTACTTTTAACTGGTCATCAGTTATGCTGTAGATAGAATACCACAGTAGAAGATGAGTTACTAGAGAAAGCAGGAGGGACATAAAAGGACCAGCTTATTACATTTACGTTCTATTAGTGGATCAATGCATTTTAATAAAGTAAAAAATTATATCTATGTATCACATTTTATAGTGTCTAATGTTTTTATGCTTCACTGACGATTTTTCCTTGTTTTAAATTATAATATTTTTTTCTGGTTAAGGATATAGAGATGAATACCTCTTGGTATTCAGTTAGTCATTAAATCTGAAAACACAGATATTTTATTTTTATACTGATTGGAAATGTCTTTGATGACATCATCTATATTTTCCCATAGAAGTTTTTTTTTTTTTAATCTTACAGTTTTTGTATACAAATCCTATTATTTTGCTAATTCAAATTTACTTTCAATTTCAGAGACTGGTTATCTAATCGGTATTTCTTTTGAAATTCTTTTACCCTTTTCACCAAGTATTTTTTAAAATATTTATTTATTTATTTGGCTGCGCTGGGTCTTAGTTGCGGCACACAGGATCTTTGTTGCCGTGTGCAGGATCTTCGTTGCGGCATGCAGGATCTTTAGTTGCGGCATGCGAACTCTTAGTTGTGGCATGTGGGGTCTAGTTCCCTGACCAGGGATTGAACCCGGGGCCCCTGCATTGGGAGCGTGGCCACTGGACCACCAGGGAAGTCCCTCACCAGGTATTAAACCTTGTGTCATATGGTAGCCCAGGACAAGGAGAAGTGCGCTTCTTTTCAGAGCTGATTTATAATCATTTTCTGTAGATATTTGGCTAAATCAGTTGCTCATTTGGCAGTGACTGTGGATTGCCTGGTGAGACAGATGCTTTAAGCTTATATTCTAGATATAATTTTTTTGCCAGTGAATTCACCATTCAGAATTTTAAACAGCATCCTCATAAAGGTGTTTTTTTCATAAGTAATATGGGATGATGTAAAGATCTTGGTTCTTGTTCTCAAACGGTCTTATAGTTCCCACCCTGTGTGATAATAGTTTTCGGTCTCTCTCTACAAATGATCAAATTTGTAAATGTCAATTATTTTTTTTGTAGTTTCAAAAGCACTTTCAGAAGCACTTTTATCATATTATTTGATCTTTAAAGAAGATTGAAGATGTGTATATTATTATCTCATTTTGCAGTTGACTGAAATTAAATTAGGAGTGAAGTCATTTACCAAAATTCACAGAACTGGTGAGGAGGGCTTCCCTGGTGGCGCAGTGGTTAAGAATCCACCTGCCAATGCAGGGAACATGGGTTTAAGCCCTGGTCCGGGAAGATCCCACATGCCACAGAGCAGCTAAGCCTGTGCGCCACAACTACTGAGCCTGTGCTCTAGAGCCCGTGTGCCACAACTGCTGAGCCCACATGCCACAACTACTGAAGCCCGTGTGCCTAGAGCCCATGCTCCGCAACTAGAGAAAGCCAGTGCACAGCAACAAAGACCCGATGCAGCCAAAATTAATTAATTAATATTAAAAAACAAAACACAAAAAAACTGGTGAGGAAACAAGAATAAAACTACGTATTTTACTTTTAAGCTTCCATCCTCCTTCATTAAGACTTTATGCTCACTTTTCAATCAAATATTTATTAGTATTTATAAAAATAAACATCACTGGATTTTCAGAATTACATACTTTGATAAGATTATGTTCTCAAAAAGTCTAGTCTTTGCCCCTCTGGGGTGGTACCCAGTGGTTTTCTTTCACCTTATGTAAGCTTCTCATGAGTGCTGGACTAATTAACTGCCTTTAATTAGCTGTCATTGGAGTAGTGACTATTTTTGCTTTGCTCTTATTTTCCTATACTTAATTATAGGTTGGTTTCCATTTTTTATGGATAAGGAACTATTGCTTACCCCAGAACTTACCAGTTTTTACTAAGTTTTAAAGACCTTGCTATAGTCATCTCAGTTACTTTCTGCCACTTTGGTGATCTCTTTCTTCACTATTTTCCTCTCCTTCACTGAGCTCCAGTCACACTGATCTTCTTTCACATTTTTTATTATTTTAACATGCCAATGACCTTTCCTTATGCAGGGCCTTTGCATGTGCCATTCCCACTGCTTGAAACATTCTTCTTCCTTAGAACTCTTTGAATGAGTAGGTTCTCGTCTTTCAGGCCTCAGCTTTAACTATTATATACTGCTAAAAATTAGCAGTTTAAAACAACATACATTTATTATTTCATGGTATCTGTAGATCAGTATTTCAGGAGTGGCTTAGTTGGATGATTTTGGCTCAGAGTCTCTTCTGAGGTTGAGGTTTAAGTGTTGGTCAGAGCTGCAGTCATCTGAAGGCTTGACAAGGAGTGCAGTTCCCAGGTAGCTCACTCATATGGCTGTTGGCAGGCTGTCTCAGCTCCTGGCCATCTGGGCCACTCCATAGGACTATTTGAGAGTCTTCACAGTCTGGCAACTGGCTTTTCTTGGAGTGAGTGAGCCAAGAGTGAGGACAAAGAGGACATCTCAGTGCCTTTTATGACATCAGGAGTTGCACACTGTAAATTCTGCCACATTCTATTTGTTAAAAGAAGCTACTGGTCATAGAAAATGGTGGAGTAGGGAAATCTAAGAATCAGTGGCTCCACAGAAGCAACCATTAAGTTGGCAGAAACTTACAAGTCAAGCTTTTCAGAACACTGGAATCTAATAAAAAACTTATAGCAACCAGGGGAGTGCTTAATGAAGAAGCTTAAGAATGTTAAGTTTTGGTAAGAAAGTGTTGTGGCATTTTTGCTTTACATGCCTGCCATCCCCAATTTTTTAGCTCAGTGGCAGCCATGGGAACAGAGGGTGGAGGTTGGGGGCAGGGGAGAGGAGTAAGAACCTTACTTTCAAAAAATTGTGCTTTTGCATTTTGAGCTATCTGGCAGTTGCCTGTGGGGCTGGCACAGAGGCTTGCCTTTGTTTTGATCCCCTTAAGGTGGAGCAACTTCCTAGATGGTGTCTGTCCAAAACATCTAAATCTTCTAGAGTTAGTAAACAAGTTTAGCAAAGTTGCAGGGTACAAGATCAGCATACAAAAATCCATTATGTTTTTATGCACCAGCAAGGAACAACGCAAAAAGGAATTTAAGAAAACAGTTCCATTTACAATAGCATCCAAGAGAATGGAATACCTAAGAATAAATTTAGCCAAGGAGGTGAAAGAATTGTACAGTGAAAAATACAACACATTGCTGAAAGAATACCTAAATCAGTGGAAAAACATCCCATGTTCATTGATTGGAAGACTTAATATTGTTTAAATGGCAGTACTCCCCAAAGTGACTCACATATTCATCCAATCCCTATGGTCTTTTTTTGCAAAAAGGAAAAGCCAATCTTCAAATTTGTATGGAGGAAGGGGCCCCAAGTAGCTAAAACAATATTGGAAAAGAACAAAGTTGGAGGATTCACTTTCCAATTTCAGAATGTAATACAAAGCTACAGTAATTAAATCAATGTGGTTCTGGCATGAGGATTGACATATAAATCAATGGAATAGAATTGAGAGTCCAGAAATACACCCATACATCTATGACCAATTAATTTTCAATGAAAGTGTGGAGACCATTCAATGGAAAAAGAGAGGTCTTTTTAATGGATGGCGCTGAGACAGCTGGAAAGCCACATGTTAAAAGCGTGAGGTTGGACCCTTACCTCTTGTCATATACAGTGACCTTTTAATATAAGGTCTAATTGGATGAATCAGTGACCAAAATATAAGAGCTAAAAGTTTATCACTTTTCATGCTGTTACTAACACTCTCTTGAATGCTTCTAGCTTCTGCCCACTGCCCCGTTCCAAAGCCATCCCATTGTTTTAGGTATGTGTTACATAGTCTGGCGCACATTCAAGGTGTGGGGAATTAGGTTCTACCTTTTGAAGGGAAGACTGTCAAAATATTGTGGACAGATTTAAAAATCGCATCAGGTTTTTATGATTTCTTAGTTTTCAAATAAGCATTTATACTCTCTGGAACCAAGCTAGTGTTTCTGGATGAAACTATTATGTTGTTTTTTGTTGTTTTAATTGAAATTGTAAGAAAAAATTAAGTCTTGACAGAGTCACACACTTTGAGCAGTGTTCACACTCTTTGCTTTAGATTATGTTCTCAGGCAGTAGTTTCTATCTTGAGGTCATTTTGTCATTTGTGCTCTGAATATAAATAAATATGCATATGCACAGACACATGCAATTTATAAGAACAATGAGATATGCAGAGAGGATCTGAAGCCCTCCTACAGTAAGAGTATGTTTCTACATTGCCATTCGTTTTTATCAAATTTTTAAATCAGTAGTCATGTTCTCTCAGAAACTTTTATTCACACTGAAGGCTGAAAATCTTACATAGAGTTTGTCTTCATACTGTTCATTCCTTTGGTATTCTCTTGCAAATTGACTTAAAATTGGATTACATATACAGTTTTAAAGTAAAACAGTCAAATTCTCATAGCTACATGTCTCTTAATGTTCATGGCCAAATTGTCATTAAAGTGATACTCTATTTTTCATAAGAGTCAAACATTTTCATAAAATTTGCATTTATTTCTGACCAAGTCAGTACAAAGTTGGACATAGTTTGTCTATATAACTGTAGACATACAGGACTTGTTCTCATTCAGATTATACTAATATATCTGTAGCATTCAAGGTGTGAGCATGCATTCTGGTAATTTATTAATTATACAATAAACAATACATCCCTATGTAGTTCTTCTTTAATTTATTATTATTTATTTTTTTGGCTGCGTTGGGTCTTTGTTGCTGTGCACGGGCTTTCTCTAGTTGCAGAGGACGAGCTCTAGGCACACGGGCTTCAGTAGTTGTGGCACGTGGGCTCAGTAGTTGTGGCACACAGGCTCTAGAGCACAGGCTTGGTAGTTGTGGTGCACGGGCTTAGTTGCTCCACGGTATGTGGGATCTTCCTGGACCAGGGATCGAACCCGTGTCCCCTGCATTGGATTCTGAACCACTGTGCCACCAGGGAAATCCCCACTATGTAGCTCTTAAACTCTAATTCATCATTAATTTTTAAAAGATTAGTTTTAAGTTACTGGTATGGCTTATTAAAATATTATATAGGCACTTATGTTTAAATATTTACACAGTACAAGTTACTGCTTGCTGATTTTAAATAAAATAACAAGACAAACACTCCATACATGGTACACTGAATGATTATTTAAAAGTGTAATGGGTGATGTTAATAAATTGAATTTATAAGGCATAGAATGCACTATTGACAAGTGCTCATTTTTAAAGTAGATTAGAAGATTGATAAGGAGTTTGCAAGAATTGCTTCGTACTGGAGCTCAGGTGTTTCCCATGTCAATCACAATGTTAATTTAAGTAAAATACAAGGAGCTGAAAGATGTGGGAGAATGTTAAAGTAAGTAAAATGTTGAGCAAAAAGTGGGATACTTCTTGATGTTAGGTTTGCTTGAGAGCTTTTCACTTTTTTTTTTGAGAGCTTTTCACTTTTATGCATGTAATAGGCCTTTTATTTTCACTTTCAAAGGTGTCATTTTATTTCATATTAATTTAGTAATGATTCAAAGAGAAAGGTTTTGTCTACTAACTGGCTTTAGACCATGTTTTAGAGCTTCTGTCTTTGGAAAAGAAATGAGGACTTTCTGGTGATTTCTTTTCTGAACTTTTCTGGTCTGAACTCTGAACTTGTCAGGCTGCTGTCCTTAATGTCTGAGGGATGGCATATCCCCTCCAGTTGTGATTCACTGAAACAGTAATTCTTAGCATGGGTGTCGGGAGAAATGCCAGGGTGCTTGGGAAAATCCACATCCCTACAGGTGGTGAGATAGCCTCCAGGTGAGTAGTCTCAGAGTCTTCCATCTTCCCCCTACCCCTGTTTAATAAAGGAACTTCAAATCAATCTCTCTCTTGAGAATCTTTTAAACTGATAAATAATAGAACAGCATCAGAATCTGCCCAAGTCAGTCCAGAAGCTTCTAACGTATCTAATTGGTTAAATTTTTGGGGGTGGGGAGGGTAGAATTTATCTAAGAGCAGGACAGACTGCTTGGACTAAAATCCTGATTCTGTTCCCAAATAACTGTCATTGGCCAAGTTACTTAACCTCTCTGCTTCAATTTCACTATCTGTAAAAAGGGGCTAGTGATAGATCATACTTCATAGAGTTGTTATGGGGATGTAATAAAAAATATGTATATCTTCACACTTAGAACAGTTTATCACACATAATATGCTCGATAAAGTTTAGCTTCAGTTTTATTAGTGCTACTACTTATATCACCACTGCTGCTATTATTTTAACATTTTGTCTGGGTGTTTTGTTATTATTTTGTTTGTTTAGTTTTTGGTTTCTTTGATGATAATTGTTCCTGCTGCTGGTTTTGCTACTCTGAGGGCCACCAAAATAACATCACTTACCAGACTTGAACCAGTATTTTGAAAATGTCTTTTTAACTGTTTTAAAACAAATTTTAAATGGTCAAATGTGCTTGGAAGAACTGGTAGAGATTTTTATAAACTACTTTAAGCTTAAAACCAGTAAAGATAATTTTAAAATTTATTCTTAGTCCTTTACTTCTTAAAAAGTAAATTAGATTTAATAAGGAACATTTATATTTGAGATAACATTATTAATCACAAACTGAAATTCTTTAAAAGAACTACTTGTTATCTCTCATTCTCCCCATATAATTAAAACACAATTCTAAAAAAATCCCTCTCAGTGTTTAGATAGCTGTGAGTATGTAAACATCATAATATATTATGATTACATATTTTTTATGTTTGTGATTTCTGGAACGAGTAGTTGTCACGGTTTTTGTTACTGTTGTTTGTTGCTGTTAATTTTTCTGTGTACCTATCACGAATTTGTTTTGAAACGCCACATTCCCGGACTCTCTGCAGAGGCTGTAAAGGCCTCTGTGTATGGTCAAACACAAATAATTGTTTAGTGTCATACTTTATCCTTGACTTGTTCTTTCTCTCCCTCTATCTTCCTGTAATCTGAATGCTGACTTTCTGGAGTCTTGAACAGCTCTTCTCCTAAGACATCACCCCCCAGCCCCCCTTCAGCATCATCCTGCAAATTTCCTTTCCTCTCTTCTCTAATGGATCCTATGGTTTCTGGATCTTGTCTTTCTTGTTTTGCTTCCTTACTTTGATGCACTTTATCTCCCAGGAGCTTCCAGACATTAGCAGATTTTTTCACAACTTGTATATCTGACCATGTCTTTATTCTATCTTTACTGTTGATTGATTGAGTATAAAATTCTGGATTGAAAATAATGTTCCCTTAAAAATTTGAAGGCCTTGCTCTATTTCTTAACTTAGTAGTAAGGATGATGAGAAGCTGGATGACATTCAGATACCTAATCCTTTGAATGTTTTATAGAAGTTTTATAGATCTTCACTTTCTGTTATTTAAAACTTTCATGGAATGTGCCTTGGTGTAGATGTTTTTTTTTTTTTTGCGGTACACAGGACTCTCACTGTTGTGACCCCTCCCGCTGCGGAGCACAGGCTTCGGATGGGCAGGCCCAGTGGCCATGGCTCACGGGCCCAGCCGCTCCGCGGCATGTGGGATCCTCCCAGACTGGGGCACAAACCCGTGTCCCCTGCATCGGCAGGTGGACTCTCAACCACTGAGCCACCAGGGAAGCCCGGTGTAGATCTTTTCCCATTCATTGTGTGGAGTGCCTTTTGGCTCTTTCAATTTGGAAATGTCCCTTAATTCTGTGTTATTTTAGTTTTAAAATTTTTTATTGGAGTATAGTTGATTTACAAGGTTATATTAGTTTCAGCTGTACAGCAAAATGAATCAGTTATACATATACATATATTCACTCCTTTTTAGATTCTTTTCCCATAGGTCATTACAGAGTATTGAGAAGAATTACCTGTGCTATACAGTAGGTCCTTATTAGTTATGTTTTATATATAACAGTGTGTATATGTCAATCCCAATCTCCTAATTTATCCCTCCCTCCCCTTTCCCCCCTGGTAACCATAAGTTTGTTTTCTACATCTGTGACTCCATTTCTGTTGTGTAAATAAGTTCATTTGTACCATTTTTTTTTAGATTCCACATATAAGCAATATCATATGATATTTGTCTTTATCTGACTTCACTCAGTATGAGAATCTCTAGGTCCATCCATGTTGCTGCAAATGGCATAATTTCCTTCTTTTTTATGGCTAAGTAATATTCCAGTGTATATATGTACCACATCTTCTTTAGTCACTCCTCTGTGGATGTTAAGGTTGCTTCCATGTCTTGGACATTAAGGTTGTTTCCATGTCTTGACTATTGTAAATAGTGCTGCAGTGAACATAGGGGCGCATGTATCTTTTCAAATTATGGTTTTCTCCAGATATATGCCCAGGAGTGGGATTGCTGGATCTTATGGTAGTTCTGTATTTAGTTTTTTTTTTTTTTTTTTTTTTTTGTATTTAGTTTTTTAATGAACTTCCATACTGTTCTCCATAGTGGCTGTACCAATTTACATTTCCACCAACAGAGTAGGAGGGTTTCCTTTTCTTCACACCCTCTCCAGCATTTATTGTTCGTAGATTTTTTTTTTTCTTTTGCAGTATGCGGGCCTCTCACTGTTGTGGCCTCTCCCGTTGCAGAGCACAGTGAAGTGCCTTTGTTAGATGCTGATGAAGTGCTTTCACTACATGGAGGGTTTTGTTTTTGCTTTTTAAATTAGTGTTTCTAATCACAAATGTGATATCTACATGTGATTTTTAAAATCTACAAAGAGCGCATAATAAAAAGAATCTTTGGCACCCTAGATCTTCATTTCCACAGCCTCCCTCCTGGGAAGCAACCATGATCATTAATTTCTTATGTATCTTTGTGGAAATCGTTTATGTATAAACATCTCCTTTCTTCACCCTTTTTTGCACACACAGGAGCATACCATACAGACCTTGCTTTGTATCTTGAGATTGTACCATATTTGGCACATTTAGATCTATCTCATTCTTTTCCACGGCTCCGTGTTTTACAATTATGTGGTTGAACCATGGTTTATTTAACCCGTCCACTAATGATAGATATTAAATATGTTGCCAGTCAGTACACAGTGCTGATTTGAATATTCTTGTCTTTGAAAACATGCAAGTATTACTTACAGGAGATGCTCCTCAAGGTGGAATTTCTGTGCCCCAGAAAGAAATTTAAACAGGGGAGTGGTGTGAACAAGCTGGCCTTTTATTTTTATTTATTTATTTATTTTTGCGGTACGCGGGCCTCTCACTGTTGTGGCCTCTCCCGTTGCAGAGCACAGGCTCTGGACGCGCAGGCTCAGCGGCCATGGCTCACGGGCCCAGCCGCTCCATGGCATGTGGGATCTTCCCGGACTGGGGCACGAACCCATGTCCCCTGCATCGGCAGGCGGACTCTCAACCACTGCGCCACCAAGGAAGCCCTGTTCATAGATTTTTTGATGTGTGAGGTGATACCTCATTGTCATTTTGATTTACATTTCTCTAATAATTAGTGATGTTGAGCAACTTTTCATGTGCTTTTTAGCCATCTGTATGTCTTCTTTGGAGAAATGTCTATTTAGATCTTCTGCCTATTTTTTGATTTTTTTTTTTTTTAATATATTGAGCTGCATGAGCTGTGTGTATATTTTGGAGGTTAATCCCTTGTCAGTCACTTCATTTGCAAATATTTTCTCCCATTCTGTGGGTTGTCTTTTTGTTTTGTTTATGGTTTCCTTTGTTGTGTAAAAGTTTTAAGTTTCATTAGGTTCCATTTGTTTATTTTTGTTTTTATTTTCATTACTCTAGGAGGTGGATCAAAAAAGATATTGCTGCGATTTATGTCAGAGTATTCTGCCTATGTTTTCTTCTAAGAGTTTTATAGTATCCATTCTTACATTTAGGTCTTTAATCCATTCTGAGTTTATTTTTGTGTATGGTGTTAGGAAGTGTTCTAACTTCATTTTTTTTACATGTAGCTGTCCAGTTTTCCCAGCACACTTATTGAAGAGGCTGTCTTTTCTCCATTGTATATTCTTACCTCCTTTGTCAAAGATTAGGTGACCATAGGTGCGTGGGTTTATCTCTGGACTTTCTGTACTGTTCCACTGATAAATATTTATGTTCTTGTGCCAGTACCAAAGTGTTTTGATTACCGTAGCTTTGTAGTATAGTCTGAAGTCAGGGAGCCTGATTCCTCCAGCTCCGTTTTTCTTTCTCAAGATTGCTTTGGCCATTTGGGGTCTTTTGTATCTCCATACAAATTGTAAAATTTTTTGTTCTGATTCTGTGAAAAATGCCATTGGTAATTTGATAGGTATTGCATTGAATCTGTAGATTGCTTTAGGTAGTATAAGATTCTTCCAATCTAAGAACATGGTATATCTCTCCATCCTTTTGTGTCATCTTTGATTTGTTTCATCAGTATCTTATAATTTTCTGAGTACAGGTCTTTTGCCTCCTTAGGTAGGTTTATTCCTAGGTATTTTATTCTGTTTGTTGCAGTGGTAAATAGGAGTGTTTCCTTAATTTCTCTTTCAGATTTTCATCATTAGTGTATAGGAACACAAGAGATTTCTGTGCATTAATTTTGTATCCTGCTACTTTACCAAATTCATTGATGAGCTCTAGTAGTTTTCTGGTAGCATCTTTAGGATTCTCTATGTATAGTATCATGTCATCTGCAAACAGTGGCAGTTTTACTACTTCTTTTCTAATTTGGATTCCTTTTATTTCTTTTTCTTGTCTGATTCATGTGGCTAGAACTTCCAAAACTGTGTTGAATAAAAGTGGCAAGAGTGGACAACCTTGCCTTGTTCCTGATCTTAGAGGGAATGCATTCAGTTTTTCACCATTAAGAATGATGTTAGTTGTGGGTTTGTCATATATGGCCCTTATTATGTTGAGGTAGTTTCCCTCTATGCCCACTTTCTGCAGAGTTTTTAATCGTAAGTGGGAGTTGAATTTTATCAAAAGCTTTTTCTGCATTTATTGAGATGATCATATGGTTTTTATTCTTCAGTTTGTTAATGTGGTGTATCACGTTGATTGCTTTGCATATATTGAAGAATCCTTGCATCCATGGGATAAATCCCACTTGATCATGGTGTATGATACTTTTAATGTGTTGTTGGGTTAGCTTTGCTAGTACTTTGTTGAGGATTTTTGCATATGTGTTCATCAGTGATATTGGCCTGTAGTTTTCTTTTTTTGTGTGTGGTATCTTTGTCTGGTTTTGGTATCAGGGTGATGGTGGCCTCAGAACGAGCTTGGGAGTGTTCCTTCCTCTGCAGTATTTTGGAAGAGTTTGAGAAGCATAGGTGTTAGCTCTTCTCTAAATGTTTGATAGAATTCACCTGTGAAGCTATCTGGTCATGGACTTTTGTTAGTTGGGAGTTTTTAAATCACAGTTTCAATTTCATAACTTGTGATTGGTTTGTTCTTATTTTCTATTTCTTCCTGGTTCAGTCTTGGAGGGTTGAACCTTTCTAAGAATTAGTCCATGTTTTCTAGGTTGTTTGTGGCCCGTTGTTGCTTGTAGTAGTTTCCTGTAAGCCTTTGTATTTCTTTGGTGTCAGTTTTAACTTTTCCTTTTTCATTTCTAATTTTATTGATTTGAGCCCTCTCCCTTTTTTTTTTCTGATGAGTCTGGCTAAAGGTTTATCAATTTTGTTTATCTTTTCAGAGAACCAGCTTTTAGTTTTGATCTTTTCTGTTGTTTTCTTCATCACTATTTCATGTATTTTTGCTCTTATCTTTATGATTTCTTTCTTTCTACTAACTTTGGGTTTTGTTTGTTCTTCTTTCTCTGGTTGCTTTAGGTGTAAGGTTAGGTTGTTTATTTAAGAGTTTTCTTGTTTCCTGAGGTAAGATCAATTCTGTGTAATTTTATATTTGCTATTTCTTAATAACTTCTTCTCTTTTCTCTCTCTCCCTCACTTTCTGTCTCCCCCTTTCTCACCTCCCACCATCTTTCTCTCTTACTCTCCTTTTATTTCCTTGTTAAACCTCTTAGATTTATCTTTCAGTGATCTTATCTTCTCTGTTTTTTTATTTTTCTCTTCCTTTTTTTGTTCTTTCTTGGAGGTCTCTCTAAGTTTATCTTCTAACCCTTGTATTTTTTTCCATAGCTAATATTTAATTTCCCAAATATCCTTCTCTTCCTCATTGTTGTTACATTATCATTATTACTTTGAGTTTTCTTTTTCTCTCTTCCTTGTCTCTGTTTCCTTCGTGTTTATTTTGATCTCTAACTTTTCACTTTATGGGTTTTCTTGAAGAATCTAATGATTGTATTTGAGAGAAACACTAAAATTGCCTATTGGAAACTCTCTGTGTAAGAGTAGAATTAGTTGACTTGTGAACCTTACTGTAAAAGATGTTACGACCCACTGCTCTGGGGCCTGAATTTGCTTGCCTCTTGTGAGTTCTCTCCTTACAAGCTTAAGTTTTGGGTTTCTTTGATCTGCTGAGGTAGCTACTACTTACATATATTTATGTGATTTCTAGCTTCCAGTTTTTTCTTCTAGCTTCCAAATTTTTTGACATCTCCTGTTTGCTGTTGTCTCCTCCTCCATGCTCTTTGTCTTTATGAGTTTATTTCTTTTCTGTGAAATAAACTCTTTTCTTTATTGTAATTTTGTACAATAAAAATTGTATTTTTTGAGGGTTTTTGCTGGAATCAGCATAAACCCATGTGTTCAATCCTCCATTTTAATGGAAACTTTTGCCATTTGTCTTTTCTTGGGTGTTCTGAAATTGTCGTTTTAAATATTGAGTTGTTAATGTGATGATAGTCAAATAAATCTATAAAACCTCATATGTTATGATGATTAAAAACTCCCTGAGCACTCATAAAGTTTTACAATTAAAAGGAAAATTTTGATCTGTTCAATTATAGTTTATTCTGGACATTTTGTAAATGAGAATGATCCAAGAAGGGAAGGGAAAACTTCTAAAAGATACATTACAAGAAATCTAGGAATTTAAGGCAAGTCATACCAAATTAGTAGTTGATAAGAATAAAAGTAAATGTACACCTGAAACTAGCACAATATATTGTAAGTCAGCTATACTTCAATTTAAAAAAAAGGAAATGGACATTTCTGTTTTTCTCAACCACTGTTTTATAAAATAATTTTCTTTAAATGGTGGAACAAAGGTACAATCTTGAGCCTTCCAGCCATATGAGAACAATTGTAGACTATTGAGCCATTATTTGATTGATTCTGTGCTTGCCTTACACCTACATCTGTGTAGTTAAGGTTGTTGCTTTGTAACCTCCCTTTATATTCGTTTGTAATTCATCTTAGTTACCTTTGGCCCATGAAACTTGGCTGATCCTTCTTTTGGAATTTGCTCCAATTTGGTGGATTCATTTGGACAATACCTGCTATTTATAGTACTGGGGACTGGCCACCTTTTTTAGGATATGGCAGAAGATTTTGAATGGCTATTTTGATATAGTAGTCGTTTTCATTTGAGACTTTTTCCCCATTCCTTTTTTCCTTTTTTTGATTGTTTCAAAGATAAATGGTCTTTTCAGCATCATGGGAGGTCTGCATTGCCAAGTTTTACTTCTACATTTATTTTTAGTTTAAGAATACAGAGAGCTTGTATTCTTTGATGGCCTTTTTGTTAGCTGTCTTTAGTCTCCGTCGTTGATTGGTCCTTTTCCGATGACTGGCCTAATATGATACAGAGCCAGTTTGGCACTGGACCATTGAAAATTTAATAGTGCTAAATTTTGAAATAATATAGATCAAATTCTTTCCCTGATTTTGAAATTCTAGAGCTGTAAATTCACCATATTGAGTTGCTGCATTGTCGAAGATACTTACATTTGATATTCAGTATTAATCCTTGAACCCATTGTAGAACCTGCTTTTTTTCATTTTGAGTGAGTGCAGTTTTCAGAGAATTTATGGGTAATACCAATATCAACTTATAATTTTTCCAAACTTAATTTACTTCTACATAATTCAACTTACTACAGTTGGAGAAAAACTTGAGACCTAAAATTATGTTGACATTTCCATCAACTCTCACTGTGACTTTTGAAAAGGAAACACTATATGATAACTATTTCAAGGTACGTTGTTTTAAAATTTTTTGGTGCTGTACACCTGTGCCCTGGGTAAGTAACTATTATAAACAAACTTCTTTAAATATTTTTTATTCAAGAAAGGTATGGGACATGATTGGAACTAGTGCCTTATGAATTTGATTTTATACCTATTATAGAGAAAGCTTGTCTGATGAGAATACATCTTGACAAATTGACATGTTTTGATCGGTGCTGAGGTAATTGTACAGATTTTTAAAATTAAACAAATTGTAAACAGAGATTTCTGCAGCAGGTTAATCCCAATATCAAGGTTTTTGTGCTAGTTTAAGCATTGCTAAACATGGCAAAGATCTTCTTTTTGGGGCATTTCTCAGCATGTGATATAAATTTGGTGCTGAGTTGGGTCAACTGTATTACATAGTAAGAAAGAATTTGTTTTCCGGATGTCAGTGGAAGATATTCCCAAATCCTTAGTGTGAGTTGATTAAAAAGCATAAATATATTTGTTCATATTTACTGTAAATACCTAAATTATCTATAGAAAGACTATTTTTTAAAGAGTATCTACTAATGGTGTTGCTCTTTCTATTCAAAACAAGTTTCTACAAATACGACATTTTGTTTTACCAAGAAGCATTCATAGTAGGGTATAAAGCAAATCTATGTGTATTTTTTCTGCCATGTAAGAGTTTAAAAAATCTTATCCAATAAAGCATGCCTTTTTAAAAATAAGATGCGCTTCAGGGCATTCTCTCTCTCTTTTTTTTAAGCATGTATGTACTGAAATTTGCTAAGTATTTTTAAAATATCTTTTTCTGAAAAGAGATTCCAACAGATTTTTGGTTAAGTGATGGAGCATAGAGCACTGTTCTTGTCAACACAAAAAATTATATACATGAATCACTAAAAGTCTGGTATTTTAGTTATCGCTAATGGAAAAATGATTCCTTGGGATTTGTAATGTTTAATATAATGTGTAGAATATTCAGCAAATGGCTATGTCACTTGATCTCTCTCTTTATACATTTGAACAACGTATCTACTTCTGGAGGGGAAAATAAAAGCCAATAATGCTTGGTTTTTACTCTGAGAAATTTCTGACTTAATTGATATAAGCTGAAGCCCAGGCATCAGAATTTTTTCAAAGCTCCCTAGCTGATTCTAATGTAGATGAGGACCATTGACCTGTAGATTCTTGTGTTGGGCTTTGTGACATAAATATTTATTTAGTAAATATAAATTCAAATAAATGAATTTCTTCCATTTTCTTTTTCTGAAGTAACTTTTAATTTTTGAATACGTTTATATTTACAGAAGAATTGTGAAAATAGTACAGAGAGTTTCCATATACCCACATCCAATTTCCCCTATTAAAATCTTATGTTAGTATGGTACATTTGTTACAATTAATGAATCAGTATTAATAAGTGTTTTCAACTAAGGTCTATACTTTATCCAGATTTACTTAGTTTTTACCTAGTGTCCTTTTTCTGTTTCAGGACCCATCTAGGATACCACATTTACATTTAGTCACCATGTCTCCTTAGGCTCCTCTTGATGTCACAGTTTCGCAGATTATCCTTGTTTTTGATGTCCTTGAGAACTTTGAGAAATGCTGGTTAGGTGTTTTGTAGAATGTCCCTCAACTGGGATTTATTTGATATTTTTTCTTATGATGACACTGAGGTTATTGGGTTTTGGGAGAGAGACTACAGAAGTAAAGGCTAGTCTCATCACATTTATATCAAGAGTATTAAAGGAAAAACTCATTTCCTCTACTTATAACACTTCCGACACCAAATGTGTGGATTTTCCACACCAAGCGATTCTCCAGTTTACCAATTGGGTGTCTTACAGTTTAATTCATTCTGACACTGACTATCTGGAGTTAGCACAGACCCTGCAGGTTAAGGACTCAGTCTCACAAACCTGTCCCCTCCCTCACTTCAGATGCTCGTCACAAGTCTGGGTCTCCCATACTTTGACCAACTGGCTATAAAGCAGGGGTTCCACAGTTCCCTCCTCAGTTTCATTAATTCTCTAGAATAGCTCACAGAACTCAGGAAAATACTTTACTATGTCCAATATGGGATACAACTCAGGAACAGACCAACGGAAGAGATGCATAGGGTAAGGTATGAGGAAGATGTGTGGAGCTTCCATGCCCTCTCCAGGCATGCCAGTCTCCTAGCACCTTGATCTGTTCACCAACCTGGGAGCTCTCCAAAACCCTTCTTTTAGGGGTTTTATGGAGGTTCCTTTACAGAGATATGATTGATTAAATCATTGGCCATTGGTGATTAACTCAATCCCTAACTCCTTTCCCCTTCCTGGAGGTCAGGAGGGTAGGCCTAAAAGTTCCAACCCTCTGATCACATGGTTGGTTCCTCTGGCAACCAGCCCTCATCCTCCAGGAGTCACCTTATTAGCATACAGCCAGACATGGCTGAAAGGGGCTTATTATGAATAAGAAAACATGCTCCTCCCACACATATCACTCAGGAAATTGTAAGGGTTTTAGAAGTACTGTGCCAGGAACTGGGGCAGATAAAACCTGTATTTCTTCTTATATCACAATATCACAGATACATTTTGTTAACATGACTTATCATTGTCAGTGTTACCCATGATCACGTGGCTGATGTAGTGTTTGTCAGGTTTCTTCACAACAAAATTACTCTTTTCTCCTTTCCATACTGTTTCTTAGGAAGGAAATCATAATACACAGCCCACACTTGAGGAGTGGGAAGTTATGTAGGAAGTCTTCTACACAGGATATTTGTCTGTTTTCTCCACTTATTTATTCAGTCATATATATCTCACTGACTCATGGTTATTTAGTTTACACTTTGGGTTATAATCCAATCCTACCTTATATATTTTCTTGTTCAGATTGTTCCAGCTTTGGCCATTGGAACCTCTTATGGTTGGCACATTTGTCCCTTTGACATAACCCCATCATTGTGGGTTTGCTTTTACTTTACTTACTTCCTTACTCCCTGACACTGTAAGATACTCTAGATTCAGTTTGTATATTTCCTGCCACAGTTTCTAGAATCCTAGGAGCTAGTTCCTTTATTAGAGAATGGTATTAGAAACCAAGATATGGACTGTAGATGTACTTGTTGCTACTGTGGCATATTGTCACGTTATTGATCCCTCTCAGTAGACAAAGCAAGGACGTATATGTGTGTGTGTGCTAACTTGTGTATATACACATATCTGTATGTATATATATATCTCCATCTTTACCTATATTAAGCTAAACATGAATTCATACTAATGTCTCTGACTCTGAACCATTACCACATGGATCCTCCTATCTGCCTCCGCTTGCTTGTTTATAACTTCCCCCTGCAATGGTGAAAAACCTGGCTCCCTCCACCTACCACCCGTTTGCTAAATATTTCAGTTCCTGTGTGCATGTATAGTGGTTTCAGAATTAACCCATATCCCCATGGGAACAACTTTATCAAGTAGAGCACGGTGCTTATGTACAGTGCTTTTTGTTTTAAGTCTTACAGATTCCACTCACTTCCAAGGTTGTGTGTGTCACATTCTGCATTCCATCCTGGGATCTCTTGACCACCTGAAATATGTTTTTAAATTTGCATACATTAAGTAAGGTTCACTCCTTATAGTATAAACTTCTGTGAGTTTTGATAAATGCATGGTGTCACGTATTCACCACTGCAGTATCCTGCAGAATATTTTCACCACCTGAAAAAATCCCTATGCTACACCTATTAAACTCTCCCTCTACCCCCAAGCCCTCTGCAGTTGCTCATCTGTTTACCATCTGTAGTTCTGCCTTTTCCATATCATGTAATTGAATCAAACAGTACTGGCTTCTTTCACTTAACAATATGCATTTAAGATTCATCTATGTCTTTTTGTGGCTTAATAGCTCATTTTTTCCCAAAGTAGTATTCCTTTGGATGGATGTACCACAATTTGTTTATCCATTCACCTACTGAAGGACATCTTGGTCATTTATAGCTTTTGGCAATTATGAATAAAGTGGCTGTAAACATTTTCATGCCAGCTTTTGTGTGGATGTAAATTTTCAAATCAGTTGGGTAAATACCTAGGACAGTAATTGGTAGATCTTATGATATGTTTAGCTTTGTAAGAAACTACCAAACTCTATTCCAGTGTTACACCATTTTTGCATTTCCACCAATGAATGAGAATTTCTGTTGCTAAGCATGTTCACCAGCGCTTAATATTGTCGAGTTTCTGTTTTGTTTTGTTTTTTGGTTTTTTTTGCATTTTAGACATTCTAACAAGTATTTAGTGGTATCTCGTTGTTGGTGTAACTTGTACTTCCTAATGACAAAAGGTGTTGGGCATCTTTTTATATGCTCACTTGCCATTTATGTATCTTCTTTGACAAGATGTCTATTCAGTACTTTTCCCCATTTTTAGTTTTCTTACTGTTTATTTTTAAGGAGTTGTTCATGTGTTTTGGACACAAGTCCTTTAAAATAAGGTAGTGTTTTGCAAATATTTTCTCAGTCTGTGGCTTGTCTCTTCATTTTCCTAATGGTGTCTTTCATAGAGCAGTAGTTTTTGTTTCAATATCACCAGTCGGCATTTGGTTTTGTTTTTTTTCCAATGGATCTTGCTTTTGATGCTTTAACTCATCACCAAACTAAAGGTAACATAGATTTTCTCCTATGATTTCTTCCAGAAGTTTTCTGGTTTTGCATGTTATATTAAGTTCTATGATCTATTTCGAGTTAATTTTTGTGAAAGCCATGAGGTCTAAGTCTAAGTTGTATTTTTTTTCATATGGCCATCCAGTTGTTCCAGCACCCTTTGTTTAAAAGATTATCCTTTCTCCATTGAGTTGCCTTTGTGCCCTTTTCAAAGATTATTTGACTGTATTTGTGTGGGTTTGTTTCTGAGCTCTCTATTCTGTTCCGTTGATTTATCACTGATACATGTATCTTTTCTTTTTCCAATACTACACTGTCTTGATTACTGTAATTTTATAGAAGTCTAAAAATTTAAGTCTTCAAACTATTTTTCTTATTCATTATTGTGTTGGCTGTTTTAGGCCTTTTTCCTTTCCATGTAATCTTTAGAATCATTTTGTTGACAATTACATGTTAGCTTGCTAGAATTTTTATTGCGGTTGAATTGAAGCTATACATTAAGTTAAGAAGAAATGATATCTTAACCATATTTTGAGTCTTTTAATCCGTGAACATGAATGTCTCTCAGTTTATTTAAATCTTTGCTTTTTCTCATCAGTGCACACAGGTTCTATACATATTTTTTTAGACTGAACATGTTTTTCTGTGTGTGTGTGTGCGCGCCTTAAAAGATTTTTTTTAAATTCCAAATTCCAGTTATTTATTCCTGGTATAGAGAAAGCAAGTGAATATTTTATATTGCCCTTGTATCCTGTGACTTCGCTATATTCACTTATTATATAGTTCCAGGAGGTTTTTATCGATTCTTTGAAATTTTCTAGACAATCGTGTCTATGTAGGCCTTTTCAGTCAGTCACATTATCCCTTTCTTCTAGGGCCTGTTTCCTCAGTGTTAAAATGTAGTTATATTTTGACCGTTAAAAGACTAAAGAAGAAATCAACAACAAATTATTCATAACCAGACTTCTTGATAAAATAGAGCCTTTGTGTCTTCACTTCATCATACTCTCTCTCCACCGCTTATCATATTGTGGCTGAAGTATTCTCCAGCAGTACTCTTTACAGGGGCAACTTTCTGGGTAAGATGAGATCATTTTAGAACTTATTTAATTTGACGTGTCCATGGGTCATCAAAGTCATTTTGTGGCAGCCAGCTGGATATGCAGTTTTGAACCCCAAGGGAGAGCGCTCAAGCAGTTGGAGAATCAGCAGGCTTTCTGCATTTGGTGGTTAAACCTTAAGCGAAAGCGAGATTGCTCAAAAAGTGTCTAAAGAAAAACATCAGTTGCTGCTTCTGCTAGACCACTTCTTAGGTCACCCTCATTTGCCTGAGTAACTCCTTATCCTTCAGGAGTCATCTCAGCCATTGATTCCTCTGGAAAGGGGGAACTTTTCATGATACTCCTCCAAGGCTTTGGTCAGGCAAGTGCTCCTCTGTGCTCCCGTGGTATCTGTGTTTAGCTCTGTGACAATGCTTATCTCACTGTATTTATGTCTACTTTCTAACCTTCTCCACTAACCTGTACATTTCTCAAAGACAAAGACTGTATCTCAGCACACTGCCTTGCACACAGTAGGTACTTATAAATATTTAATCAATATTTATGAAATCAATAAATATGTGTATAAAATTGCTTTATAATGGGGTTTAACTGACTTAACCCCTTATTATTTAGCATAGTGCCATAAGATTATCATCAACACAGAAAGTACCTGCATTTAAAAATAATAAGGTACATACTGGTACATGAAGTATTTCTGGAGCAATGCTTAAGTCAAACATGTGATAAATATTTTGTTTTGGGGGTAATTGCTTGTTTTTTGCTGCCTTGACTTGGCATTTCTCTGCCCCAGAATGTCTTTTGTTATCAGGAGTTTCAGTAATGTAACTGCATGCTAAAATTAATATTGTTATTTTATTGTGATTCAGGCAGTCTCCTTCTAAATTGTATGTTTTGGAAGCTGATTTCTTAGTCATTTTATAATGTTATCATTTCTGAGTTTGTACAAGTGATTTCTTTTGTTAAGTATATATTAAAGTTTCTATTTGTTGTTAAACATGACCACAATGGAGCAGAAAAGGAGTAAGAGAAAGAAATTTTAATAAAAATAAATTATTTTCAAAGACAAATTAGCTGTTAGTTCTATTTGTTCTAAGAACATAAGATAATACAATCCTAAATCTGTTTATATGAAAGCAATTTAGAATGCAATGATACGAATACTTGATATTTCCTGTTGTATGTTTCTGTCAATTTTGTGGAATCAACAAGTGTTCACTGAGCTCCTGCTATTATATGCAAGTCACTGGGGAGATTACTGAATGTAGTCTGTCCCTTAAGAAACATAAATGTTGCTTATATAAAAATATAACATGGCAGTGGCTATAGTATTTTAAAATATATCAGTTTTTTAAAAAAATCAGTGGCCAATAGTCTGTTTCTGAAAGGTATTGATAGTATGTTAGTAAATAAAATAATATTTTATGAACCTGTTTTATCTGTGTAAATCACAAATTAATGGAATTTGTTCTAGCCTTTTGTCTTTGGTGCCCTCTTGTGGATTTTTTATAAACTGCTTGTAACAACACAACAGTTTTTAAAGGTGTTATTTTTATTTTAAAATATTTGATTTTATAATCTTTATATTTTGTTAATCCTTTGACATGCTTTTGGCTGTGAGAGAAAAAAGAGAAGTCATGGTTAAGGTTGCTTTTACTTTTTAAATTTACTCTATTGTATATCAGTATTGTGCACAGGGGATGTAAGATAATCTTTTGTTTGGAAGCTTTTAATATAATGCCAGGAACTTGTACAGTCTTGCATCATGGAGCCTCTGAAGTCCTGCCCACATCCTTCTCACCATTTAGGTTTGTTGTACTGATGAACAAGTCGTTAATGACTTTCGGAGATTGTGAAAGCTTTGATGTAACTTTAAAACATGCCCATGAGCGTGCAGAAGGTTAGCATACATGAAGGCAGACGTTTCTGTTAGTTAAAGATAGGTATGTCAAAGACAGCAGCTGTATAAGCTCTTCTGCTTTTGCAGTGAAGTGGAAGGAACACCTACTTTTATCGGTGGGAAGGAAGTTCATTCTTTGTACAGGTTTCCACATACTATAAGTCTTAGTAATATTTAATTGGTGGATATCAATATATTACTTTTTTAAACCTGTCAGACTTTGCCACAGTGCTTAAGGATGACAGTTTGAAGGGGAATATTTCTGATGTTTTCTCAGTAGTTCTTAGCTCAGTTGGGTTGAATATGGTACTGAATGCGACCGAGTTAACCAGTTGATTCTGCTGTGGGCTCTTTCACTTGTAACACAGAAATAGTAGACACTGCAGATGTATTGAGAACAGAGGCAATGGATAAGTGCTATCCTTTACCAGATTCGGAAGTGGAATTTAAAGATAATGAATGCTCTGTTGGGTCACATCAGTAGTTTCACCTTGCTATAGTAGAGAGTGCCTTTAGTTTAATGGTACACAGGGCTCATCCATGATGTGAGGCATACAAGCAAATGTACAATAGTTCCCTTTGATTTTTGCCTTTTCTAACTCAAGAATGATTAAAATTTATTTACTGACACAGGTTAGCGTGTCAGCACAACCACCAAGACCTGATTTAGTTCTGCATAGGGAGAAAAGTAAAACCTGCCACAGGTTTCCCCAATTTTATGCTCATTTCCTTGAAGTTGCACTGCACATGCCATGTTGATTTCATTTTTTTAAAAAAATAATTTTAAAATATATATTTCATTTTATTTATTTGGCTGCATTGAGTCTTAGTTGCGGCACATGGGGTCTGTTGTGGCATGCGGGATCCTTCATTGCGGGGCGTGGGCTTCTCTCTAGTTGTGGCGCACAGAGCACACAGGCTCAGTTGTTGCAGCATGTGGGCTCTAGAGCGCACGGGCATGTGGGATCTTAGTTTCCGGATCAGGGATCAAATCCGCGTCCCCTGCGTTGGAAGGCGGATTCTTAACTGCTGGACTGTGTTGACTTCTTATTTGACTCTTTCCCCACAAATTAATCACTAGAATTCAGTGCCTTTATCATGTGCTAAGGTGGCAAATTCCATTAAGTCATTTTTTGGTTATCAGTAACTGGCATTATCTATTTTATTTTCTGTCTTCATCTACTCAGATTAGAATCTTTTACAGTTTTCTCTTTAGGGTCAGTTTGGCCTCTTTAGGTCCAGAATATTGTAGTTATTTTTGATTCATTGTATTTGATGTCCAGAAAGTTTCTAGAATATGTTGTTTCTTCTTTCATGATTTCTTTTAGATTGGACTTGTCATTTAAACTGGTTTGTATAGGACCTTTTCAGCGCGGATTCTTTTTTTTTTGCGGTACACGGGCCTCTCACCACTGCGGCCCCTCCCGTTGAGGAGCACAGGCTCCAGACGTCAGCGCAGACTCTAATCACCTCAAATCTAGATTTCAGTAACAACCTTCTGATTCCAGGCTCTCTTTCTTCAGTCTCCTTCTCCAGTTCACCCTTTAGTCCGCAAGGTTCCCATCACTCTGCCAAGCAGCGCATGCTGGCTCCCAGTGTTTAAAGCACTCTGTAACCTGTAGGCCATTCCTTAGTGCAGCCCAACTCACTTAACGCTTTCCCTTCCAGCCATAATATTTCTACCTTCGTGCTTGTTTTTCACAATCCAGCGTGCCACTGTCTACTCTTTCCTAATTTTGGTCCTAGAAATTTTTATCTTAGAAAGATCCAGCTGTCTAAGGGGAGTAATTTAATTCTAAGGAGCAAGTGAGTCTTAATTCTGTGTTTTTTTCCATCCATCTTGGCAGCTTGTTTATTCATTGTTTGTCTTTTTGTAAGCTCAAGTTTAGTTGAATTTTATCTCTGAGAATGATGTGAGTTCTGGGTTGAAGGTTGAGTAGGAGTCCCTTTAGGGTGGATTTTAATTTGTTCTCATCAGGCACCCGGGGTGCTTCCATACTGAGACTGCATTCGACTAATTTCTCAGCATGGGGTTCCCCAGACCATGTGGGTAATGTTAGAAAACCCAAACCCATGTCTGTACATCCTAAAGGGAAAACCCCCCCACCATATCCATTCCTCATCTTTACCTATAGCCCAGGTGAGGCAGACAAATTTATATGTCATCTCCCTTATCTGTGAGTACGTTTTTTTCTTGTCTGTCCTTTCACTGAGGATGTAGACTCTCAAGATTCCCAATTTTATGTAAGAGTTTCAGTTCTACTTTGGAGAGAACCCAAAGACTCTTGCCTTCCTTTATCCATTAAAATGGATAACCCATCACCATCGCACCCCCATCATCACATGCCCCTATGGCATCCCTAAGGTCAGATTTAGCTTATTCTCACTCTAGTTCCTAGTTGTTTGGGGCTCTTGGAGATTTCCTTTACTATCTTGAAAGCTCAGTTTTGTGTTTGTAGTACGTTTTGTTACATTATTCTTTGCTGTCAGTGCCATCCCTGATTAGCGCCTCTAAAACGTTTTACAGATATCTAGACCACTATAATGCAACTTTTTGTATAATTGGTTCACTTATGTGTCTTAAACATTCATTTTTTTTCCTGAAAAATAAATTTTTTCATGCTGTAGTAGAATGCATACCCAATAGGAGTGTCTAATTGAATCAGTGTCACTAAGATCACTGTTCTGTATTGATAATGTACTGTTATGTAATTATATAGGTAATAAAGAAGTATTTAATATCATTTCAGGAAGAGAAAATAATTAGAATATTTCAAATTAAAAAGACACCTATTTATCTAAGCATAGTCTATCTCATTAATGTTAGAAATGACAAATGCTTTCTAAAATGTTTGTGTTAATATCCTTTAAATCAATCAGATAGTAGCTGAATATTTAGAAAATCCTTTAAGGTGGTAGATATTGCAAATGTAAAGATACCTAGTGCAAAGGCTCTGATTATTTCTCAGACTGTTATAGCATAAATCTGTCTTAGCAGTGGAGTAGGATTTCCTAATGATGTTTTCAAATATTTGTATTCCATGTGGATTTTATGATTCATAACCTGGATTATCGTCAGTACTCTGTTTTGCATTCCTGGCACATGATGACCACTGATTGAAAATGCTATTGTATTCCTTACTGGAATTGGCCGCTTTCTACAGTGGGGAAGCATCTGCTCTGCAGACCTTTTTCTATAAAGTATCAACATGTTTTTCTTCTGCTTTTCTCTTGTAAGGAGTAACAGAGTATATATAAATGAAGTATAACTTTGGAAAAACATTATAAATAACTGTTTTATTATGAAAATGTTAAAGTATCAAATGGAAATTTTAACAATCATCTAAAATATTAAGAATAATTTGAGTTAATGATTTAAAGAAGTAAAAAGTGTTACTGAAAAGTTTTCAAAACCGTCACCAAATTTTTAGTGTTTGATTTGCTAATTTCATAAAAAAGAACTTCTCATTCCTTCCATACTTTAGTAATTACTGTTTGGATGCCACCCTCTCATTAGTGAATTGAGTGCTCATTATTTTTTTCATTACTGTTTTTTTTTTTTTACTGTCAATTTGTAAATTGGTTTAACATCCTTTAGCAAAGTGACTATGTAAGTGAAAATAATATGCAGTGAAAACGATCCCTTCCAAACTTGATTTAGTGCTTTTATAATTTTATAGATTAAGCCAGTTATGTGCATCCGGAGGTACAAGCTTCATTATCCCAGCATAGATCCAAGTCTAATCTAGAATACAAGAAAATTTTAAAGTATTATTTCACACCAACCAGATGTTGTGTTTCTTGTTAAATTTAACGGTCACAGCACTGAATCTTATAAGGATAAGAGATAAATGACTCACACATATAAAAACAGATTTAATGTTTGGGGAATTAACTGGTTTGCAACCACGATAAAATAAGGTATTAACTTAGCGGTAGAGTTTTAAAAAGAACTGATAGAAAATCAACCTTTTTCCTCCCTCCTTAGTGGAGTCTACTAAAAAGAGTAAAACCTTTTTTATTAGCTTTTTTGACCAAGTGCAAATTAGTTTACTTATGTGTATGTCAGTTTCTTCATCTCTTAACTTAGCAAAATGAAGCGTGCTCTAGCTAACCTGTAATATAAATTAAACTAGAGTTGAGAAATAATTTAAAATTTAGAAGCCTTATACAATTGGAAGTTAGATATTGGGCTTTAGAATCAAACAACCTGGTTAGAATCCTTGCCCTTTGACTTATCTGTTATATGACCTTGGACAAATTATTAAACCCATTGGAACTGCAGGTTCATCATTTACACAACGGGGACAATAATATCTCACAGAATTAATAAAAGGATTAAATAGGAGTGACCTACAAAAAGTCCTTGGTATAGTGCTTCTAAGTCATTGATGATAGCTATTTTATCATTATTCGATAAGTGATCAATTGAATAATTCTAATTAACGGTATTATTTTCCCTCCCGATGTTTCTTTAATAGCCATTCTATGTTTTAAATAATTAGTCGGTTTAAATAAAGTTCTACAGTAGAACCTTGCATAACATTCTGTGCCCTAGCACTAACTCATAATGAGGGCTTTAACATTAATATAATAGATTATGTAATGAGAATAAGGCTTTGTATTGGATACCAGGTATATAACTGTTAACAAGATCTGGTTACTGCCCTTATAATAGCTTTTAGAGTCTATTTAATAGATCTGGACAAGTCAGGGGTACAGACAATTGTGTAATAAGTGTATGATGGGCATAAGCACAAGGTGCTATAGCAATACAAAAGTATGACACCTAATTCAGTCTCGGGGTGTCTGAGCTGAGAAGGGATGTCTAAGTGTAGTTCTGCTGTAAAAAAGAAGTTCTAATATAAAGCACCCCCACTTGTGTATATACGTTAAATGTTATAGTCTTCTCATCCTTTAAGACCTAATTTAAGGGCAGTGTCCTCTGTGAGGCTTTCTTCATTTGACAGAGGTGAAGTCAGAGGCTGTACTTTTGGTACTCCCATTGTACTCTGGCAACACTTTCCTTACAGCGTTTAACAAATTGCCTTGTAATTTATTGTTCACATGTCAGTTTCTCTTAGACTTCAGACTTGTTAAAAAAACAAAGATGGAGCAAAACCGTTTCTTATTCATCTTTGTATTTCCAATGCCTGGTTCACTCCTTGACATATTATAAGTTTACAATAAATGCTTGTTGAATGAATTAGGTAAAAATATGAATTGCTTCATTTATTAAATAAATTTTTATCAAGTACCTAATATATGCCAGATGTTCTAAGCATTGAGGGTTCATCTGTGAAAAAGAAGGTTTCTTTGCCTTTATCAAACTTATACTGGTAGAAAAACCAGGTACAGGCTATGAAGGATATAGAAGGATAAAAGATTGATGGGGACTTCGATTTTGGAATGGTGGTCAGAAAAAGCATCACTAAGGAGGTTAACATCTAAGTGGAGACCTGAGTTAAGCAAAAAATAAAACTGTCTTAAAGAAGAGCATTCTAGGCTGAGAGAACAGCCAACTTAAAAGCCCAAGGAGGAACATGCTTAGAATGCACAAGAAATAGCAAAGGAGGCCAGCCTGGCTGGAACTTGGTGAGTGAGAAGGAATGTGATAGGAGATAGGATTGGCAGATATTACTGGGCCAGATCACATTTGGCCATGATAAAGATTTTGGGCTTTAATGTAAGTGTGATGGGAAGCCAAAAGCAGGGTTTTGAGCAGGAGCGTAACATGATGTGATTTGTCTTTTGAAAGGATCCATCTGCCTGTTATGTGGGAGACTAACGGGGGCAAGAGGGGAAACAGTGAAAACTGCCAGGAGGCTGTTCTAATAGTCCAAGAAAAGACAGTGGCTGTGACTAGGATGGACCAAGTAATTTGTATGGGACTCCTTGGGCGTAGGAGCTGGTGACATAAGCTTTTAAAACTGTAAACCTGCACCTCTAACTTAAGCATTCAAGTAGATCAAAATTTAAATGTAAGTAAGGTATATGTACTTGCTGGGATAATGGGTTAAGAAATAAAGGAACTAGTTTCTTAGTCCCAGCTTCACTTTTAAGTAGGTGTGTGACCTTGGGGAAGTCTCTTACTTTCTGTGGGCCTTGGTTTTTTATGTATAAAATGAGGGGTTGAATTATTAAAGGTTCATGGTTTTATAATTCTGTGATAAAGTAAGTATATAAATGAATGCTTACTGTGTGTGGACTACTGAGTGAAACACTTTAGTAGATTCAGAAGTACTATAAGGCAGTCTTATCCATGGGTACTTACATTTATAAAAGATTTTATGAAACAGTTACAATATGAGATCATAATTTAAATGCAAAAGTGTGTAATGCAGGTTTTATAAATTCTAGAAGTTTGGAAAAGAGGATAATTAATAAAGACTGAATTTGCCATAAAGGTAATAGATACTTGATCTGGAACTAGATAGGATTTAATTAAAATGAATTAGAGAGGAAAGAGCATCCTGGGTAGAAAAGAAGATGTGATGTGAGCAAAGATGAAGTCTTTAATGAGCATATGGGTTTATGGCAGCTGGAGACTCAGTTGAGGTCAGCCTGACTCTATTGAATGATATGTGAACAATGGGAAAATAGGACTGGCCATGTAAAATAAGATAACATAGAGGACATTAAAATCTAGGCAGCTTTGTTTAGCTTTCAGTGCAGGCAAGAACTGGGAGCCATTATAGATTCTTCAGTAGAAGAATATTATAATACAAGTAGTATTCAAGAAAGATTGATATAGTATGTATACTTTGAAGAAGGGGTGAAACTACCTTATTCCTAGTAGCATGCAAGCATTTTACATACCATTTCTCATTTAATCATCATAACACCAATGAAAGAAACTAAAGTTCAGAGAGTTTAAATAGGTTCCCTAAAGGTCTTAAGGCTACTAAGTGAGTTGAGCCAGGATTTGAACTAACATCTGTCTGATTCTAGGAGGTCAGGGTGCTCTTCCTGCAGTAACGCAGGCATGAGGTAAGGAGGAATATACTCAGTAGCAGTGGGAATGGAAAAGAAGAGATGGAGCTGAGAGAGAATTTTTTGAAGAAGAACTTGTTGACTGATAGTATATAGGGTATGAAAGAAAATAACCCCCAAAAGACATTGCAGTTTTACTCTCAGTTAGCTAATGAAGATGACTGTGCTTTGTAGTGGTTATTGTCGGGGATGGAGGCAGACTGCAGGGGGCCAAGGAGATGGATGAAATGATCTCGTTTGAGAATGTTGAGTTTTATTTTATTTTTTATTTATTTATTTTTTAGAATGTTGAGTTTTAAACATCATTAAGCATTTAAGTAGTAAGTAAAGTCAGAAAGATGTCAGGATTTGGGAGTCCTCAATATATTAGATAGTTGAATGCATAAGAATGAAGAAGTCTTCTAAAAGAAGAGAAGCTCATGAAAGAAGAGCAGAAGACTTTGAGATATAATGCTGAATTTATCCTGTAGGTTGAAGATGAGGAGGGCTATCAAACAGCTGAGAACAACATGGATGTTCCTGTTTTCCAGTATTTGCATTTTGACCTCTGTCAGAACTTAGGTTTTGTTTGTTTGTTTCTACTTCAAGTGGAATAGATATAAATTAATTTCAGTACACGATCAAGTTTTTCTAAATAGCACATTGCTTGGTTTCTCAAACAGAATTTGTTAGTTTAGTTTTATGGCCCTATTCCAGTTTATCTTCTGGTGAACATTCTAAAGAGTATTTTTTGGTTCATACTTAACATTACTGACTTGATTCTTCTGTGAATTTACATTTAAAAGCCAATGGCTAGGATATGACAACAAAAGCACAGGCAACAAAAGAGAAAAAATAGATAAGTTGGAGTTCATCAAAATGAAAAGCTTTTGTGTATCAAAGAAACTATCAAGAGAGTGAAAAGACAACCTACAGAATGGAGAGAAATATTTGCAAATCATATATCTGATAAGAGATTAATATCCAGAACATAAAGTGAACTGCTTCAGCTCAAAGACAACAAAAAACAATCTATAACAACAATGGGCAAAGGACTTGAATAGACATTTCTCCAAAGAAATACACAAGTGGCCAATAAGCACATGAAAAGATGCGCAATATCACTAGTTATTAGGGAAATGCAAACCAAGCCACAACGAGATACCACACATCCATTAGGATGTCTGTTCTCAAAAAGAAAAAAAAAAGGGAAAATAACAAGTGTTGGTGAGGATGTGGATAAGTTGGAACCCTGTACACTGTTGGAATGTAAAATGGTGTGGCCAATGTGGAAAACGTTTTGACAGTTCCCCCCAAAATTGAGAATTACCATTTGATATAAATTGCACTTCTAGGCGTACACCCAAAAGAATTGAAAGCAGGGACTCAAATACAGACCTTCCTTAAATTATGATGGGGTTAATCCCGATAAGCTCATCTTTAGTTGAAAATATCGTTAAGTTGAAAATGTATTTAATACATCTAACCTACCGAAAAACATAGCTTAGTCTAGCCTACCTTAAATGTGCTCAGAACACTTAAATTAACCTACAGTCTGACAAAATCATCGAACACAAAGCCTATTTTATAACAGTGTGGAATCTCACGTAATTCCTTGATTACTATACTGAAAGTGAAACACAGAATGGTTGTATGGGTACAGAATTGTTGTAAATGTATGGGTTGTTTACATCCCTGATCACGTGGCTGACGGAGCTGCAGCTTGCTGCTGTTGCCCAGCATCAGGAGAGTATCGTACTGCATATTGCTAGCCCAGGAAAAGTTCAAAATTAGAAGTACGGTTTCTACTCAATGTGTATCTCGTTTGTACAGTTGTAACGTTGAAAAATCCTGAGTCGGACCATCATAAGTCGGGGACCATCTGTCTGTAGATACTTATATACCAGTGTTCAGAACATTATTCATAATAACCAAAAGGTGTAAACACCTTAATGTCCATTAACAAATGAATGGGTAAACAAAAGGGGTGTGTGTGTGTGTGTGTGTGTGTGTGTGTGTGTGTGTGTGTGTGTGTACATGCAATGGAATATCATTCAGTCTTAAAAAGGAATGAGATTCTGACATCTGGTACAACACGATGAACCTTGAAAACATGCTAAGTGAAATAAGCCAGACACAAAAGACGCAAAAGACATGCTTCTACTTTTATGAGGTACCTAGGATAGGTGAGTTCATAGTAACAGAAAGTAGAATAGAGGTTACCAGGGATTGGGTGAAAGAAGTAATAAGGAGTTAGTTTTTGATGGGTACAGAATTTCTGTTTGAGATAATGAAAAATTTCTTGAAAAGGATATTGATGATGATTGGACAACTTGGACAACACTGTGAGTGTACTTAATGCCACAGAACTGTGCACTGAAAAATGCTTAAAATGGTAAATTTTATGTTATGTGTATTTATCATAATTTTTAAAAAGCCAATGGCTTTTGTACAAAGTTATAAACATTGTTAAAGCTGTTATAATAGTGCCAACATGTTCTGTCTTTAATGTGCTCTCTTTTGTTTATTTTGTTATATATCCTTTGTTAATAATTTTCCTGTCTTAATCCTTATTTTAAGAACAACTAGCAGCCTGCTATTTCATCAAACAATTTCTGTTGCTTGAGCTTCAATTACCTAAAGCTCTAGGTTATTTTGGATAACTTTTGGGTCTTATGATAACACTGTATTTATGTCCTTACATTAAAATTAGTAGTGATAGTGGTATTTTTCATTATTAAAATATAATATGTTCATAGTATCGTAAGATATCCATCTGTGTTAGAAAAGTCTTCCTTCACTGCAGTGTTTTGTTTGCAGGATGAAGATGAGCTGGACTCCCACACCATGGTGAAGACTAGCTCGGAAAGCGTGGGCACCATGCGGGCCACAAGCACGATGAGTGAAGGGGCCCAGACCATGATTGAACATAATAGCACAATGTTAGAATCTGACTTGGGGACCATGGTTATAAACAGTGAGGATGAGGAAGAAGAAGATGGAACTATGAAAAGTATGTGGCTTTTTTTCCCCCATTGAATATTAATTTTCTGTTTTGAGAGTATACTTCTATAGAAAGCAGGATAGTTCTGTGTTGCTTGTTATAGCCAGTTGTGGAAAATTTTGTTTCTTGGCTTTATTTAACAGTGAAAGGAATATGGCACAAGTGAATTTTCAAAAATTCTTTTAATATAGCAGAAAGTAGCACATCTTTAACTTAGTGTTATGGAACTTTTTTCGGTTGAAGGATGCTAACCCATAATTTAATTTCTGAAGTATTTTTTGAGATAAAAAGATAGCGTTCCTAACATTTACTTTTCCAATTAAAAACGTGAACCTAAAATTCTGTTCCAAATAATACAACATAATATTATTTCATGTTGTCTAAGTTATCAGTTAAGCTGCAGTGACAGAGGGAAGCAAGCCAAGGGAAGAAATAAGGGCTATAAGGTGGGAAAAGGAGAAACACTAGAAAGAAGAATCAAGAGACAGGGATACTCATGCAGAAAATTCAGTTCAGTGCATGTTTACTACTGCTTGTCGTGTGCTAGGCCCAGTGCCAGGGGCGCTTCAGGGCTGAAATGACAGTTAAGGCGTTCTCTCTGATCTCCGTTGCTTACAGAGTGATGAAGACAGAGATACTTTCACAGGCTAGCATTTCTTTTTGTATAAATATGGCTCTTTAAGATTGCAGTTAACAATGAAGGACATTGTGATTTTTCAGTTATAGGCAAAAGCAGATTAATTACCTCCTGATACCTACTGGCCTTTTTCTTCCCCCTACCACTCTAGTCCTTTATGGTCAATGTCAAAGTCTAAGCACAAAGCTGTTTTTCACTACACAGAACTACTTCTCCATGGCACAAAAGCTGTAATACATGACTTCTTGCATTGTAGAGCCTAGAAAGTTATAAAGAAAAACAGGGGTAAAATGGATATAGGTAGGAATTTCCTCTCTGACATTTTTGTTTTCTTTTTGCCTACCCCTTTCTTTTTGCTACTCTCCCTGTGAGTCAGCTTGATAAGTCTTACCTCATAGCTTCAAGTCATTTGGCTCACTGCCGTTGCTTTCTTCACATTTCTTAGTATACATAGCCCATTATGGTTGTATACTTTGAAAGAGAGGGCCGAGAAGCACAAGATGAAAACAGATTGCCACATAGTTAATCCTGGGTGGGAAGGAGGAGAGGGGAGTGAATTTTTTTTATCTCCCACGCTGATAGGTTTCTTGAGCCTTTGCCCTGAAAAGCAGTCTAAGACTTGGATTCCTAGCTGGGCATATTACTAGAATAGGGCTTCTGCATCCATAACATGCTCACCCAACTACATTGAATGGTCTTGTGGCCTCCAAAGCTAGCTAGTGTTAGGGTACAAGTCATATGCCTTGCAGATCAGAAAGACAGATAAGATCATTTACAACACATTTCCCATCAGCATGTAGCATCACTTTTCCGCAGCTGATAAAATTCTTTGAGTCAAGTTTTATGATTCTTAACAGACCAGTTAGAAGATCACTGGGTGCTTTGTTCTATCTTTAGAGAGCTACTGAGTTTCCTATGAAACTACATAAACAACTTTTTCCATGTAGTCAATATAGTTGAACATCAGCATTTAAGCAGTGGTTTAAAAATGAGTATTTATGGAATTGAATTCATGTTAGATAGTTATATTTCAAGGAAGAGATATGTGATAATGATTTATCAGACCTCATGCTTTAAAATTATAGCACAGATTTCCACATATTTCATGTAATGACTTGCAGCTTTGACAGCCACAGAAATCATTCAATTTATGTCATAATTTTATGTCCCAAGTATGATTTTTTTGGTCACAGAGATTTTATTAAAAGCTCATTTTTAAAATGAGCAGATAGTGGTTTATGTCGTTGTTTTATATGCTTTATTTATTTTATTTTTCTAATTATTTTTTATTGGACTGTAGTTGCTTTACAATGTTGTGTTAGCTTCTACTGCACAGCAAAATGAATCAGCCATACATACAGATATATCCTCTCCGTTTAGGACCCTACAGTGCATTAAGTAGAGTTCCCTGTGGTTGTTTTTTTTGTTTGTTTTTCTTTTGCTGTACGCAGGCCTCTCACTGCTGTGGCCTCTCCCATTGTGGAGCACAGGCTCCGGATGCGCAGGCTCAGCGGCCATGGCTCACGGGCCCAGCTGCTCCGCGGCATGTGGGATCTTACCGGACCGGGGCACGAACCTGTGTCCCCTGCATCGGCAGGCGGACTCTCAACCACTGCGCCACCAGGGAAGCCCCCTGTGATTGTTTTATATGCTTTAGCAAGTTTTAAATCCCATGAAACAACTTCCCTTGTATTTTAAGTTTCCGCCATTTAGACATCATTCTGTTATAATGTGGGACTTCCATGTTTCCAAAAATCGAACCAAATGGTGTTAGTGTAACCCCCCAGGTTTTGTCATACTGTAGTATAGCAATAGTATAGGGTGTAAAGAAGTTATTGAGGCAGAACTTACTTTCTGTGAAACCACATAATTACTTTTAGTTTTAGTTTTGTGTTTCCTCATGATCTAAATCTTCTTTAAAACGTCTTAGATGCGTTGGTATGAGCTCTTAGGTTATGTTACATTAGTGGAAGCCCCATTTGCTAATGTGTCTTTAGCATTTTCCTTCCTTAAAATGATTTTATATATTTTTTTTATTCCCTAAAAGATTATAGCATTATATTATTTTTAATTTTCTAAAATCTCTAGAATGTTATACTGAGTGCTGAATATACTGATTTCCATCACCTTTTCCTTTGGAGTTTCAAAAGAGTTGCCTGATTTAATATTCTTGTCAGTTTAAATTATGTTTGCATAATTTTTTATACCTTTATCTGTGAAGCTGGAAATTACAAACCTGTTTTCCTTACCTCTGAAAAGTGTGGTGATTTGACTCTAGGAAGCAAAGTTATTATTTTTTTAAAAAATTAATTTATTTTTTGGCTGCATTGGGTCTTCATTGCTGTGCACGGGCTTTCTCTAGTTGCAGCGAGCGGGGGCTGCTCTTTGTGGCCGTGTTCGGGCTTCTCGTTGTTGCAGGGCACAGGCTCTAGGCACGCAGGCTGCAGTAGTTGTGGCTCGTGGGCTCTAGAGCGCAGGCTCAGTAGTTGTGGTGCACGGGCTTAGTCGCTCTGTGGCATGTGGGATCTTCCCAGGTCAGGGCTCGAACCCGTGTCCCCTGCATTGGCAAGGGGATTCTTAACCACTGCACCACCAGGGAAGTGCCTAGGAAGCAAAATTATTAAAAGAGCTTTTGAAAGGAACTGGAGTAAAATGACAAGAAATATTTAAAATTTGATCTACTTTTTACAAAATGGGCATAGACCTGGAGAGCATGTCCGAAGAACTCTCCAAACTTATTTTCAGCGATGATGGCATTATTTTTACCATCTCTCTCCCACTCCCCTTCTTCCCATTCCCATTTCCCTGGGATCTCATTACCCATGTAACGTCCAGGTTTCAGCTTGGTAACCCAGGTCTTTCACAATCTGGCATCAACCAGTATTTACACATGGAACTCTACTTCCTTATATGTTATACTTTATCCAGACTAGTCTAGGCCAGTTGGAATTATGAGGTATAAGCAGATTGGTTGTCATTAAGGAAATCAACATTTAGGATTTTTTATCCTGAAGGAATAGATTAGGACCAGGTCAGGAATCCATTGTCATTAAATTGATGAGTTAGCAGAGATTATTTCTTTGTGGGTAACTCTGGAAGAGCAATTGTTTCAGCAAAGAAAAAACTGGGGCCTTTTATCTTGTTCAGATCTGCTCTGTTTCTATGGTGGAACTTTCTAGCCTTTCAGAGCTGGAGCTGGATTGGTACCTGTAGTTACCCTAAGGGGAAACTATCTCTGTTAGTATTTAAGGAAGTGCCACACTCTCCAGTCAGGTTAGCAGCTCTGTTTCATGGTTTCAGCTAATCTCCACGTGCCTGCTATGTCAGTTTGTCCTTCCAACAACTTGGGAAGCTGGAGCATCTGGAGAGCCCAGCCCTGCTTCCCTCATGCAGTGAAGGAGACCTGATCTTCCTGGGACTGGGAGTGGAGATACTGAACCATCCAGCAGCTCTGGTCTCTTCCTTCACAGGGCAGACTCTTGCTCGTACCTTTCTCTGCCTCCTCCAAGACCTTGCTCCATCTCTCTTTATCCAGTATGATAGCCAGAGAGGTTCTATAGAGAATAATGATCTCCAAAATGAAGAGAATACCACAAACATGAATACAAGACATTTGAATGGCAAGGTGAGGAAATGGTAAGGGAACACTCAGCTGATTTGATATCTCCTGGCTAGGAGTATGATCAGTAATGTGTTGAGATAACTTGCAGGTGAGAGAACTGTATTCCACTGTTTGTGAAGTTTGATGTGTTTTTGAGAAAATGAGGAAAGTGCCATGTAAGCATGAAAGCGTTAATTTTTATTTATTTATTTATTATTTTTAGAAAAGAGAATAAAAGGTAAATTTCTCAGGTTATAGCTATCATTAATTGTGTGTCTAGTATGGGCCAAACATTGTGCTTGGGACTTTGCATACATTATCTCACTAACTTCTCACAAGGACTCTGTAAAGTAACATTGTCACTATCATTTGCCACTAAGGAAACGGAGACTTGGGAATGTGAAGTGACTTGTCAAAGATTTCATAGCAAGTAAGTGGTGGACCCAATATACAGACCCAGGTTTGACCCCCAAATCACATCATTACTGTGGGCCGGTGAGCCTGACATCCCCTTGGGCAGAAGTCTAGAACATTCGTGAGTCCTTTAGGGAAGGAGACCTGAATTATAAGTTAGCATAGGTTACTGGGAACAAATCATATCAGAATAATGTGATTTCCTTTTTTGATAGCATTGGGAAACTGCTAGGTTTGGGTATTGTGTTTTATGATTTGGGGAAAGTATTTGGCAAGATCTTTGATGATATCCTTGTAGGCACTATGTAGTATGACCTAGCTGATGGTTCTGTTACGAGGGTTGAACAGTTACACACTTATAGGCTTATATCATTTGGGGTTTATTGGAGGACAGAAACTACTCTAGGCGTTTTAAACATAAAAAGATTTAAGTCAAAGGTGTGGCTATTAACAAAACCAGTGGAAAGTTTGGAGGAGAGGGCTGTGTAGGCTAGGCCTCCTAGGAACGACTCCCACACTACCACAAAAGTGAGTCTTATAGAGCTACTACTACTACAGTCAGGAAGGTAGTGAATCCAGAGGCTGCCGTTGGCACTACTGAGTTCAGTAATACAGATTGAGATCAATCCCTGTTGCTCTTCAGGGATTAGAAAGCCACCACTGAGACTGCAGCCACCTATTAGCACCTGTGAGTCTGGTGACTGGATGCTGGAAGGCTGCTGTAGAAAAAACCCTTGTCTGCATAGCTGTGCTGCCCAGAGGAAATAGCTGAGGTAGCAGGCTCATGGTCTCCTCCTCACTTCTTGCCTTCCCAGTTGTGAGAAAGTACCCTTACCTAGGACTCTAGGTGCAGGGTGTTCTAGGAAATGCAGCATTTAGCTTTCTAGCCTGTACAATCAGAAGGCTCACCAGAGGCAATGGCAGTGGTTGCTAAATTTCAGTCAGCTGTGGTGTTTAATAACAGATTGCTGTCAATGAAAAGATTTCTCCTTGTGTGGCATAGGGCCTAGGTCTCAGCCCTAGCTAGCTCAACATTGTTTTACAGAAATTTGGATGAAGCTGTAGAATGAAAGTCCATTAGGATTACAAATGACATGAAGTGGAGGAAAAGAAAAGTGCATTCTAAGGCAGAATCAGGAGCTTAAGAAGCCTCCTCAGGTTGGAGCAGTAGGCTTGATTTAAGAGATAAACCCTGTTCTTGGCTCAAGCTAACTCACCTCACAAGTGTACCTCATAGCAGTAGCCCTGTAGAGATGCTGGCTCTGCAGACCAGAGCAGGGCCTGTGCATCTCTATTTAACAAAAAAACTAAAATATCAAAACAATAAAACGCTACAGGTACTTCTGAGGTGCAGCTAGGACTGATAACCACTTTTTAGAACGAGGAAATAAGCAGCTTTACTGTACTGTCAGTACCTAGAACTCACCTGTTGTATTTTGGAAGGATGGAGACACAGTAGAGCACATAGACAGTAAGCCAGATGGTAAAGTAGATGGAGACCATGTTATATTAAGAATGGGTAGAGAATATTAAGAATGGGTAGAGGGAGGAGGAGGAGTAAGATGTGGAGATCACCTTCCTCCCCACAAATACATGAGAAATACATCTACATGTGGAACAACTCCTACAGAACACTCCTGGATACTGGCAGAAGACCTCAGACCTCCCAAAAGGTAAGAAACTCCCCCACGTACCTGGGTAGGGCAAAAGAAAAAACAGAGACAAAGGAATAGGGACGGGACCTGCACTTCTGGGAGGGATCTGTGAAGGAGGAAACGTTTCCACATACTAGGAATCCCCTTCACTGGTGGAGACGGGGGCTTGGGCGGGAGTGGGGGAAAGCTTAGGAGCCACGGAGGAGAGCACAGCAACAGGGGTGCAGAGGGCAAAGCAGAGAGATTCCCGCACAGAGGATCCATGCTGACCTGCACTCACCAACCTGAGAGGCTTGTCTGCTCACCCGCCGGGGCGGGCGGGGGCTGGGAGCTGAGGCTCGGGCTTTGGAGGTCAGATCCCAGGGAGAGGACTGGGGTTGGCTGCATGAACACAGCCTGAAGGGGGCTAGTGCGCCACAGCTAGCCGGGAGGGAGTCTGCGAAAAGCTCTGGACCTGCCTAAGAGGCAAGAGACCATTGTTTCAGGGTGCAGGAGGAGAGGGGATTCCTTCCCTGTCTTCCCACAGAAGGCAGAGCGCCCCCTAAACGAGCTCCAGAGACGGGTGTGAGCCATGGCTATCAGCTCGGACAACAGAGAGGGCATGAAACGCAAACACTGTTGCTGCAGCCACCAAGAACCCTGTGTAAAAGCACAGGTCACTATCCACACACCCCCGTCCCCGGGAGCCTGCGCAGGGTCCCATGATCCAGGGACAACTTCCCTGGGAGAACACATAGCGCGCCTCAGGCTGTTGCCATGTCACGCTGGCCTCTGCTGCGGCAGGCTCGCCCTGCATTCCAATTATAACTACCGTACCCCTCCCTCCCCACAGCCTAAGTGAGCCAGAGCCCCCTAATCAGCTGCTGCTTTAACCCCAGCCTGTCTGGGTGGGAACAGAAGCCTGAGAGCAACCTACATGCAGAGGCAGGGCCCAAACCAAAGCTGAACCCGAGAAGCTGTGCGAACAAAGAAGAGAAAGGGAAATCTCTCCATGCAGCCTCAGGAGCAGCAGATTAAATTGCCACAGTCAACTTGAGGTACCCTGCATCTGTGGAATACCTGAATAGACAACGAATCAACCCAGAATTGAGGCGGTGGACTTTGGGAGCAACTGTAGACTTGGGGTTTGCTGTCTGCGACTGACTGGTTTCTGATTTTTATGTTTATCTTAGTATAGTTTTTAGCGCTTGTTATCATTGGTTAATTTGTTTATTGGTTTGGTTGCTCTCTTCTATTTTTTTTCTTTGGTAACTTTAAAATTTTTTTTATTTTAATATTTTTTTATTTTATTTAATTTTTCTTTAAATTTTTTTTCTTTCTTTTTTTCTCTCTTCTCTTCTGAGCTGTGTGGCTGACAGGGTCTTGGTGCTCCGGCTGGGTGTCAGGCCTGAGCCTCTGAGGTGCGAGAGCTGAGTTCAGGACATTGGACCACCAGAGACCTCCCGGCTCCATGTAATATCATTCGGCACAAGCTCTCCCAGATATCCATCTCAATGCTAAGACCCAACTCCACCCAATGGCCAGCAAGCTCCAGTGCTGGATGCCCCATGCCAAACAGCTAGCAAGACTGGAACACAACCACCACCCATTAGCAGAGAGGCAGCCTAAAATCACACTAAGTTCACAGACACCCCAAAACACACCACCAGATGCAGCCCTGCCCGCCAGAAAGACAAGATCCAGCCCCACCCACCAGAACACAGGGACCAGTCCCCTCCACCAGGAAGCCTTTACAACCCACTGAACCAACCTTACCCACTGGGGGCAGACACCAAAAACAAAGGGAACTATGAACCTGTAGCCTGTGAAAGAGAGACCCCAAACACAGTAAGTAAGCAAAATGGGAAGACAGAGAAATACACAACAGATGAAGGAGCAAGGTAAAAACCCACCAGACCAAACAAATGAAGAGGAAATACACAGTCTACCTGAAAAAGAATTCAGAGTAATGATAGTACAGATGATCCAAAATCTTGGAAATAGAATGTAGAAAATACAAGACACGTTTAACAAGGACCTAGAAGAACCAAAGAGCAAACAAACAATGATGAACAACACAATAAATGAAATTAAAAATTCTCTGCAAGGAATCAATAGCAGAGAAACAGAGGCATAAGAACGGATACATGATCTGAAAGATAAAATAGTGGAAATAACTACCGCAGAGCAGAATAAAGAAAAAAGAACGAAAAGAACTGAGGACACTCTCAGAGACCTCTGGGACAACATTAAACACACCAACATTCGAATTATAGGGGTCCCAGAGAAGAAGAGAAAAAGAAAGGATCTGAGGAAATATTTGAAGAGATTACAGTTGAAAAATTCCCTAACATGGGAAAGGAAATAGTGAATCAAGTCCAGGAAGTGCAGAGAGTCCCATACAGGATAAATCCAAGGAGAAACACGCCAAGGCACATATTAATCAAACTATCAAAAATTAAATAAAAAGAAAAAACATTAAAAGCAGCAAGGGAAAAGCAACAAATAACATACAAGGGAATCCCCATAAGGTTAACAGCTGTTCTTTCAGCAGAAACTCTGCAAGCCAGAAGGGAGTGGCCGGACATATTTAAAGAGATGAAAGGGAAAAACCTACAACCAAGATTACCCAGTAAGGATCTCATTCAGACTCGATGGAGAAATTAAAACCTTTACAGACAAGCAAAAGCTAAGAGAATTCAGCACCACCAAACCAGCATAACAACAAGTGCTAAATTAACTGCTCTAGGCAGGAAACACAGGAGAAGGAAAAGACCTACAATAACAAACCCAAAACAATTAAGAAAACGGTATTAGGAACATACATATCGATAACTACCTTAAATGTAAATGGTTTAAATGCTCCAACTAAAAGACACGGACTGGATGAATGGATACAAAAAAAAAGACCCATGTATATGCTGTCTACAAGAGACCCACTTCAGACCTAGGGACACATACATACTGAAAGTGAGGGGCTGGAAAAAGATATTACATGCAAATGGAAATCAAAAGAAAGCTGGAGTAACAATTCTCATATCAAACAAAATCGACTTTAAAATAAAGACTATTACAAGAGACAAAGAAGGACACTACATAATGATCAAGGGATCAATCCAAGAAGAAGATATAAAAGTTGCAAATATTTATGTACCCAGCATAGGAGCACCTCAATACATAAGGCAAATACTAACAGCTATAAAGGGGAAATTGACAGTAACACAATAATAGTAGGGGACTTTAACACCCCATTTTCACCAATGGACAGATCATGCAAAATGAAAATAAATAAGGAAAAGCAAACTTTAAATGACACATTAAGCAAGATGGACTTAATTGATATTTATGGGACATTCCATCCAAAAACAACAGAATACATTTTCCTCTCAAGTGCTCATGGAACATCCTCCAGGATAGATCATATCTTGGGTCACAAATCAAGCCTTGGTAAATTTGAGAAAATTGAAATCGTATCAAGTATCTTTTCCAACCACAGCACTATGAGACTAGATATCAATTACAGGAAAAAAATCTGTAAAAAATACAAACACGTGGAGGCTAAACAATACACTACTAAATAACCAAGAGATCACAGAAGAAATTAAAGAGAAAATCCAAAAATACCTAGAAACAAATGACAATGAAAACACGACAACCCAATACCTATGGGATGCAGCAAAAGCAGTTCTAAGAGGGAAGTTTATAGCAATACAGTCCTACCACGAGAAACACGAAGCATCTCAAATAAACAACCTAACCATATACCTAAAGCAATTACAGAAAGAAGAACAAAAAAAAAAAAACCCAAAGTTAGCAGAAGGAAAGAAATCATAAAGATCCGAGCAGAAATAAATGAAACAGAAACAAAGGAAACAATAACAAAGATCAATAAAACAAAAAGCTGGTTCTTCAAGAAGATAAAATTGATAAACCATTAGCTAGACTCATCAAGAAAAAAGGGAGAAGACTCAAATCAAAATCAATAGAATTAGAAATGAAGACAGAGAAGTAACAACTGACACTGCAGAAATACAAAGCATCATGAGATATTACTGCAAGCAACTATATGCCAAAAAAATGGACAACCTGGAAGAAATGGACAAATTCTTAGAAAAGCACAACCTCCTGAGACTGAACCAGGAAGAAATAGAAAATATGAACAGACCAATTACAAACAAATTGTGAAATTGAAACTGTGATTAAAAAGCTTCCAACAAATAAAAGCCCAGGACCAGATGGCTTGACGGGCGAATTCTAGCAAACATTTAGAGAAGAGCTAGCACCTATGCTTCTCAAACTTCCAAAATATAGCAGAGGGAGGAACACTCCCAAACCCATTCTATGAGGCCACCATCACCCTGATACCAAAATCAGGCAAAGATGTCACAGAAAAAGAAAACTACAGGCCAATATTGAAGAACATAGATGCAAAAATCCACAACAAAATACTAGCAAACAGAATCCAACAGCACATTAATAGGATCATACACCATGATCAAGTGGGGTTTATCCCAGAAATGCAAGGATTCTTCAATATACGCAAATCAATCAACGTGATACACAGTATTAACAGATTGAAGGAGAAGAACCATATGATCATCTCAATCAATGCAGAGAAAGCTTTCAACAAAATTCAACACCCATTTATGATAAAAACTCTCCAGAAAGTAGGCTTAGAGGGAACTTTCCTCAACATAATAAAGGCCATATATGACAAACCCACAGCCAACATCGTCCTCAATGGTGAAAAACTGAAACCATTTCCACTAAGATCAGGAACAGGACAAGGTTGCCCACTCTCACCACTATTATTCAACATAGTTTTGGAAGTTCTAGCCACAGCAGTCAGAGAAGATAATGAAATAAAAGGAATCCAGATTGGAAAAGAAGAAGTAAAGCTGTCACTGTTTGCAGATGACGTGATACTATACATAGAGAATCCTAAAGATGCTATCAGAAAACTACTAGAGCTAATCAATGAATTTGGTAAAGTAGCAGGATACAAAACTAATGCACAGAAATCTCTTGCATTCCTATACACTAATGATGAAAAATCTGAAAGAGTAATTAAGGAAACACTTCCATTCACCATTGCAAGAAAAAGAATAAAATACCTAGGAATAAACCTACCTAAGGAGACAAAAGACCTGTATTCAGAAAACCATAAGACACTGATGAAAAAAATTAAAGATGATACAAACCGATGAAGACATATACCATGTTCTTGGATTGGAAGAATCAACATTGTGAAAATGACTATAGTACCCAAAGCAATCTACAGTTTCAGTGCAATCCCTATCAAACTACCAGTGGGACTTTTCACAGATCTAGAACAAAATTTCACAATTTGTATGGAAACACAAAAGACCCTGAATAGCCAAAGCAATCTTGAGAAAGAAAAATGCAGCTGGAGGAATCAGGCTCCCTGACTTCAGACTATAGTACAAATCTACAGTAATCAAGACAGTATGGTACTGGCACAAAAAGAGAAATATAGTTCAGTGGAACAGGATAGAAAGCCCAGAGATTAACCCACACACGTATGGTCACCTTATTTTTTTATAAAGGAGGCAAGAATATACAATGGAGAAAAGACAGCCTCTTCAATAAGTGGTGCTCAGAAACTGGACAGCTACATGTAAAATAATGAAATTAGAACACTTCCTAACACCATACACAAAAATAAACTCAAAATGGATTAAAGACCTAAATGTAAGGCCAGACACTATAAAACTCTTAGAGGAAAACATAGGCAGAACACTCTATGATATAAATCACAGCAAGATCCTTTTTGACCCACCTCCCAGAGAAATGGAAATAAAAATAAACAAATGGGACCTAATGAAACTTAAAAGGTTTTGCACAGCAAAGGAAACCATAAACAAGAACAAACTACAACCCTCAGAATGATAGAAAGTATTTGCAAAGAAAGCAACTGACAAAGGATTAATCTCCAAAATATACAAGCAGGTCATGCAGCTCAATATCAAAAAAACAAACAACGCAATCCAAAAATGGGTGGAAGGTCTAAATAGACATTTTCCCAAAGAACTTATGCAGATTGCCAACAAACACATAAAAGGATGCTCAACATCACTAATCATTAGAGAAACACAAATCAAAACTACAATGAGGTATCACCGCACACCAGTCAGAATGGCCATCATCAAAAAATCTACAAACAATAAATGCTGGAGAGGGTGTGGAGAAAAGGGAACCTTCTTGCCCTGTTGGTGGGAATGTAAATTGATACAGCCACTATGGAGAACAGTATGGAGCTTCCTTAAAAAACTAAAAATAGAAGTACCATATGACCCAGCACTCCCACTACTGGGCATATACCCTGAAAAAACCATAATTCAAAAAGAGTCGTGTACCACAGTGTTCACTGCAGCACTATTTACCATATCCAGGACATGGAAGTAACCTAGGTGTCCATCGAGAGATGAATGGATAAAGAAGATGTGGCACGTATACACAAGGAATATTACTCAGCCATAAAAAGAAGCGAAATTGAGTTATTTGTAGTGAAGTGGATGGACCTAGAATCTGTCATACAGAGTGAAGTAAGTCAGAAAGAGGACAAGAAATACTGTATGCTAACACATATGTATGTTATCTAAAAAAAGAAAAGAAAAAGTGGTTCTTATGAACCTAGGAGCAAGGAAGGAATAAAAACGCAGATGTAGAGAATGGACTTTTGGACACGCGGACGGGGAAGGGTAAGCTGGGACGAAGTGAGAGATAGCATTGACATATATACACTACCAAATGTAAAATAGCTAGCTAGTGGGAAGCAGCTACGTAGCACAGGGAGATCAGCTCTGTGCTTTGTGACCACATAGAGGGGTAGGATAGGGTGGGTGGGAGGGAGGGGTTATGGGGATATATGTATACATACAGCTGATTCACTTTGTGATACAGCAGCAACTAACACAACATTGTAAAGCAATTATACTCCAATAAAGATGTTAAAAAAAATGAATGAGTAGAGGAATAACCCATATCTAAGTATTTTGATTTTATTTTGTTTACTTACATTAACTTATCATAACTATTCATCAATTATCAAATATTAGATTAAGTAATTTTAATTGAATATGTAGTTTTTAGATTTTCTTTGTATATGCCTATAATACATGGTGATTTTTAAAATATATCACACTTTATTGTTTTATTTCGGACAGCACATGTATGTAGGTTCACTTAATTAGTAAGAGAAAGCAAATTAGGTTCTGCTTTAAGTTTTTAGGATTTATCCTAGAAATAGGTATTAGATTGAGTTAGAAAGTGTTCAGGAGAAGTATCAAGAAAGGAAGACTTACCATTAGGTATTCCTACTCTCTAGTTCATCTATTGCCTCTGGACACAGTTGTAAGTATGACACCATTTGCTCTGAGCAACAGCTTCCACGTCCTGTTCTTTGCTTCATAACATCTTCTTTTCCAGCTCTGGTTCAGATCTTTTCCTTCCTTCTTCCTCCGAAAACCTATTTCAGCAAAGTATCAAATATGCAGGTGTGAAAATGCTTAATGATGTTTTATCTTCTTGAAATATTTACATTTTTTCTCCAAAACTACAAAGCTTTGAGCCAAAGGAGTAAGTAACTAAGGATGGAATTTCAGGTGCCAAGAAGCAATTAGCCAGGTTAGGGGAGTGTGTAGGTAGATCACTTTCCTACTTCTCCAGAGGTCTTACTCTTCTTTCATGAAAAATTGTTACGTGCCTCTTTAAGATTAATTTTGCCAGTGACATAGCAATCAAGGTGACAATAGTAAACTACAGGTCCCACTTGCAGCTGGGTGCAAATGCCCAGCATATTACTGGGCATTTAGGGACCCTTCATTTTCCTCTGTAGAGTTACTAGGTGTCCAGGTAAGGTGTGGCTACAATGGTTTGGAGTTACCTGTGGGTATTGCATATGGTCTGTTCTTCTGTGTGCTTTTGCTCTGTGGAATGTTCAGTGATATGTGACCCAGCTCGAGCCAATTAGTGTAGGTATTTTGGTCGTAGGATACCTCTTTTACCAGCACAGAGCACGGACAAGCATGTAAAGATTAGTCTTGTACAAATGGAAATCAGTCTTTCTTATAAAGGCCTCTGGAGAAAGGGCTTCCATAGACACACAGTGGCTGTTGCAGTGTTCATGACTCACACGGGAAATCATTCCTTCTATTTAACTAAAATCCTTGGGCTTCAATTGGTCTGTTTCCTTTTATTTTGCCCTCAGTGGAGATGGAAAACAGCTGTTTTCTGTGCAAGACCCCTTCATATATACTTGGATACTTATTAAATTGTATCCTCAGACTTTTCCTGGCTGAACAATTTCATTCCCTTTAACCTTTGTGCAGGTATTACTTTCTAAGCATTTAATCTTTTTTTATGAATAGCCTCTGGATCTTCTCCATGTTGTCTGTATCCTCCTTTGTTTCAAAGTACAGTCTGATGAAGTTAAGAAAAAGCTGATGTCAGTAGCTTCTGTATTAACATCCTGGTTTTTATCTGTATTCATTGTACTCTTGGCAACAAATTAAAGGACAGATTTCCAAGATCATTAATCAGGTGGAACACCCACATCTTAAATTGTTTTAGAAGAACAAATTAGGTAATATTCATAAATCCTTTGATGTTGAAATATATTATGCTAAAGTTATGATTATTTCATTTTTGCATCTGGCTACCTTTGTTACAATCATGCTAAGAAATTAAAAATTAAATTACATTTTGTTAAAGTATAAAAATTCCTTTATATATTTAAATTTTCATGACAACTTTTCACCTGTTTAGAAGACATGTGTAAATTAGAAAAGTTAGTGAATAATTGTGAGTAGACTGGCATATTTTGTAAAAGGTATTAAATACTGTACAATTTAGTTTTCTTATATATGTTTTAGGGAATGTTTGAAGAAGAAAGAATTTTTTTCTTTAAAATTTCACATGCACAAAAGGATTGAGTGGCGGTTATTTTATTCTTTATTGCTAATGGGTTTTTAGTGCCACAGCAAGTAGTTGAAGGAATTGGGACCAAAAGTGAGGGACAAGGTAATTTTGAACATCAAATTTATTATTAAAATTCAAAATATGGGCTTCCCTGATGGTGCAGTGGTTGGGGGTCCGCCTGCCGATGCAGGGGACACGGGTTCGTGCCCCAGTCCGGGGGGATCCCGCATACCGCGGAGAGGCTGGGCCCGTGGGCCATGACCGCTGGGCCTGTGCGTCCGGAGCCTGTGCTCCGCGACGGGAGGGGCCACAGCAGTGAGAGGCCCGCGTACAGCACAAAAAAAAAAAAATTAAAAATATTCTTGTAAGCTAGGGTCAGAATTCAACTACAACTGGAGAAATTGATGTCAATTTTATGTGATTATTTTCTGTGTATTTAAAAAAAAGTATTCGCCATAGCAACCACAATCACATATGACAGTGGTTACTATCTTGAGATTTCCTGCTTTACTCTCCTGTCGAAGGGCCTACTATTTCTTCTTTTAAAAGTAAATTGTAAGTCAGAAGCATCATTGTCCTTGTCCCTTCTGTGAACATGCATCTCCCTGGAGACTCAGCTACACACTGTGGACATGTGTTTCATGTCGTGTGGTTAAATATGACTGGCCAATTACAGCTGCTCCCTCCCATTAACTTTTAAGACATAACCTAGCCTATTTTCCTCCTTAGAAATTTTTAAAAATTGTTTTTAAAATTTTCTTTGTATATAAAAAAGATATACTCAAAATGTTGATAGTAAGTTTTAAACTAAACAATGGAAAATATTTAGAAGTATAAGCACATACATTTGAATAAAAAATTGTGTATAAGCATATCTTGGTTAATAATATCCTGTTATAAAGTCATCCAAACAGAAAAATCTGATGGAACAGACTACCTTCTTTTATTTCAGTTGATTTTTCGACTTCTGTTAACTCTCTGTGAGAATGTTTATTTCTAAATATAGGAATGGGTTATTTTCCAAAATTTTGAGTGTGGAATCCGACAGGCATTTCACCATAGGTTTTGAGATCAGCCTGTAAAAGACCCTTAAAACTAAAATATCTGAAATGTACTGATAATTAAACCACTATGTAGTAGTGGATTTTAAGTTTCAAATTGGGGTGTTCTGTAGTAAAATTGAAGGTTGCTGCTCCTGTATCTTTTTACATCCTCCACTTGGGAATAGAAACGTAATAGTTAGGGACTGAATTTGGTTATAGGTACCAGAAAAACCAGATAACAATTGTTTAAATAGAATAGTATTAATGTCTTTTCTCATTTAACAAGAAATCCAGAAGCAGAGTGTGCTGCATTGGTAGAGTGATTTCATTATGTCATTAGAGATTCTTTCTGTGACACCATCTTTAGGGTAGTACTCTCATCCTCCTGTTTGCAGAATAACTGTTAGATCTTCTGCCATTAAGTCTGCATTCCAGGAAGGAGAAAGGAGCAGGCAGAAACAGAGAGGTGATGCCTGTATCAAGAAAACAGAGCTTTCCTAGGAACCTTCTTCTTATGTATCATCGGTCAAAATTGTGTTATATGGCCACTCCTCCCCACAAGAGAGACCCCTTGTCGTCTTCAGGAAGGGAGAGCCTCTAGAAATTAGGTTACAACGTTTTCACCTTGAGCCACTAGGGCATTAGTGGTGGCTCCTATAACTTGGGATAGAAGCTTCTGATCAGGATAGCGTTAGAAGTAGGCACAGGACTATTGCAAATGGAAGAGGAGATTCCTGGAATTAAATTTCCCAGTGGTTTTCTTTAGTCAGCCCCAAATATTGGTCTTCCTCTTTCCTTTATATTGCCACTACTCATTTCTGATTGGACTTCTACTTCTCTGACTGCAGGAATTTTTACAAAATTACCTTATAGCTCATCCCGAGCCAATAATGTTACCTAGTTTTCATAATACTTACTGTAGTTTTAAGCTGCGTTAGTACTATTACAAATACATTCTAAATTGGCCAGATTACTATTAGCAATGTTATGTCTGATTTTAGAGGATCGTGTAGAGACTGGAATGTCTCCACAGGCAAGTAAACTAGATGATGATGAGTCTCAAAAACATGTCGTATGAAAGGAACTGGGGATGATTCACCTTAAAATGATAACCAAGACAGGAGTCATTATTATCTGTCTTCAGATATTTGAGGGACTGGTATATGAAAGAGAAATTTATTTGGAACATGAGTGTAAATTACAGAAAGACATATTTCAAGTTCACATTAAAAAAAAAAATAAAACACTTTTTGTAACTTAGAGTTGCCCAGCAGGCTTCCTTATGGGGAAGTGTACGTCCTATCACAGGAAATTTTTAAGAAGGTAGGTAACTTACTGTCTGGAGAACTGTATCGGGAAGTGTCTTTGTGGTGGTCACTTAGGATCTTTTTTTTGGCACTCTAGGGCTTAAGGAATCCAGTTTGAAAATCACTTGGAAAATCTAGTTCTAAATGTTTGTTTTCTACTTTAATCATTCAGTGTAGAAAATGAGGAGCCATTGAAAGATTCTAAACAGAAGAAAGACATGGTTTGATTTGCATTTAGAAGGTCACTATGTTGTCAGTGTGACTAAAATCAAAACTGAGATGAGGGAAGGAGACCAGTTTGGAGGGTGTTACAGTGGCCTAGGTAGGAAATGATTAGAAGCTAAACTAAGACAGTAGCAGTGGTGGATAGAGCAGTAGCATTAAAAAATACCTAATGATCAGTTTGGTTTGGTGAGAAACGAGTCTGGGTTAATTCTCAACTTGATCACTTTGGGGATTAAGTAAAGAATGTTGACTTTAGCAGACAAAGAGCATGTGGAGAAGCAGCAGGTTTTAAGGGAAAGATCTTGAATTTAGCTTTAGAACCGGGATATTTTTGTTATTTCATTCTTATTTTATTTTACTTTGTTCGTCATTAAATTGACTATGTTGGTCTTGAATCTGACCAGTGAAAACTTACTATATTGATTAATAAAAAAATCATACTTCAGTAAAAATCATAGTTCTTTAAGTAAATGTAAGAACTTATACCCTCCTTATGTTTTTTGTTTACCTAAGGAAATGCAACTTCACCACAAGTACAAAGACCATCTTTCATGGATTACTTTGATAAACAGGACTTCAAGAATAAGAGTCATGAAAACTGTAATCAGAATATGCATGAACCCTTCCCTATGTCCAAAAATGTTTTTCCTGATAACTGGAAAGTTCCTCAAGATGGAGACTTTGACTTTGTAAGTACATTTTAATTCTTCCATATATGTTTTCTCCTACTCTATTTTGTCACCACATTGAGAAACATAGGTTTTGTGTGTGTGTGTGTGTGTGTATGATTAAAATTATAGACTGTATATTAATATTCAGTATATTGCTATATATGGGTAGGGGAATGGTGAAATTGTAGTTTGCTTGTAGAAATGTAGTTGCAGAGAAATGTAAATAATTGCTTATGGTTAAATAAATTATAGCCCAAATTTAGAGAAATATTTAGGACTCTTTAAAACTAAAATGACAACTGTGTTAAAAGATGTTTTTAATAATGCAAATATGAGATATTTCTGACAGTAAATTCAGTTTCCTAAACAAATGATGCAAAGGTATTTATGACATCGACTCTGAGAAATTTGCCTCAACTATGAAAGTTAAGTCACATAGTGTTAACTCCACTTGGTTTGTCAGAAATAATAGTCCTATGTCTAGTTAGGAATATAAACTTCAGTATAAAACTGTGCCTTCTTATTTTTTTAATCAACTTTTTCGTTTTTAATTTAATTTTATTATTTGGCCGCATTGGGTCTTAGTTGTGGCATGCAGGATCTTTCGTTGTGGCACGCAGGCTCTTTGTTGTGGCGTGTGGGCTTCTCTCTAGTTGTGGCACGTGGACTCCAGAGCTCACGGGCTCAGTAGTTGCAGCATGTGGTCTCTCTAGTTGTGGCACATGGGCTCCAGAGCACGTGGGCTCAGTAGTTGCTGTGCGCGGGCTTAGTTGCCCAGTGGCATGTGGGATCTTAGTTCCCTGACCAGAGATTGAACCCTCGTCCCCTGCATTGGAAGGTGGATTCTTAACCACTGGACCATCAGAGAAGTCCCTAAAACTGTGCCTTCTTGCCTCTTATTACATTTTCTCCTTATTTCTTCTGTCCTGCTCCTTATTATTTATTTCTTTTAAAGAATGCATGTAATACAGATAAATAATTCTAAAACAACTCTTACCACAACTTGAGAGAGTAAATTTTTAAAATGAGTTCTTTAATCTAGAAATTTTTGAGGTAAATTTTTGCTTTAGCGTGTATTATAAATAGCATTTACTTTTGCATATTGTTCTGTAAGATTTTCATGTAAAATAACTACAGCTACATTTGTTAATAAGTATATATATAAGTAAATAAAATTTTAGATATATCTATATCTTCTAAATTTTTAAATACTATCAAGCAGCTTTGCCTAGACAACATGCCTCTAAATGCTTTGTGATTATAAATACTTCTAATGTTAAATACTTTTCTCCTAAATATTGTGATTAAGTTTTCAAATAATCAGATAATAAAGTTTCAAAATCTGTCCTCAATAAATTTAGTACTAAGTGCTAGCACATATTAGCCATGGCACAGGTTAGTCTGAAAACATTAATCGTAATATCTCCTTACTGTTTTTTCAGTTTTGAGTTTATAAATTAGAAAAATAAAATCTGTATTTCTATAGGTCTAGTAAGATTTCATTTTATGCTACCTCCTTTTAAAAAATATATAAATTATTTAGAATGCTGACTTTAAGCTTAAAATCATTCGTAAACATGATGAATCTTTGATGAATCAAAGAACTCTGTCTTAACTCAATTGGAATAAATCTTAACAGCCTCTGGAAAACAGTTTGAAATGAGCTTCAAAGTAATGAATAAATTATCACAGTTAATAAATAGCAAATAAAATGATTTATTTCTGTTTCAGTTAGTCTTTGCTACCACCCCCAAAATTTAGAACTTAAAATAACTATTTCATTTGCTTACAGTGTTGTGGGTAAGCAGTTTGACTAGGTTCAGCTGAGTGGTTCTTCTGCTAGTCTCACCTGGAGTCTCTCACGTGGCTGAAATCATCTAGCAGCTTGAATGGAGCTGAATAATGTCTCTAAAATCACTCATGTGTCTGGCAGTTGTGCTGACAGTTGGCTAGGCCATATGACCCTGTCAGGCAAGCCTGGAGGTTTTATGTTGTGGTAGCAGCCTTCCAAGAAGGTGATAGAAGAAATTGTAAGGCCTCTTGAGTCCTAAGTTTAGAATCCATTTACAATACCATCGAAAAGAATGAGTACTTAGGAATAATCTTAACCAAGGAGATGAAAGACTTGTACATTGAAAACTACAAAACACTGCTGAAAGTAACTATAGAAGACGCCAATACATGGAATGACATCTCATGTTCATGGATTGGAAGACAATGTGGTTAAGATGTCAATATTGTCCAAAGCAACCTACAGATTCAGTGTAATTTCTATTAAAATCCCAATGACATTTTTTGTAGAAATAGAAAAATCCATCTAAAATTCATTTGGAATTTCAAGGGACTTGAATAGTCAAAACAACCTTGAAAAAGAGAAACAAAGTTGGAGGTCTCATACTTCCTGATTTCCAAACTGCTACAAAGCTACAGTAATCAAAACAGACATACATATAGACAGATGGAGTAGAATAGAAAGCCCAGAAATAAACCATCACATATATTGTCAGAGATTTTCAGCAAGGGTACTAAGACCATTCAATGAGGAAAGGATAGTCTTGTCAACAAATGGTGCTGGGAAAACTGGATAGCCACATGCACGAAGTTGGGCCTATACCTTACACCATATACAAAAATACAAAAATTAACTCAAAATGAATCAAGGATCTAAATAAACATACAAACTGTAACTATAAAACTTGTCGAAAAAACATAGGGGAAAAGCTGCGTGACATTGGATTTGGCAGTGATTTCTTAGATATGACACCAAAAGCACAGGCAACAAAAGAAAAAATAAATTGGACTATATAAAAATTAAAATTTTTGTGCATCAAAGTACACTGTCAGCAAAGAAAAGTCAACCCACAGAATGGAAGAAAACATGTAAATCATGTATCCGATAAGGGGTTAGTATCTAGGATATAAAGAACTCAACAACTAAAAACTAAGCAACCCAATTTAAAAATGGTCAAAGTACTCCAATAAATATTTCTCCAAAGAAGATATATAAATGGCCAATAAACAAATGAAAAGATGTTTAATGTCACTAATCATTAGAGAAACACAGATCAAAACCATGAGATACTATTTCACACCCATTATATACACACACACGTACACACACAGAGAAAACAACAAGTGTTGGTGAGGATGTAGAGAAATTGGAACCCTTCCTTGGGCGCTGCAAATGTAAAATGGTGCCTCTGTGGAAAACAGTATGGCATTCCTCAAAAAAAACTGAACATAGATTACCATGTGATCCAGCAATTCCATTTCTGGATATATACCCAAAAGAAATGAGTGAAAGCAGAGATTTGAACAGATATTTGTGCATCCATGTTCATAGCAACGTTATTCACAATTGCCAAAAGGCAGAAGCAACCCAGGTGTCCATTGACGGGTGAATAAACAAAATGTGATATACGCATACAGTGAAATATTTTTCAGCCTAAAAAGGAAGGAAATTGGGCTTCCCTGGTGGCGCAGTGGTTGAGAGTCCGCCTGCCGATGCTAGGGGACTCAGGTTCGTGCCCCGGTCCGGGAAGATCCCACATGCCACGGAGCAGCTGGGCCCGTGAGCCATGGCCGCTGAGCCTGCACATCCGGAGCCTGTGCTCCGCAACGGGAGAGGCCACAACAGTGAGAGGCCTGCGTACAGCCAAAAAAAAGGAAGGAAATTTTGACACAAGCAGTAATATGGTGAACTTTGAAGATAATAAGCTAAGTAACATAGCCAGTCACAAAAGAACAAATACTGTATGATTCCACTTAATATGCGGTACCTAGAGTAGTCAAATTCATAGAAACAAAAAATAGAATGGTAGTTGCCAAGTGCTGGAGGAGGGGGAAATAGGGAGTTATTGGTTTTTGCGTACAGAACTTGAGTTTTCGAAGATGAAAAGAGTCCTGGGGATGGATTGTGGATGTACTTAATGCCACTGAACCCTACACTTAAAAATGGTTAAAATGGTGGATTTTAAGTTATGTATAAAAGAAAAGTAAGAGGGGAAAAAAGAGGATTCACATAGTGTCACTTCTGCCATATTCTTAGTCAAAGTATATTCACAAGGCCAATCCAGATTCAAAGGATATGGAAATAGATTTCACCTCATGATGAAAAGACTAGCAAAGTCATATTGCAGAGGGTCGTGTGGAATGAATGGAATTATTGTGGTCATCTTTGCAAATAATCTACTAGAAGTTGTCCGTATTAAAATTCAACAGAATTTAAAAGAATGAATTTAGGAAATTGGAGGTCATTAGTGATTTTGATGAGGGCCGTTTCAGTACCCTACTTTTAGAATATTCATACCCAGCAACTTTTGACATGCAGCCTTCTACTGTCCCTTTTAAGCTCATTCTAGTTTTGTGAATGAGAGCATCAGTTTTTCTAGTGGCCAGCTCTTATAAGTAAACTTCTGGTAGTATTTTCAGCCCATTGTATATTCTGGAGTCCTTCTATCTGGAAATTCCAAAATTTGTTAGAAAACCTTAAACTAGTTTAACAAATGTTCTGTTTTCTGCTTTGGATTGTGCTAGGCACTATGGGTTAAAAAATATATATATATTTATATACACATATGTATGTACATTTATTAAGCTGAGAAAATATGTTAGTAAAGTGTTAAATTGTAATCTAGAGCAATAATTCAGATATCATGCATAAGAGGAGGACTCAGTAAAGGTTGGAGTAGTTTATGAAATTATATAGTAGAGGAGGACTTTGTCTAAAATTTGGAAGATGGATAGTAGAAGAGAAGGTAGGCAGTACAGAGAATGATGTGCATAATAAAAAGCTTAGAGGTAGGAAAGGACAAGATATATTGGGTGACAATGAAGTGGAGACCTTCAAGTTCATTTAAAATAATATGGGAGATAAAATGAAAGCTAGGTTTGGGTCAGATGGTGGAAGCCTTGAACGTAAGACTGCAAAGTCTGAAATTTTATTTCCTAGCCAGTGGAAAGCCACTGAAGGTTTTTAGGTTGGAAAATGATGTGATGAAAAGTGTTTTAAGTATATTAATTTTGATGGTAGCATGCAGGATTGATTGACAGCAAAAGACTAGAGGTAGGGGAAAATCAGGTATGTGAAACAGACTTGAAATACTAAGGTAATAAAATGGAAAAGAACCAAACAACAAAAACAGGGATAGATGTAGGAGACACTAGAAAGGTTGTTAATCAACAGAAACAGCCAACATACTGGGTTAAAGAGTACTATATTGGTTAAGATGAGGAGCTAAATAATAGAAGGTGAAATTTAAGAAAAAAAAGAGGAAGGAAAGTGTCCTCACAGCTGGAAAGAGGCTCCAAGAGATCATAGGACCGGATTTAATTTTAAATGCAGACTTATTTCTTTTCTGACTTACACAGGGCATGTAGCCTTAAAAAGGGAAAGCAGAGGGGGAGGAATGACTAGAGCAGGAGTTCTTTCTTCCCCAACATTTACTACACCTGTCAACTGCTCAGCCCTCTTCATCACCTTGAGGAAAGTGAAAAATGTTTGCAATAGCTACTGAGGGAATGCAAATGGGAATAAATAAGACATGAATAAAGGAAGGATTGCCAGGAGATGAGCAAAGAATTTGTTAAGAGTAGTAGTGAGTGTGTTTAAAAAAAAAAAAAGAAAAGAAAGGAAAAGAAAAGTGTGTAAGAGAGGTTAGAAGAGAGTAGGAAAAGAGGAAGCAGAGGTAGGACAAAGTGTAAAGGGTTTGATGGAATACTTTGCTTACAAAGTAAGGAAATGGACGAAAAGCAAAGAGATTTCTACTTAAGACACCAGCTGGTATTGATAAGGGAAATCTGGTCTTACTCATTCCGTCATACATTAGATATAGAATGTTAAAAATGTGACTCATCAAAGTGTAAAAGCGTGCTAAGGTTTATGTGTTTATCTCCCCTCTTTATGATGTATCTCAAGGATACCTTCCAAGAGAACTAGATTTTATGTGATTCCTATGTCTTTTCAATAGAAGTTGCTTAAAACTACCCAAAGTCATTTTGACCATGTTTCTAGGACATAGAAGGCTTCTCTTTCTGCCATGAGAAAAAGAGGTTTCAAAAAAGAAAAATGAAAGTGAATACTTCGTTGTCTTTTGCAGTATTCAGAGCGGATTCCTAAAGGACAAAACTTATTCAGAGAGACACCTGCTAGGCAGATGTGCAGAGTAGGAAGCATTCTTTATCTTAAAGCCTGTATTCAACTTAATTGGTGTATTTTCTTTAGCATTTGTCTTTTAGATTTTCTGTGAATTGGTTGTTTCCTGTTACATTCTTGGATGTAAGGAGCTGATAAGAGAAATAATTTGTGATTTCACCAACTTGAGGGTAGCATAAAGATAGGATAAAATATATTTAGGCTAACTGAACCAATTATTTTAACTCTACTAAAAAAGTTCTGTTTAGGGTGTGGCTGTGAAGATTTCTAAAACAAATGTAAAAGGCAAATCTGTTTATTATAGCACTAGTCAAATGTTTCAGTTTTTGTTAGAATTATTTCCAAACAGCCTTAGCATCCAGATTGTTTAGTGTTAAATGGAGAGCATGTAGATCATGTTTTGCAGAAATTACACTATCATTCATACATAAATAGATACATTTTGGGTAATGTAAAGATTTTGGAATAAGAACAAAAACTTTAAAAGCCATCTGTTAACCCACTATGTTGGTTCCAAATTTTAAAAAAAGAAATTGGATTGACAATAGTTGCTAATATAAGAGGAATTAGGTAAATCAGTTATTTTTTTGTTTTTGACTCAAACTGAATTGTAAGGTAATGTTTTTGGATTTCTGTGATTCTTAAATATTCAGTTTGTGTTGTTCCTTTGAGCTAAGGGACCCAAAAATCCTCCAGGGCAGCACTTGGAGAAACAGTCTCAATAATTGTGGCAGAAGGGAAGAAAAAGTCCTCTCCTTCAAGTACACATGTGCCTTGAACTTCCCTGAGTTTTTTTTACAACTCCTCTGACTCTGGATTGGAAAATCAGTATGGTGATAGGGAAAACCCCACAAAACCCAAAAAACCTCACTGCTGCAAAATGCAGAAAGCAGTGAACCTGCAGAAGGTAGCAAACCTGCTGCTGGAGCCTTAGGGGCATTTTAGGCATCTTTCTTAGGATCTTTTCACCCTGCTAGAGCAGCCAGCGGCTGTGGAGCATAATAAGTGGTGGAATACAGGAGCCCCCGCAAAGGCTTGTAGTGAAGCCAAGCCTTTGGAAAGCCCTGAGGAACACACAGGCCCTGTAGGAAGCCTGGAGGTAAAAACTTAAGCCAAGAGCATCTGCCAGTTTTCACCAGTGTAGCCGTACGCTACCACCTGCTTTCTCTACTTAAATACCGAGAGTGCTTTTGCTCTTTAAAGAGATGCTGGCTCCAGGTTTCTTTTGTGGTGCACTCCTTAGTCAAAGAACTTCTTGTTCTCTTCAGGCCCTACTTGTATGGACTGAGGAAACCACTTCAGCTGAGTGAAGTACTTAAGCATATTGTCATCGATTAGTTTTGCGTTAATTAAATGATTATTGTCAAGTATTTCCAGATGTTTGGAAGAGTATTAACAAAGTATGAAAAGATAACTGTAGATATTTCAGGTTTATTTCTTCTGGGGTAAAGAAGAAATAAACACAAAATCTCAAATGCTTTAGTGGGTAGCCCTGGATAAGAGTCTATGATTACAGGTGCACATGTGGCATGAACTTGAGCGTATGTGGCCCATTGTGCTTTCACTACTCTTTCCTTACAGAGCCAACAGGAAATTAAAATTAATGCGAACCCTGCACTTGGAAATACTTGCAGAATTCTGGACTCGTGCAGTCCGTCGCCAGCTCACGAAATCTGTGCTGGCGCTTGTGTCCAGCAGGTGGTGTGCCATGTGCTCAGTTGTAGCATGTGATTGTCTAGGTCCATGGAGAATTTTTATAAGATTTTGACCATCAATCTCCTTAGGCGTTTAAGACCGTCATAACCTTTGTTTTGAAAGGAGAGTGGCCTTCCTCAAAGATAAGTGTTTATATACGAGTAGGAAAAAAATGTTAATAGTCACCGGTCAACTACAGTGAAGTTGATTCTATAGTAGTTAAAGGCAACAAAAACTTCAGTGTCTCTAAACTACCACACTGTTTTTTTCTCAGTATAATTTAATCCATTTGGCCACCTAAGGTAGAGTGAGCATTCTGCTTTCTTATTCCTAAATATGCTGTTAAAGGCTTCAGAAATTTCAGGAACTTTTATTTGGTGGTTGTGTTTAGGCAAGATCTTCTGAAACATTAAGCTAATTCTGCTTATTTAGGTAATTAATGCCTTAAGTTAAAACTCACTCTATCATCATTTCCTTTACAAATTAAAGTGAGCAGGCCTGTACTTACTGGATTAATTAAGATGGAAAGCACAGGTGCAGTGTGTGGGTTCTGGTCACCGTGTTGGAATTTATTAAGATGTTTAAAACACATGGCAAAGAGAAAAATGGCCTTCCAAAAAGAGTTCTGAAAAGCATAAACTTTCCTCATAGTAATTTATTCTTTTTAAAATGTCGTTTATCTAGAAGATTGTGTTGAGAAATTGGCTACTTTACATTTTAAAACAAAGATGTTAATACTCCAAGCATATGTTATGGCTAATGTTGATGTCTGAGGAAGTTATTTTGACTATGTGCACTGTTTGTTCATAGCCTCATTTTGAATGTTTAGTCAGTAAGCAGTGGAGACTGTTGGGTGATTATGTGAAAAGAGATGTTAAGAACCAATAGTGGAATTTAGGATTATAGAGTGGACAATATAACTTATTGCCTTTTAATTTAAGACTGATGCCCCACAGTATTTACCTTTTAAATAAACCATTAGATTTCAAATAAGTTGTTAGGATTGATTGAACTAGTTATCAGTTTGTATTGACAATAGAAGAGTTCTTTTTCACTTTAACTGTCATAAATGAAATTTCTTTAAGTCTGAAAGTGTGTTTGTACTTTCATACTTAATTCAGGTTTTCAGAATATACATAGTAGTTTAGTGTTAGAGCCCTTTCCGTAACTGATCCCATCATAACATCCTGATACAGATCTTTCACAGTTACAAGTACATAGTTCTTTTGGGGTCTATTAGATTTGTCGTCCTGGTTAAACTAATACACCTTTGTCTCTTGTCCTGATACTAGGTTGGGACCTTTTTCCATTCTACCTCTCATTTATTAAAAGTAGAAAACTTCCATTAGGTTGCATCCTTCAGATTAGAAGACGTTCCAGTAAATAACAGCTTTTTAAAAATCAAAACCTTAGCTGTCTTGATTCCAAACCAAACTAGTTTTGTTTTATAATTTTGTCCATCAATAGCAGAAACGTCTTCCCAGAAATATAGACAGATCTTACAGAGATAAGCAAAAGAGGTTATCAAACTAACGTACAGTAGCAGATAAAAGAATTTTGGTACAGAGATATCTTAATTATATTGATTTACTTTTAAGAAACATTTACATGGCTTTTAACAAAGGAACTTTTTTTTCTTGGTGATTTAAGTAATGGTGCATGTTAAATTTGATATGCAGTATACTGATGTAATTAAAGCTGTTATTTATTAAGGCGCCTTATAAAAGTCTCAGCAACCTGAGTTAGAGTATCAAGTTGTAATTCCACAAGCCTTCAATTTAGTTTTTAGCTCTCTCTTAATATGAGAATGCTAATTAAGCTATATAATAGTCAAGGCTACAAATATATAAATATGCAAAAAGCTAATAACCAGCCATTACTAGCTAGTCAAATGAAATGAGTGGTCAGTTGTGGATTATCGTTGCTATGGAAGAAAGTTCTAAAGCAGATAGTCATTTTCATGATTATAATCTTTTTTAAAAATTTATTTAACTTATTTTTTTGGCTGTGTTGGGTCTTCGTTGCGTGGGGGCTTTCTCTAGTTGCGGTGAGTGGGGGCTACTCTTCGTTGTGGTGCTTGGGCTCTAGGTGCACGGGCTTCAGTAGTTGTAGCTCGTGGGCTCTAGAGCGCAAGCTCGGTAGTTGTGGCGCATGGGCTTAGTTGCTCCGCGGCATGTGGGATCTTCCCGGACCAGGGCTCAAACCCGTGTCCCCTGCATTGGCAGGCGGATTCTTAACCACTGAGCCACCAGGGAAGCCCATGATTATAATCTTTGATGAAAAAAAATGTACTGTCTTTAACGCATTAGAACTTGAATGATGGTACAAAACTCCTGAAAATTGCCTTACTTTGATTTTAAACATTTAATCATTCTTACCCTGACTGTGAACATTGACAGACTTTCCCTTAGCACATCTTATAAGGCATAATAGAAGAAAGATACAATTAAGTTCCCCTTTGATTTGCAGAAATCAGTGAATTACAACTAATATCTGCAAATACTACTCTTCCATTTTTCCTTTATTACAGAATTATAGGTATAGTCTTCCAGAAAAATATTCTTTAAATAACTGAAATTAATAAATTATCCAACCCTGACCAGTGTAGTAGTCATCATTTAACAGCAGCTCTTTAGATATGCTAAAAAGTCACCTTTTTGTTGTCATTTTTAAAGCATTTTCCATAACTTAGTCAACCTTTGAGCTTCTTTCTGTTTTTTTATATCAGTTGCCCTCACCTGTAAGAATTTCCTCCTTGTCTACAATCATTTATACTTTTTTTTTCTCTTGACTCCACACTGAAACTCTGAGGCTTCCATTCATTTGGGTTCTATTCCACATTTGCTGTGACTCATGATAGGATGCTTCATTAAGTTTAAAATGTCAGCATCTGAGATGGTTTTTCTAACTAACCAGTTCTTTAAGTTCAAAGTGGTAAGTGCAGTTTTGTCTACATGTGTAATTTTACTGCTCAGCATTTTCCCCGTCCTTTGTGATTCAGACAAAGATAGTGGAATTAGAGAAGAGAGATTAGACTATTTAAGAAATATCCTAGATTTAAGAATCATCTGGATATGATAACCAGTTGTATATAGGGGAGCTGAATGAAGAAAAAGTTTTCTGATTTAGAGAATTAGATTGATGATGTTGCCATTGTTTGAGATACAGAACAGAAAAGGAGGACAGAAGGGGTTTCCGAGGTTGGGTGCAGAGGTTGAGCTAATTCTGTTGTGGATGTATTAAGTTTTTAATGTCTGGAGGACATATAAGTACACTAGGTAGTTGAAAATACAGGATGAAGCTATGGATTTGGGAATATTTGGCTTAGAGTACGTGAGATCTTCCAGAGAGAGCCTTGCAGTAAGGAGAGGAAGTTACCAAAAGTGGGTTTCTAGGGAATCCCAAATATAAGATGGGCAAAGAATGAGCAGTGAGCGGAGGAGACCGGCTTTATCTAGCTTTGGATATAAGTTGAGTCAAGCTTAAGCAGGCAGATAACAGCTGTCCCTTGAGAATTTACCATGGCTGAAATTTTACTTGTTTAATTGGGGAGTAGGTCACCCTAAACTTGAACTTAAAGAATAGTTTCAGCTACCAAGTATTTTGTTATCAGCTCTTTGAGGATTCGTCCTGGTACCATGATTCATGCTGCTACAGTTTAATTATTTTAGTAAGCACTTTTTAAACAGTTACAACTCATTGGGTATAAACCTAAAATGGCTTTTTCTCCAGACCTACTTTGAACAATGGATACACTCTCTAATCTCCCTTTTCTGCTCCTTAACTATGCCTTTGACAGATGCTACAAGTTTCTGGTCACTTTTGGTTAGTAAAAGTCTGACTAGTTTAAAATTTCAAGCTTAAATATGATTTAAATCTCACCTGATCATTCCCTACTCTATGTCTCAGGGCAGGCTACCTAAGTCAGGGGTCCACAACCGGTACCGGTCTGTGGCCTGTAGGAACCGGGCCACACAGCAGGAGTGGCAGGTGAGCAAGCGAACCTTCATCTGTATTTACAGCCACTCCCCATGGCTCGCATTACCACCTCCTGTCAGATCAGTGACGGCATTAGATTCTCATAGGAGCGCGAACCCTACTGTGAACTGCGCATGCGAGGGATCTAGGCTGTGCGCTCCTTGTGAGAATCTAATGCCTGATGATCTGAGGTGGAGCTGAGGCGGTGATGCTAGCACTGGGGAGCCGCTGCAAATACAGATTATCATCAGCAGAGAGGTTTGACTGCACAGAGACCGTAATAAGTCAATTGCTTGCAGACTCATATCAAAACCCTATCAGTGAGTGGCAAGTGAAAACAAGCTCAGGGCCCCCGCTGATTCCTGCATTATGGTGAGTTGTATAATTATTTCATTATATATTACAATGTAATAATAATAGAAATAAAGTGCACAGTAAATGTAATGCGCTTGAATCATCCCCAGACCACCTCCCCCCAAGTCCGTGGAAAAATTGTCTTCCACGAAACCGGTCCCGGGTGCCAAAAAGGTTAAGGACCGCTGACATTGGTGGTTTAAGACAGTTGACTGCTTTCTCCTCTCCTCGGTCTAGCTCTTGGAGAGATTGGCAGTGAGAGGGAGGGGGTGAGGAGCAGGCTAGAGGAAGGACAGAAGAGGCGGAGCTCATCATCTGAACCAGGTCATCTGAAGATGGTGGCTCCTATTCTGGCTTAATCTGGTTCTAACTGCTGTAGGATGTCTCTACTAATGTCGCAGTTTTCATGTGGACAGTATGTGTGGTTTTCTTGGGGTGATAGTTTTACCTTGCCTCCCTTTATCACTGAACTCTTTTTTAGAAATGGGCAACTGTTTCTCCAGTTCAAGCCCCTTTTCTAGTAATAGGGAATCACTGATTTCCATGGCTCCATATGAGGGAACATTTTTAACTGTGAAAATAAACAGAATTCATGCAAAAGAGCTTAGGAAAATTCAGGCCAAACACCATCATCTCCATTTATGGTTATTATTCTGAAAGGTTAAAAAAAAAAATCACATGCATTTAAACAGCTAAAGGCTATTTTAAAATATACTTACAGAATTTTTCATCCCAGTTTCTGTTTCATAGCTAAAACATTAAAAACAGTATCATCTATATCAGTTTAGATGTTGGTAACAATTTAATGCATACCCTCTAAGTTAAATAAATATCTTTCTTTAGTCACCTTTATTTTGTAATTTAGGGAAAACCTGTTTTATATTAATATTTAAAATAAGTATCAAATAAAACCAGCTTCTAACAGCAGAGCAAGTACTTTGAAAACAATTGGACTTTTCTATTCTAGGTTCTATGTTCTGTGTTCAGATTGATAATACATTTCCAGGGGAAAGTGGATTGTATTTATACATCCATATATTTCCCTGAATCATTTTTAGGAAGCTATTATTTTAATTCATAATGAATTCTGAAAAGAAACAGTAACAATATAAGAGAAGGCATTCAAGAAACATACCAGTTCATACTCTTACTGAATTTCATATTGATGTACTTAACCATATATTTGGCCTCTTGTATTTACAGTAGCATCAATCAGCACTCCTTTAAGGGAAAATATTTTAAAGTACTTAAGCATGATTGTGTACATATTTATGTTCTTTTTATTTTTAGAATAAAGAGAAATTTCATTTAATTTTTTGCATCTCTAATAAATAAAAATAATCACAGGTGTATAAAATATGCAATAGCTACTTTGTATTTTTAAAATTAACTATCTTATATTTTAAAAGTTGTGAGATATATAAATATTAAATTATTAGATACTGCATTTGAAGTGATTCAGATGCAACACATATGAATAAGCAGTTGTCTCAGTAGACTTTATTCATTTACTTGTGTTTTAATTAGTATTTTATTAATTACTATTTCTAGTCCTCTACTTTAAAGACCCCTACTTTGAAATTTTATAGGGCTCAATATTAAAGTATTTTATTAAATGGTAACCTAGAATAATTTCAAAAGAAAGGTTTAAAAAAGAAAAGCGCTAGGCTTTAAAATGAATTCTGTCATTATTGATGTCCAGGTTATACACAAATATTTAAAAAATCAGAGAAGAAACTGGCAAAATGAAAGAATTCTCAATAGTCATCATTCTAATACATAATTTCTGTAATGAAGAAAGGATTACTGGGGACCCAAGGTACCATTTTCATATGCTGCTATTAAGTATTATTTAGTAGTCAAATTCAACTTAATGCCTAATCCAGAGGCAGACCACAAATACACAAGTCCTATTTTTGTGTGTGTCAGAAGACAGCTCTGTGTGCTATTTTTTTTCTTTCCAATTTCTTAATCAGTTTCTCAAATAATTAGAAAAACTTTACCAGGCCAAAGGGCCCCATGTTCCCTACCCGCACCCACAGACTTTCCTTCTTTTTTTAGCCACTGTAACGTCAGGATTTTTAAAAAACTGTTAATAAATTCTAACTAGTTGTAAGACTTATTCATACATGCTCTCAATGATATTTTGAACTGCTAATCATTTATACAAAATATTTAAATCCAGTTTTTCACAGCCAGAATTCACATTTGAACAAATAAGAAAACAGCAGTATGAGAGTAAATATATCAAATTTATAATTCATCTTGTAAGTAATTAATTCTTGAAGAAAGTTGCTGGCAGTTGGGGATGGATGAAATGCTCTTTGCTCCAATTTTGCAAGTATCTGATTTGACTGGGTGGCAAACCAGCTGACTATATTAGACTCTAAAGCATAACAGCTACATAATAGATAAAATAGGATGCTCTTTATTCTGAGGGAGAGGGGAAGAGCAGACCACAATATAGGGATGTTGAACAAGTGGATCCCTTGACTGAGTTAGTTTCTAAAGGAAGGTGAAAAGGCCCACAGAGCGTACATAAAATACTTTTGCTGAATAAATGAAATGTTAAAAAACTAAAAAGGAGGTTTAATTGTTAGTATGTTACTCTAGAAAAACTTTTAAAATTAGACATTAAATATTAATTTATATTTAAGCCATGTGATCTCAAGTTGTCTCAAAAATATGAAGGATAACTTGTTCTAACCTCAATGTTAATCTTATTCATATTTTCCTATGTTCTGGAAATACTATTGATAACCTATTAATAATCTGCATAATAGTCATCAAAGTGAACACAGGGTACATAGCTTATATAAAACAGCCTGAGTATTTTAGTGCTGTGAATCTAATCTAGATTTTTAAATGAATATACATTTTACACACACACACATACACACCTTTATTTGAAATTATTATGAGCATGAATTACATGTGTTATTTTTACAGGATTTAAAAGTAAAATAAAATTTACATCGATTTGCCAACCTTAAGACTGCTTAGGAAAATGTTAGAGAACAACCTAAGAAATTGCCATTTAACCTGTCTAAACATATTTTGTCCAAGTGAAGAGAAGGAAAGGTATTTTGTTCCTATAATTATTGAATATTTTACTTTCTGGAAGTTCCTTTTCATCATATGCTGAATCTCTAACAGGTTAGATCGTTAAGCAAACTTCTTAGACCAAAAAAAAGGCAGATGATTAGGAAAAGACTTGATTGGACAAATATGGGATGAGTTTTGGAAAGCTTTTTAATTTTTTAGATCAATTTCCCTGAGCTTTTGTTTACTTATTTTCTAAGGCATGTAAGAATACATCATTAGGTTTTTTAAAATATCTTTATTGTAGTATAATTGCTTTACAATGTTGTGTTAGTTTCTGCTGTACAACAAAGTGAATCAGCTATATGTATACATATATCCCCATATCCCCTCCCTCCCACCCTCCCTATCCCACCCCTCTAGGTCATCACAAAGCATTGAGCTGATCTCCTTGTGCTCTGCAGCTGCTTCCCACTAGCCATCCATTTTACATTTGGTAGCGTATATATGTCAATACTACTCTCTCACTTCGTCCCAGATTCCCCTTCCCACCCTGTGTCCTCAAGTCCGTTCTCTACGTCTCTTTGTTCCTGCCCTGCCACTAGGTTTATCAGTACCGTTTTTTCTAGATTCCGTATATGTGCGTTAGCATCCGGTATTTGTTTTACTCTTTCTGACTTACTTCACTCTGTGTGACAGACTCTAGGTCCATCCACCTCACTACAAATAACTCAATTTCATTTCTTTTTATGGCTGAGTAATATTCCATTGTATATATGTGCCACATCTTCTTTATCCATTCATCGTTGATGGACATTTAGGTCACTTCCATGTCCTGGCTATTATTGTAAATAGCGCTGCAGTGAACATTGCAATACACGTCTCTTTTTGAATTACGGTTTTCTCAGGGTATATGCCCAGTAGTGGGATTGCTGGGTCATATGGTAGTTCAAATGGGTGAATTGTATGGTATGTAAATTACATCTCAGTAATATTGCTATAAAATTAAAAAAAAATACTTGTGGCTGATTACATTTTAAATTAGTTAAAAACAAGACATAATTTAAGGAAAAGATTTTAAGAAAATAAATTTAAAATAAAATTCTAACAATTTAGGACTAAGAATTACTATCAAAATCTGACAGAAAATAATTAAAGCAAAATTACTGATAGACATACTCTAAAAAGCATGCCCAATAAATATTTGAACTGTATGGTCTTGATCTCTTTTAAGATGAAAAAAAAAATAGAAAAGGTCCAGTTAAAAACTAAGGATGTAGGGCTTCCCTGGTGGTGCAGTGGTTGACAGTCCGCCTGCTGATGCAGGGGACACGGGTTCGTGCCCTGGTCCGGAAAGATCCCATATGCCACGGAGCGGCTGGGCCTGTGAGCCATGGCCGCTGAGCCTGTGCGTCCGGAGCCTGTGCTCCGCAATGAGAGAGGCCACAGCAGTGAGAGGCCCGCGTACCGCAAAAAAAACCAAAAAACAGTAAGGATGTAAACGAAGCAATTGACAAAGGATTAATCTCCAAAATATACACAGCTCATGCAGCTCAATATCAAAAAAACAAACTACCCAATCCAAAAAAGATTGGCTTCTTTTTTTTCTGTAGTATATAGACAGTTGTGCAACTATCACCACAATCAATTTTAGAATGTTTTCATCACCCCAAAAAGAAACCCTGTACTCATTAGCAGTCACTCCTCATTTTGCCATAGTGTCCCCCCTCCTCTGTCCCTGGCAGCCGTTAATCTACTTTCTGTCTCTACGAGTTTGCCTATCTTGATATTTTATATAAATGGCATCACACAATATGAGCCACAACTATTTTTTCTACCTTTCTACTAGATAGGTGATTACAGTAGGAGGATGACTATACACATATATATATATTTTGTAGTGAAGTATAGTTAATTTACAATGTTGTATTAGTTTCAGGGGTACATCAAAGTGATTCAGTTATACATACATATGTATACGTATGTATGCTTTTTCAGATTCTTTTCGATTACAGGTTATTACAATATAGTTCCCTGTGAATATAGTTCCCTGTGCTATACAGTAGATCGTTGTTGTTTATCTACTTTATGTATAGTAGTGTGTATATGTTAATCCCAACCTCCTAATTTATCTGTCCCCACACTACTATACCCTTTGGTAACCATAAGTTTGTTTTCTATGTCTGTGAGTCTATTTCTGTTTTATAAAGAAGTTCATTTGTATCATTTTTTTAGATTCCACCTATAAGTGATATTATTTGATATTTGTCTTTGTCTGACTCACTTCACTTGGTATGATGATCTTTAGGTCCATCCATGTTGCTTCAAGTGGCATTATTTTATTCTTTTTTATGGCTGAGTAATATTACACTGTATATATATATATATATATATATATATATACCACATCTTAACCCTTTCATTTGTCAGTGGACATTTAGGTTGTTTCCATGTTTTGGCTATTGTAGAGAGTGCTGCTATGAACATTGGGGTGCATGTATCTTTTCAAATTAGAGTTTTCTCTGGATATATACCCAGGAGTGGGATTGCAGTATCATATGGTAACTCTATTTTTAGTTTTCTAAGGAACCTGCTTATTGTTTTCCATAGTGGCTGCACCAATTTACATTCCCACCAGCAGTGTAGGAGGGTTCCTTCTTCTCCACATCCTCTCCATCGTTTATTGTTTGTAGACTTTTTAGTGATGGCCATTCAGACTGGTGTGAGGTGATACCTCATTGTAGTTTTGACTTGCATTTCTCTAATAACAGCAATATTGAGCATCTTTTCATGTGCCTGTTGGCCATCTGTATGTCTTCTTTGGAGAAATGTCTGTTTAGGTATTCTTCCCATTTTTTGATTGGGTTGTTTTTTTCTTTTATATATTAAGCTGTATGAGCTGTTGGTATATTTCGGAAATTAATTCCTTGTCAGTAGCATCATCTGCAAATATTTTCTCCCAGTCTGTAGGTTGTCTTTTCGTTTTGTTTATAGTTTCCTTTGGTGTTCAAAAGCTTTTAAGTTTAATTAGGTCCCATTTGTTTATTTTTGTTTTTATTTCCATTTCTCTAGGAGGTGGGTCAAAAAACATATCGCTGTGATTTATGTCAAAGAGTGTTCTGCCTATGTTTTCCTCTAGGAGTTTTATAGTATCTAGTCTTACATTTAGGTCTTTAATACATTTTGGGTTTGTTTTTGTACATGGTGTTAGAGAATGTTCTAATTTCATTCTTTTATATGTAGCTGTCCAGTTTTCCTAGCACCACTTATTGAAGAGACTGTCTTTTCTCCATTGTATATTCCTGCCTCCTTTGTCATAGATTAATTGGCCATAGGAGTGTGGTTTTATTTCTGGGCTCTCTATTCTGTTCCATTGATCTATGTGTCTGTTGTTGTGCCAGTACCATACTTTTTTGATTACTGTAGCTTTGTTATATAGTTCAAAGTCAGAGAGCATGATTCTTCCAGCTTCGTTCTTCATTCTCAAGATTGTTTTGGTTGTCCAGGGGTCTTTGTGTTTCCATACAAATTTTAAAATTTTTTGCTCTAGTTCTGTGAAAAATGCCATTTGTAATTTGTTAGGGATTGCACTGAATCTGTAGATCGCCTTGAGTAGTATGGTCATTTTAACAGTATTGATTCTTCCAATCCAAGAACACAGTATATCTTTCCATCTGTTTGTGTTGTCTTCATTTTCTTTCATCAGAGTCTTAAGTTTTCTGAGTACATGTCTTCTGCCTCCTTAGTTAGATTTCTTACTAGGTATTTTATTCTTTTTTTATGTGATGATAAATGGGGTTGTTTCCTTAATTTCTCTTTCTGATGTTTTGCTGTTAGTGTGTAGAAATGCAACAGATTTCTTTGGTTAATTTTGTATCCAGGGACTTCCCAGGTGGCACAGTGGTTGAGAATCCACTTGCCATTGCAGGGGACACGGGTTTGATCCCTGGTCTGGGAAGATCCCACATGCCGTGGAGCATCTAAGCCCGTGCGCCACAACTACTGAGCCTGCGCTCTAGAGCCCGCATGCTGAAACTACTGAAGCCCGTGTGCCTAGAGCCCGCGCTCCACAACAAGAGAAGCCACTGAAATGAGAAGCCCACGCACTGCAATGAAGAGTAACACCCACTCGCTGCAACTAGAGAAAGCCTGCACGCAGCAACGAAGACCTAACACGGCCTAAATAAATAAATTTATCAAAAAAATTTTTTTTGTATCCAGCAACTTTACTGAATTCTTTGATGTGCTCTAGTACTTTTCTGGTAACATCTTCAGGATTTTCTGTGTATAGCATCATGTCATCTGCAAACCGTTTTACTTCTTTTCCCATTTGGATTCGTTTAATTTCTTTTTCTTCTCTGATTGCTGTGGCTAGGACTTCCGAAACTATGTTGAATAAAAGTGACAAGAGTGGACATCCTTGTCTTGTTCCTGATCTTAGAGAAGAAAATGCTTTCAGCTTTTCACCATTGAGTATGATATTAGCTGTGGGTTTGTCATATATGGCCTTTATTATGTTGAGTTATGTTCCCGCTATGCCCAGTTTCTGAAGAGCTTTTTAAAATCATAAATGGATATTGAATTTTATTAAAAGCTTTTTCTGCATCTGTTGAGATGATCATATGGTTTTTATTCTTCAGTTTGTTAATGTGGTGTATCACGTTGATTGATATGCAAATCTTGAAAAATCCTTGCATCCCTGGAATAAATCCCACTTGATCATGGTGTATGATCCTTTTAATGTATTGTTGGATTTGGTTTGCTAACATTTTGTTGAGGATTTTTGCATCTGTGTGCATCAGTGATATTGGCCTGTAATTTTCCTTTCTTCGTGTGATATCTTTGTCTGGTTTTGGTATCAGGGTGACAGTGGCCTCATAGAATGAGTTCAGAAGTGTCCTTCCTTGCCAGTTCTTTTGGAAGAGTTTCAGAAGGATAGGTGGTAACTCCTCTCTAAATGTTTGCTAGAATTCACCTGTGAAGCCATCTGGTCCAGACTTTGGTTTGTTGGGAGTTTTTAAATTACTGATTCAATTTTAGTGCTGGTAATGGGTCTGTTCTTATTTTCTGTTTCTTCCTGGTTCAGTCTTGGGAGATCATACCTTTCTAAGAATGTATCCATTTCTTCTAGGTTGTCCAATTTATTGGCACATAGTTGTTCATAGTAGTCTCTTACGGTCCTTTGTATTTTTGTGGTATTGTTCGTAACTTCTCCTTTATCATTTCTGATTTTATTGATTGGACCCTCTCCCTTTTTTTCTTCGTGAGTCTGGCCAAAGGTTTATGAATTTTGTTTATCTTTTCAAAGAACCAGTTTAGTTTATTATCTTTTCTATTTTTTTTAGTCTCTTTCATTTCTTTCTGCTCTGAAAGCTTTATGATTTCTTTCCTTCTACTAACTTTGGGTTTTGTTTGTTCTTTCTCTAGTTGCTTTAGGCATAAGGTTAGGTTGTTTATTTGAGATTTTTCTTGTTTCCTGAGGTAAGCTTATATCACTATAAACTTCCCTTTTAGAACTGCTTTTGTTGTGTCCCATAGTTTTTGGATTGTTGTGTTTTCCTTTTCATTTATCTCTAGGTATTTTTGATTTCCTGTTTGATTTCTTCAATGATCTATTGGTTGTTTAGTAGCATATTGTTTAGCCTCCATGTGTTTGTGTTTTTTGCAGCTTTTTCCCTGTAGTTGAATTCTGGCCTTATAGCATTGTGGGCAGAAAAGATGCTTGATGTGATTTCAGTTTTCTTATATTTACAAAAAGGCTTACTTTGTGGCCCAGCATGTGATCTATCCTGGAGAATGTTCCACGTGCACTTGAAAAGAATGTGCTGCATTCTGTTGCTTCTGGATGAAATGCTCTATAAGTATCAGTTAAGTCCATCTGGTCTAATGTGTCTTTTAAGGCCTGTGTTTCTTTGTTGATTTCCTGTCTGATGATCTGTCCATTGATGTCAGTGGAGTGTTAAAGTCCCCCATTGTTATTGTGTTACTGTCAATTTCTCTTTTTATGTCTCTTAACATTTGTCTTATATATTGAGGTGCTCCTATGGTTGGGTGCACAAATATTTACAATTGTTATATCTTCTTCTTGGTTTGATCCTTTGATCGTTATGTAGTATCCTTGTCTCTTACAACAGTCTTTATTTTAAATGGACTATCTCCTTTGGCTTAGGAATTTGCCAACTATAATAATAGATAATATAGAGTATTTCTTTAAAAACATAGATATAATTTTAAGTCTGAAATGAAATATTTTTAATTGGATTTTTCAGGACTTTACATACTGGGGCAATGAAATCTATTCACTATATACATAGGAAATTGGTTGTGATACATGTATGGTTATGCCGCAAGCGCCTAGTTCATCTCACATGGCAGGGGGTCTCAATCCACACTTATTTTTCCTGGACCTGGCTCAGGATGACAACTTTGTTACCTTGTCTCTTTTAAACTGACTTTGTAATGGAACCGCCCTGATCTCACTGTAGTCTGTTTACAGTGATCACACAGCATGAGTTTTCCTGGACAGTTCTAATTTCAAATATTCTATTCTAGTGTCAAACCACATGTTGTGATTTTTTTATTTAAAAATAAAAATTTCATAACGGTATATGTTGTTGGGAAATTGGCTCCACCCATCTTGGCCTAGTTAAACTTAGTCCATAAGTAATATTGGTGAGTTGTTGAAGTAAGTGAATATTTATTTCCTCAAAATATTTAGTGAATTTATTATGGGTAACCTTTCATTTAGGCATATTGTTGTGTATGTTTCCCAGGTTTTCTGTTCTTCACAAAATATATAGTCCCTATATTAGGTGATTTTATAGACTTAATGTTCATTTTCTTGGGCACAATAGTAGCATGTGGTAGTGTAGGAAAACAACCTTATTCTCAGAAGATGCATGCTGAAGTATTTAGATGTAATGTGCCGTGATGTTCTGCATATACTTTCCAGTGGCTCAAAATAAAAATATGTGTATGTATGTGTGTGTGTGTGTGTGTGTGTGTGTGTGTGTGTGTAGAAAGCAAGTGAGGAGATACAGTAAAATGTTAGTGTGTGTGTAGAAAGCAAGTGAGGAGATACAGTAAAATGTTAACAGTTGAAGCAAAGCAGAAGTTATATAGGTGTGTTCATTATACTACTACTTTAACTTTTCTATGGATATTTGGAATTTTTTATCATAAAGAGTTAGGGAAAATATATACACCCCCTTTCTGTAAATTATGCTCCTTTTTGTCAAGGTATGTAGCATTTTAAAATATTTGACCCAAGGCAACATATATAAATTATATTTATATTTCTACAGTTGCTTTTATTTATATTTGTTTCTACCTCTACCTTTTATAATTGTTATATTTGTATTTATAGTCTTAAATTTTTTGCATCAAGCATTATATGTATAGTTTTAAGAATAGTTATACACATGCCCAAATACCCACCACCTAGGTTAGGCAATATAAATTACAGTTTCTTAGAAGCCCCCTGTTTCCCCTCCTGTCCCTATAGCAGTATCCACTATTCTTGCTTTTGTGGTAATTATTACTGTTCTCTTCTTTGTAGTTTTACCAACCAGGTGTATATATATATATTTTTTTTCATTTATATATATCTGTTGATCTTTTTAAAAAAACTTTTGTTGAAGTATAGTTGATTTACAATATTATATTAGTTTCAGATGCACAACATAGTGATTTGATGTTTTTATAGAGTATACTCCATTTAAAGTTATTACAAAATAATGTATTTCCCTGTGCTGTCAATATATCCTTGTTGCTTATTTACTTTATACATAGTAGTTTGTATCTCTTAATCCCATACTCTATCTTGCCCCTTCCTCCTTCCCTCTCCCCACTGGTAATCACTAGTTTATTCTCTATATCTGTGAATCTGTTTCTGTTTTGTTATATACATTTATTTGTTTTATTTTTCGATTCTACATATAATTGATAACATAGAGTATATGTCTTTCTCTGTCTGACTTATTTCACTAAGTATAATACCCTCTAGGTCCATCCACTTTGTATGCACTGTTGGTGGGAATGTAAGTTGCCACTGTGGAAAACAGTATGGAGGTTCCTCAAAAAAGTAAAAATAGAACTAACATATGATCCAGCAATTTCACTGCTGGGTATATGTCTGAAGAAAATGAAGACATTAGTTTGAAAAGATACATACACCCTAGTATTTATAACAGCATTATTTACAATGGCCAAGATATGGAAGCCTAAGTGGTCATCAAGAGATAAATGGATAAAGAAGATGTAATAGATAGATAGATAGATAGATTATAGACAGCCAGACACACACATGGTATATATATGATATATATACACACACAATATATATATGATATATATACACACACACAATGAAATATTACTTAGCCATAAAAAGGTATATATTCTTAAACAATATATTATTTAGTCTTGCTGGATTTGACAATATATTATTTGGTCTTGCTGGATTTGAACTTTATATAAATGGAATAATATTTTGTGTATGCTTCTGTGATTTGCTCTAAGGTATACTTTTGAGGATCATGATCCCATTTTGATTTATGAAACTGTAGTTTATGCATTTTCAGTGCTATATAGTATTCCACTAAGTGATTTTTTTTTTTTCTGTTTTATACATCCATTCTCTATTGACTAATATTTGAATCATTTCTCATCTTTAGCTATTACAGACAATGCTGCTATGAACATTTTTATACATGTTTCCCAGAGAACAAGTGCAAGAATTTCATTATAGTATTTTCCAATAGGTGTTTAGAAATTGCTGAATAGTAGAATATTTGCATCTTCAACTTTACTCGATTATGCACGATTATTTTCCAAGGTGGGTGTACCAGTTTACATTAAGAGTTCCCGTTGCTCAGTACTCTTCATTAATTTGCTGTTGCCAGGTTTTGAATTTTCACCAATCTGGTGGCTGTCAAATGATATTTCATTATCATATTTCCCTCACCACTAATGGGATTGAATATAATTTCATGTGGTTCCCATAGATTTTGGCCATTCTAATTTCCTCTTCAGTGAAGTGCTTGTTCAAGTCTTTTAGTTTTCTGTTAGAGTTATTTGTCTTTTCTTATTGCTTTATAGGAGCTGTTTATATATTCTGGATGTTGTTTGTTTTGTTTTGTTTCAGTTATATTGGTACAAATATTTTCTCCCATTTTGTGGCTTGTTATTTCACTGTGTAATTTTTTTTATGATAGACGTTCTTAATTTTAATAGAATTGGATTCAGTATTCTCTGTTAAGGTACACTCTTTCTGGGTCATATTTAAAATGACATAAATGTATCTTATTTGTTGAATTCTAAAATTTTACAGTTTTACCTTCCACATTGTTTTGTTTTAGTTAGTAGACTTCATATTTTAGAGAAGTTTTAGGTTTACAGAAAAGGTGAGCAGAAAGTACAGAGTTTCCATGTTTTCCTTCTCTCTCCCCTCCACCCTGCAGTTTCCCCCAATTATTATCATCTTCTGTTAGTGTGGTATATTTGTTATAATTGATAAACAAATAGTGATACATTATTATTGACTAAAGTCCATAGTTTACATTAGGATTTACTCTTTGTGTTGTATGGTTCTGTAGATTTTGGCAAATGCATAATGTTGTGTAACCACCTTTATAGTTTCATGCAGAATAGCTTAACTGCTCTAAAATCCCCTGTGCTCCACGTATTCATCCCTCCCTCTTTTTCCTCAAACACCTGGCAATCACTGATCTTTTTACTGTCTCTGTAGTTTTTCTTTTCCAAAGTATTATATGATTGGAATCATATATGGTATGTAGCCTTTTCAGACTGGCATCTTTCACTTAGCAATATGCATGTAAGTTTTCTCCATGTCTTTTCATGGCTTGATAGCTCTTTTTTTTTAATTGCTGAATAATATTCCATTGTATGGATGCACCACAGTTTGTTTATCTATTCACCTTTTGAAGGGCATCTAGGTTGCTTTCAGTTTTTAGTGTTTATGAATAAAGCTGCTGTGAACATTCATGTGCATGCTTTTGTGTGTACGTAAATCAATCACTTTGGTTTTTGAGTCAGATAGGGGTCTAATTTTATAACTAGTTGGCTGGCATCATATACTGGAAAGTCCATTCTTTCTCCACTTTGTGAAATTCCATCTCTCTCATAGATCAAGTGTCTGTATATGAAAGATTCTATTTGGAGGCTCTGTCCTATCCCATTAGTCTGTTTGTTTAATTCACTATGAAATACCAGGGCCTTTGTTTGTATATACAAGTTGGGAGTTTGGGAGAGACATGTAGGCTGGATTTGGAGAGTCATCAGTATATGGATGGTATTCAAAGCCATGAGGTTGAATGGGATCTTCAAGGGACTCTTCAAATGAGTGAGTTTATATGGAAAAGAGAAGGAATCTGTATTAGTTTCCTATGGCTGTCGGAAAAAATGTGGTAATCAATTACCACAAACTTAGTGGCTTAAAACAATAGAAGTTTGTTTTTTTATTGTTCTGGAAGTCAGAAGTCTAAACTAAGTCTTACAGGGCTAAATTGTGCTATCAGCAGGACTGTGCTCCTTCTAGAGGCTTTCGCAGAGAACCTGTTTCATTTTTGAGCATCTAGAGCAGCATTCCTTGAAGCCTTGGTTCATAGCCCCTTTCTCCATCTTTAAAGCCACTGGAGTACACTAGCATCTTTTCTATCTTAACTGCTTCCTTCTGCTTCTGTCACATGACCTTTTTCATCTGTGTGGATTCTTCTTATGCCTCCTTTTTAAAAGGACACTTATGATTGCATTTAAGGCCCACCTAGGTATTCAAGGATAATCTTCCATCTCAAGATTATTAAGTTAATCACTTCTGCAAAGTCTTTGCCATGTAAAGTAATATTCATAGGTTCCAGGTATTAGGACATGGACATCTTGGGGGGCCTTTATACAGCTTACTGCGGTCTTCCCTGTGGCCCCCAAGGATTCATGTGTATCCACATGCAAAATACATTCACCCCAACCCAACACCTCCAAAGTCTCGACCCATTGTAGCATTCACTCAAAGTCCAAAATCTCATCTAAATATTATTAGCTTAGAAGTCCCAAATCTCATCACCTAAATCAGGTATGGTTATACTCTAGTTATGATCCATTCTGGAACAAAATTCCTCTCCATCATGGACCTGTTGAACTAGGAAACAAATTATATGCCCCCAGAATACAGTGGTGGGACAGGCATAAGATAACAGTTACAGTTATTTCAAAAGAGAGTCAATGAAAGGAAGAAAGGACTCACTGGTCCCAAGAAATTTTAAAATCCAGTATTGAAAATCTTACTAGGTTTCAAGGCCTGAGAGTAATCTTCTGTGACTTGAGGCTCTGCCCTCTGGGCCATATGTTCCACCCTCTGAGTCACCCTTCGTTTTTCTTGAAAGGTATCACATTTGTAGCTAAGTATTTTATCAACCTGTTTCCTGCTTGCAGAATTTTGGAAGTTCGACAGTCTTCCTTCATTTCATCCTATCCTTGATCCTTTTCAAGGCAAGCAGGTAGTGTTTCTGCTGGTATAACATTCTCAAAAATCTTGTGAGTTTCCTGTGTATGACACATTGTTTCACACCATTAAACAAGAAGTTTCTCCACAGATCTTTCCTGGATAATCCCGTCACTGTTCCTGGCTTCTGTTGAGATGGTTGAGCGGATGCATGAATCACACACCTAATCTCTTCAACATTAGCAAAAGGTTGTCCAGCCACATCCTTGACCTTCTCTCCAGAACATGTTTTTCTAACAATGTATCTCCTAATTTGAACATCTTTTGAAATACAGATAGGCTGAGAATTTTCAAATCATCAAGTGCTGGTTTCTTTTTGCTTAGATTTTTGTTCATTTCTTCCCTCAATCTATCTCATTCCTCTTGCATTTTATTATAAGCTGTAAAAAGAATCCAGACTGCAGCTTAAGTGCTTTGCTTGGAAGTCTCCTCAGCTAAATGTCCAAGTCCATCATTTACAGTTTCTGCTCTCCACATAACTGCAAGACACAATTCAGTTAAGCTTTCTGCCACAATATAACAAAAATCACCTTTTCTTCAGTTTCTAATAAGATGTTTCTCATCTCTTTCTGAACCCTCAACAGCAGCATCATTCTGAGCCCTTACCAATTAAATTAGTTTACTATTACTTGTTTCCTATGGTTGCTATAACAAATTACCACAAGCTTAGTGGTTTAAAGCATAGAAATTTATTTTTTTATGGTTCTGGAGGTCAGAAATCCAAAATGTCTAATGGGACTAAATCAAGATTTCAGCAGGGCCACACTTTCCCCAGACTCTAGGAGAGAATTTGTTTCCTTGCCTTTTTCAACATCTAATTAGAGCTGTATTCCTTGCATTTCTTGTCTTGTAGTCCCTTCTTCTGTGTGAAATCTCCTTCTCCCTTCCTTATGTAGGAACACTTGTGATTGCATTCAGGGCTCATCCAGATAATTCAGAATGATTTCCCCATCTTTAGGATTTTAAATTAAGACCCTCAACTTAATCACATATCAGAGTCTTTGCCATATAAGGTAACATTCACAGGTTCCAGGAATTAGGACCTGGTATCTTGAGGGATTATTATTCAGCCTACCACAAGGTTTAAGGATTGGTCCCCAGAGCATAGCAATGTTAAAAGATGGAGGAGAAGAGGAGGAACCAGCAAAAGAGACTGAAAAGGAGCAATCAAGGAGGTAGGAAGATAGCCAGGAGAGTGTGGTATCCTGGAAGTTAAGTGAGGAAAATGTTCTAAAAGGAGGGAGTGATCAATTGGTTCAGATTCTGCTAAAGTTCAAGACGAGGACTGATCACTTACTATCGAATAGTTAGCAACAAAGGAGGTCCTTGGTGATCTTGACAAGCAGTTTAGCTTCATAAACCCTTTCGGTGCAAAAGATCCTCCCTAATCCCCCCAAAAAATGATAATGAAAAATTATTATAGTAACATGAAATGATTTATTTTATGAAGAAAATCTCTTGAAGGGCAAGGCCATGTCATGCTTTGTATAGTACCTACCAGAGTTCTCCTCTACTCCTGGTTTTATCACTCAGTAGAGATAACATGTGACTACAGAATGGAACACAGGAACCAGTTTCTGGGATCTCTTCTCATTAGCAGCTTACTTAAGAGGTCCCCCCTCTTCCTCCTGCCCCATTCATACTAGAAGAACATGATAATAGGGATTTTTTTTTATCACTCAGTAGAGATAACATGTGACTACAGAATGGAACACAGGAACCAGTTTCTGGGATTTCTTCTCATTAGAAGCTTACTTAAGAGGTCCCCCCTCTTCCTCCTGCCCCATTCATACTAGAAGAACATGATAATGGGGATTTTCTCTACCCCTGCCTCTGTCCAGATTTTCACATGGAGATTTGAAAGCTAAAAGATTTGGGAGGGTTTTTTTTTTTCCATATATTTTTTAAAATTCCATTCTAAGCTGTAGGTCTCCCCAACTGCTATGACTTTCTGAGCCTTAGTTCTCATTACTGTTCCTTCCCATCTTTTACGTACTTCTAGGCTTACTCTTCTTTTGAATTGTTTTAGTTCCCCAGCTCTCACTTTACAGAACCCACATCTAGTTTTTCATTTACTAGGCCGAAATGACCCTTATGACAGTCTTTTTTTTTTTTTTAGCATCTTTAATGGAGTATAATTGCTTTACAATGGTGTGTTAGTTTCTGCTGTATAACAAAGTGAATCCGCTATATGTATACATATATCCCCATATCCCCTCCCTCTTGCATCTCCCTCCCACCCTCCCTATCCCACGCCTCTAGCTGGACACAAAGCACCAAGCTGATCTCCCTGTGCTATGCAGCTGCTTCCCACTAGCTATCTGTTTTACATTTGGTAGTGTATATATGTCCATGCCACTCCCTCACTTCGTCCCAGCTTACCCTTCCCCCTCCTCGTGTTCTCAAGTCCATTCTCTACGTCTGCGTCTCTATTCCTGTCCTGCCCCTAGGTTCTTCAGAACCTTTTTTTTTTTTCTAGATTCCATATATATGTGTTAGCATGTGGTATTTGTTTTTGTCTTTCTGACTTACTTCACTCTGTATGACAGACTCTAGGTCCATCCATCTCACTACAGATAACTCAATTTCATTTCTTTTTATGGCTGAGTAATATTCCATTGTATATATGTGCCACATCTTCTTTATCCATTCATCCGATGATGGACACTTAGGTTGCTTCCATGTCCTGGCTACTGTAAATAGAGCTGCACCCTTATGACAGTCTTGTGGTCTTCTCTTATTCAATAACTATTTTTCTGTGTTTGCTGCCACCATTTTCTATGTGAGCATTTCTGATATTCAGTTGTTATAACATTTCCCTTCTAATTTTGCCTAAATGCTTTTTTAAGAAAAATTTACTCTGAAATTTTAACTATTACTTCCTTAGGTAGGTTATTTATTATCACTGTACTACTAGCCACACATTGTTGTCTGAAAAGGAGAGCATTTTGGAGTTATAATGTGTTATAATGTATCTAAAGTGCAAACAAGTTCCTTATATTTTTAGTAATTTTTCCGTTAAGAATCAGGGAAACAATTTAGGTGTGAAGACACGCTTCAGTCATTTGAAGCCTGGTACAGTTGACCCTTGAACAACATGGGTTTGAACTGCACGGATCCATTATATGCAGATTTTTTTCAATAGCAAATACTACAGTACTACACAGTTGCAGTTGGTTGAATTCACAGATGTGGAGCAGCACTTATGGAGGAACCTTGGATGCAGAGGGCCGACTCTAAGTTATATACAAGTTTCCACTGCGTGGAGGCTTGGCACCACTAACCCCTGTGTTGTTTAAGGGTCAACTGTACTTTCACATCATCATTTGCTTCTTCCCCAGAAACAGATTTTGGTCATTTAATATTCTAAATTGTCTGTGTATGTATATGTGTGTTTGTGTAACAGCTTTATTGAGCTGTAATTCACAATTCACTCATTTAAAGTGTACAGTTCATTTTTAGTATATTTGTTTAGTATATTCACAGAATTGGGGATCCATCATCATAATCAATTTTAGAACATTTTCATTAACTGAAAAACCAAATTAGCACCGCCAGCCATCACTACCCTGTCCCCCACCCCTAGGCAATAACTAATTTACTTTCTATCTTTTATTTATTTATTCATTTTTTCCTGGATGTATTTTTAACATCTTTATTGGAGTATAATTGCTTTACAATGGTGTGTTAGTTTCTGCTTTATAACAAAGTGAATCAGTTATACATATACATATGTCCCCATATCTCTTCTCTCATGTCTCCCTCCCTCCCACCCTCCCTATCCCACCCCACTAGGTGGTCACAAAGCACCGAGCTGATCTCTCTGTGCTACACGGCTGCTTCCCGCTAGCTATCTGTTTTAAGTTTGGTAGTGTGTATATGTCCATGCCACTCGCTCACTTCGTCCCAGCTTACCCTTCCCTCCCCATATCCTCAAGTCCATTCTCTAGTAGGTCTGTGTCTTTATTCCCGTCTTGCCCCTAGGTTCTTCATGACTTTTTTTTTAGATTCCATATATATGTGTTAGCATACGGTATTTGTTTTTCTCTTTCTGACTTACTTCACTCTGTATGACAGACTCTAGGTCCATCCACCTCACTACAAATAACTCAATTTCATTTCTTTTTATGGGTGAGTAATATTCCATTGCATATATGCGCCACATCGTCTTTATCCATTCATCTATTGATGGACACTTAGGTTGCTTCCATGTCCTGGCTATTGTAAATAGAGCTGCAATGAACATTTTGGTACATGACTCTTTGAATTATGGTATTCTCAGGGTATATGCCCAGTAGTGGGATTGCTGGGTCGTATGGTAGTTCTATTTTTAGTTTTTTAAGGAACCTCCATACTGTTCTCCATGGTGGCTGTATCAATTTACATTCCCACCAACAGTGCAAGAGGGTTCCCTTTTCTCCACACCCTCTCCAGCATTTATTGTTTGTAGATTTTTTGATGATGGCCATTCTGACCGGTGTGAGATGATATCTCATTGTAGTTTTGATTTGCATTTCTCTAATGATTAATGATGTTGAGCATTCTTTCACGCACATATGGTTACGTTATCTTTGAAAAAGGAGGCAAGAATATACAGTGGAGAAAAGACAGCCTCTTCAATAAGTGGTGCTGGGAAAACTGGACAGCTACATGTAAAAGAATGAAATTAGAACACTAACACCATACACAAAAATAAACTCAAAATGGATTAAAGACCTAAATGTAAGGCCAGACATTATCAAACTCTTAGAGGAAAACATAGGCAGAACACTGACATAAATCACAGCAAGATCCTTTTTGACCTGGCTCCTAGAGAAATGGAAATAAAAACAAAAATAAACAAATGGGACCTAATGAAACTTAAAAGCTTTTGCACAGCAAAGGAAACCATAAACAAGATGAAAAGACAACCATCAGAATGGGAGAAAATCTTTGCAAATGAAGCAACTGACAAGGGATTAATCTCCAAAATTTACAAGCAGCTCATGCAGCTCAATATCAAAAAAACAAACAACCCAATCCAAAAATGGGCAGAAGACCTAAATAGACATTTTTCCAAAGAAGATATACAGACTGCCTACTTTCTATCTTTTAAATCTATAGGTTTGCCTATTCTGGATACTTCATCTAAATGGAATCATGTAATATGAGGCTTTTTCTGTCTGGTTTCTTGTACTTAATGTTTTCAAGGTTCATCCATGTTACTGTGTATATCAGCACCTCATTCCTGTTTATAGCCAAATAATATTCCATTGTTTGAATATACCATGTTTGGTTTTCCATTTATCAACTGATGGTTTAGATTGTTGCCACTCTAAGCTGTAGCTCTCCCTAACTGCTGTGACTTTCTGAGCCTTAGTTCTAATTACTGTTCCTCCCCCCCATCTTTTATGTACTTTAGTTATTATAAATAATGCTGCTATGAACAAGTTTGTGTAAGTTTTTGTGTAGACGTATGTTTTCATTTCCCTTGGGAATGGAATTGCTGAATCATGTGATAGTGCTAGGTTTAAGCTTTTGAGGAATTGTCAGACTACTTTCCAAAGTGGCTACACTATTTTACATTCCCACCAGCAGTATATAAGGGTTCCAGTTTCTCTACATCCTCACCAACACTTGCTATTATCTATATTTTTGATTATGGCCATCCTAGTGGGTATAAGTTGGAATCTCATTGTGGGTTTTTTTTGTTTGTTTGTTTTCATTGTGTTTTTGATTGGTATTTCCCTAACAGCTAATGATCTTAGTATTTTTTCATATGCTTATTTCCTGTTTACATATATTATTTGGAGAAATGTCTATTCTGATCCTTTGCCAATTTTTTTATTGGGTGATTAGTATTTTTATTGAGTTGTAAGAGTATTTTTATATATTCTATATCAAGTTGCTTATCAGATATATGATTTTCAGGATTTTCTCCCAATCTGTGGGTTGTCTTTTCACTGTCTTATGGGGTCCTTTGAAGCACAAAAATTTTTAATTTTGATGAAGTCCTATTTGTTTGTTTGTTTGCTTGCTTGTGCTTTTGGTGTTATATCTAAGAAACTATTGCCTAAACTAAGGTTATGAAGATTTGCACTTATGTTTTCTTCTAAGAGTCTTATATTTTTGGCTCTTACGATTAGGTCTTTGATCCATTTTGAGTTAATTTTTGTATATAGTGTGAGATAGGCATCCACCTTCGTTCTGTTCCTCATCAGTATGCAGTTGTCCCAGCATCATTTGTTGAAAAGACTATTCTTTCCCTCATTAAATGGACTTGCCACTCTTCTTGAAAATCAATTGACCGTAAATGTGAGGACTTATTTTTAGACTCTCAATTCTATTCCACTGATATATATGCCTATCCTCATAACAGTACCACACTATTTTGATTACTGTAGCTCTGCAGCAAGTTTTGAATTCAGGAAGTGTGTCCTCCAACTTTGTTGTTATTTTTCAAGATTGATTTGGCTATTTAGAAAAAAAATTTTTTTGATGAAAAACATAACGTAAAATTCACTCTCTTAACCATTTCTAACTGTACAGTTCTGTAATGTTTACATTCGCATTGCTGTGCAACCATTCTCCAGAACCCTTTTCAGCTTGCAGAACTAAAATTCTCTATCCATTAAACAACTCACATTTTCCCCTCTTCCCAGCCCCTGGTAACCACTATTCTACCTTGTTATATTTCTATGAATTTGACTACTTTAGATACCTCATATAAATGCAGCCTGGAAAACAGTCTGCACTTATTTGGAAAACAGTCTGACAGTTGCTCAGTCATACAGTATTTAACTTTTTATAATGGGCTTATTGCACTTTGCATAATGTCCTCAAGCTTGTGACAGGATTTCCTTCCTTTCTAAGGCTGAATAATATCCCATTGTATGTTTTGGCTATTTTTAATTCTGTGAATTTTCATATGAATTTTAGGATTAGCTTGTCATTTTCTGCAAAGAAGTCAGCTGAGATTTGGTAGGGATTGCATCAAATCTCTAGATTCTGCAGATCAAGTTGAGGAGTATCTCAACCTTAACAATATTGTCTCCCAACCCATGAACATGGGATGTTTTTACATTTATTTGGGTCTTCTTTAATTTCTTTCAGAAATGTTTTATAGTTTTCATAGTTTAAGTTTTGTACTTGTTAAATTTATTCCTAAATATTTTATTCTTTTTGCTTCATTGTAAATAGAATTGTTTTTCTTATTTTCATTTTTTGGTTTGGTAATTGCTACTGTATAGAAAAACAATTCATTTTTATATATTGATCTTGTATCCTGCAACCTTGCAGAACTCATTTATTAGTTCTAGTAGTATTCTGGTGGATTCCTTAGAATTTTCTATATACATGATCATGTCATCTCCAAATTGAGATCGTTTTACAGTATTATATTTAAATATAGTAATTCAACAAACATGTATTGAGGACTTGTTCTGTGTCAGGCACCGTGCTCCATGTTGGGAGTATAGAGATAAAAGGCATAAACTCCACTATCATAAAGTTTGCAATCTAGGTAGGGGACAGATCTTTAAACCAGTAATCACAATTCAGTGTTGTAAATACTGTGATTGAGAGATATATAAAGTGCCGTGGTAGCACAGAGGGGAAGGGCTACTATACTGGGGAGAGTTAGGAAAAATTCCACAGATGAGCTTATACAGAGTCCTGGACCATTTTGTTAATAAGTAGCTGTGGTTATGATAACTTGTCATTTCAAGGCCAAAATGATCTTGGATATTTTTAAAGTATTATGTAGTACTCTGGCTTTAAGATTTTTTAGGTCTATCAAAATTTAAGCAGATTTGCGTTAATAGTGAGACAATACATCAAGTTTTCAAAGTATATACAGATGTTTGATTATGTAGTAAAGCTGTTGCTATAAAAGCATATGATCACATTTGGAAAATTGCTATTGCATGTCTTGGCAGTTTATTAAGAACTGAAAACTTTTAAAACTAACTGGGGTTTTGATAGATTAAGTTCAAGGCCACCTTTTGTTTAAATGATGTTTTGTTTTCTGTAATTAGACCATGCTAGGTGAATTAAGTGTGTAATTAAAAACAGAAGGTTTGGCTAATTCAGAGTAAATGAGTACAAAATACAAGGTCAGTATCCATCTCTAGTGAGACTCCAGATGAAGAGTGCACATGGAACTATTTATAAAACATTTTGCATGGTCTGATCTCCTCTAGTTTGCTGTCCATGGCTTTTAAATTAAAGTATTCACAGACTTTCAAAAAAATGTACCTGTAATATAGAAGCATGATCCCATTTACTGTACTCATCTGAATGGGAAAACAAAAAAGATTAGAATCAAACTTCTATCCCAAATAAAAAGGTATACTCCTCCTCTTTCAAAAGTGAACATTTAATATGTTGCTTGGCACACCAAGTTCATGGTTAGAACTCTGATAACTTTTGAGAGTTCTGAGTCTCAATTGTTTTCATTTTCACACACCTGGGAGATGTGCAAGTAAAACATCTCTAGTTTAATCTATTTCCTCAATGCTTAGTGTGGGTACCATGGGATGGGAAGTCTGGGAAGAGTTTTATTTAGAATATTTTTTCTCTATGGTTGAGGAATGTGGTGCTTTTAGAAAACAGGTGTTTAATTTAGTGGGTTGACTACTGGAGGAAATTTGAATTGGTCACTGCAAGTGCAAAGCTTAAACTTCTCTTAGAAATCCCTTCACAGTTTAGTTCCTGGTACCTCTCCAGCCCTTTCCTCACAGTTCTCCTTTCTGCAGTATCTGTGCTTCGATTCGTCTGGACTTCTCTGGCGTCACAAACCCTCTCTTTATCCACCTGTCTTTTGCCGGCCTTTCTAGGCACTGTTTAAGGTTGATAGGTTAGGTCTCTCAATAAATGTTTCTCTAGTTGTTTATCAAGCTGTCATTATACACTCTAGGAATTACATTTTAACCATCTTTCCTCTCCACATTTTAAATTCCTAGAGGAATGAGATTGTGACTGTCAGAACTGTATTCCAGCACCAAGGGTAGCTTCTGGCTAATAATAGTGGCTCAAACAATATTTGTTCAGTGAAATACTTGTTGGGTAAATGCTACAGATCTTTAATTTAAATTATATCTAAATCAAGAGCAATACATGTATCAAAGATCTATGTTTTGCTATGGTAAAACAAAAATAAGTGGTCTCTTATTCTTTATTCTCAAATCACCTAAAATTAATTAAAAGACCTTTCTTTCTGGGCATATGTTATTATAAAACTCTTTAATTTGGGGAATAGTTTGATAACTGTTGACCTGAAATACAAGATCTATTTTAATTTCCTAACCTAAACCAATTATTTAGTAAAGCTGCCCATGCAAACAATTATAATGCAGTAAGGTCATTGTTTAATGGAAGAGTCTTTAAAACTACAATTGAGAATATACAAAGAACACCAAAATCTGCCTAATAGAGAAAGGGGATGCTGTTTAAGAAGTTAGCATTTAAACAGATACCTAAGAATGAGTAAGAATGTACTAGGCAGACAAGTGGGAAAATTGTGTTATAACATGTACAGAAGAAGTGGGCACAGGAAGACATAGTCAGTGTTGCTAAAACCTGAAGTTGAGTTGGGACGTGGTGGGAATGAGGAAAGAAAGTGGGCAGGTACATTTATGCCACATAAAGAAGTTTAGATTTTAGCTTATATAAAAATGAGAGCCACTGAAAAATTACAGCGAACTGATCTTCAGAAATTAGATTGCAAGGGCTCGAGGTTAGAGGTAGTGAAATCATTGAGGAGAATGTTGCAATATGACATGGTCTAAATGAGAAATGCATGAAGGCAATGAATGGATGGAAAGGGATGGTTTTGAGAGAATCTCTAGTGATTAGATCTAGGAAGTAAGGGAGAGCAAAGGATCTCAGATGATTCCCAGATGTTTTACTTGAACCACTGGGTGAGTGATGGCTCCATTCACTACGTTAAGGAATAATGACTTTTTAAGGGGTAACATGATGAATTAGTTTTAGATGTATTAATACTGTCAGAATTCAGAAAGAAGTGGTTTTTTAGACATATCCAGAATTAGAGCTCCACAGAAATGCCTATCTGGGGCTAGAGATTCAGAATTGTGGGTTATTTTTGAGCTGGTGTCATTGAAGTCATGAAAACAGAGGGAGACTAATAGACGGACTGAGGTGGGTCCCTATGGAGCACCGACAGAAGAAGGAATGTGATGTCTTAGATACTGAGGGAGGAGAGCTTTTCAAGAAAGAGGAGGTAAATGTGTAAAAAGCTTCAGAAAGATTAAATCAATATGAGGGCTAAAAGCTGGAGATTGGATTTGACACGTAGAAGGTCAATGTTGCTTTTAAGTGAAGCAGCCTCCGTGAGATGGTGAGGCCTAAAGCCATACTGCTTCAGAATGAGGAGTGAATCAAGGGGAAGAAATAGACTTCTTTCCAGGAGTAGCTTGTGAAAGAGGAGATATGAGGTGATAAAGGGAGACCTTTTTATTTTTTGTTTGGTCTTAGATATGAAAAACTCGAGGATTTTTACATGCTGAAAAGAAAGAGCTAAGGCAGGAGTTCGAGGATTGAATAAAGATAATCAATGGAATGAAGTGTCCCTAAGGAAAGAAGGTGGATGGGACCCTCATGCTCAATGGGAGCATTGATAGAGAAACCAGGTGAAGATGGAAGGAGGGAGAAGTGTTATTCTGAGTCAGAGCAGTTAGGGAATAAGGGTGGGTGCTGGCTTGGGGATGTGGAGAGGAGTGGCAGTTTGGAGATATTAATAATTAGTAATAATTACTCCCCTTTCCATTTCTCAATTCTGCCTAATATCTAGCAATTTCAAACCTGAACTACCATCGTAGGTCTCTCTGATTTTCCTATTCCCTCTAAAAACACAGCAAAACAACTTATTATTAGGATTGCTTCCGTTATCCACAACACTGATTGTTTTTCCCTTTCTCAAAACTATTTCCTTTGTAAATTATTATTATTATTTTCAACACATTTCTCTTGATTTTTAGACCTTTCTTCAATTTCACACTTCTTTAGATTAGTTTAATCCCCCACTACATTCTCTCTCCCATTCCAACTTTACAGAATCAGATATCCTTCTAACAAACTCCTGACAGCCAAGAAAGATGTCATTTTCTTAAAACTCTAAATCCTGTTTGTACAGAAAGATCCTTGCAGAATGAATCAGAAATTGAAGTTTAATTCATTTTTTGTAGAGGAAGATATCTTTCTTATTTTGTTTCTTGCTTTTATTTTTACTTTTCTCTCTCATTCTTCTCTGCAGCTCCCACACTGTCTTCTCATTTTCAATGTTGGGAATTTAGAAATATTTGTTTGCACTATTTAATAATTGATATAATAATCAGTGTTTTTCATTGAGCTTTATGGAAAAGAAACTTTATGAAAATTTAGTAATAACAAATGAATAATGTAGTGATTTCACCAAGGTCATGACTTAGTTTTTTAGAATGTGTTGTTTTTTTCTTAGCTAGTGATTTACATTCTTTCCCTTTATTAGCAGTTCTATTTTAAAAAATTTTATTTCTGGCATATATTTGAGTGCTACCTTTTATGTTTTGTTAAAGCATGTTAAATGGAGGTCAGTTAAGCCTTAATTTTGCTTGTGTATTAAAAATAGCCTTTATCTAAAAGATGAGTGAGAGCTAAGCATAAGTAACATGTATAATAGGATTTCTTTTTGTAGTTTTTAATTACTTTATTATTTGTGTAGACAAGAAAGTTTTATATGCCATTTTTAGCCTTCCTATATTAGTACTGTCCTCATGGTTTTTAAGATGCTGTTTTGATTTATGAACCCATATCTTTTGGTATATTAACTGCTAGTTTTTGAACTTCATAGCTGAGTTTCCCAGAATCGTTCCTACACTTGCTAAAGAATTAAGAATAAAATGAAAATATTTTTATATTCACTGCTATGTTTAAGTCTGTAATAGATAAGAAAGTAGAAATTGGTTTTCATTTATTAATAAGTATGCTAAATGGTCCTGAGAGCATTCATTATCATTTATTTGCAATAATAGATTTAAATATAATGCCAGATTATAAAATAATTGCTTTGCTATTATTTTGTTTTGATAAAAACAGAACTACACATAACACACACACACACACACACACACACACACACACACACCCCTCATGTTTGTTTTGTGTAAGCAAGGAGAAGGTATGGAAGGTTACCACTAGTTGGTTATCAATGGTTATTTCAAGGAGGTAGAGCTGGGAGATTAACTTTTTCTTTATATACCTTGCCATTTTTTTCACTTTTACATATGAAGAACATAAAATACAGAAAACATAAAGGAGAAAAAAAAACCCTCTGATCTCTTCTCTGAATTATCAGTAATTTCCAAACCTGCCTCTGAGTCATTTAGAAAGATTTGCTAAAAATCAGATCCCTGGGTCTGAAACAGAATCTCCAGGAGTGTTAAAAATATTAGACTAGTGGTTCTCAAACCTGGTGGATCATCAGAATTGCCTAAGAAGCTTTCAAAACATCTAGATTCCCTCCCTCGTGAATAGAGAATTTGAAGTTTTTAAATGGTTTATGGAACTTGCACCTCATTTTTTAAAAAGCTCCCATGTGATTCCAATGATCCACCAGCTTTGAGAACTACTGGTTTAATGATTTATTTGCTCTGTGGAAGACACTGTTCTGGGTGCTATAGTTATTTTAAAGAGTACTAAAACACAGTTTTTGCCTTCAAATTTACAGAATAGTTGGGGGTTGGGGGCGGTATAAAAAGGTGGAAAAGACTGTTACGTAACAGCTGTTTTCACAGGGCAAAAGAAAAATATGCCTTAAGTTGTAAAGTCAGTGAAAATAAGGTGTCAGCCATTACCTGTGTTAAACTCTATTATTTAGTATTGTTTTGAAAGTTCTGCCTAATGCAGTAAGATAAGAAAATGAAATGAAGTATAAATATTGCAAAGGAAGTGAGAAATACCATAATCATTTAAAACTGAAAATATTATTGTCTAACTAGAAAACCCAAGATTAATCAACTAGCATTTATGAAAATTTTAATTAAAAACACACCAGTAAGATGGTCAGTTACAAAATAAATTCAAAAATTAATGTTTCCTCTGTACCAGCACAAATAAAAATGTTTTTAAAGATCCTACTTATAATAACACAAATACATGAAAAAAATCTACAGCCATACTTAAGAAATTTGCCTGACGAAGTAAACTATAGGACTTAAGTAAACTATAGAACCAACCATATGAAATAAACTATGGAACGTAACTAAGGGACGTAAAAACAATTTAGAGAAACATTCCATATTTCTGGATGGGAAGAGTTAATGTTTTAAAATTATACATTCTCCCCCCACCAAAGAAATTTTTTTTCTTTCCATCATTTAATGCAATTCCAGTTTTTTTTTTTCTTTTTGCCAAACCTGACAGTGTATTTCTAAAGTTCACTTGAAGGAATAAACCAAACAGACTTGCCAAAAAAAGAAAAGAAAAGAAAAGAAAAAAAGATATAATGTGAATAATTTGCATGAGCATGTTTTAAAACATTTCCAACGCCACAGTAATTAAAACAGCCTACTACTAACTTTTAAAAATCAGAATATAATAAAAGTGGATTTTTAATTACATACTCAATAAATAGGTATTATTCAAAGTGTTGAATCTGGTGTTGGTACAATCAGCTAAATATGTAGGAAAAATTCCTGTGGATTAAAGATTAAATGAAAGTTAAAAAGCAATAGGAAAAATGTGTACATAATCTTGATGTAGGGGAAGGCTTTTTAAATGTATGATAGTAAAGGCAGGAATTACTTTTTAAAAGGGTTTGATTTGACTGCATAAAGATTTTAGGTTTCTGGACAATAAAATAATCAGCTAAATTGAAAGGCAAATAAATTGGGAAGAAGTATTTATAATATGGTACCCACACTCTTAATATAAAAAGAGCTCTTACCAATTAATGAAAAAAGATTAACTCCTAATGTTGGACTGGGAAGGAGGGGCGCACACGTAAATTTAAACTTTGAGAAGAGCAAATTGGCCATGTGTATCAGAATCTTTAAAAATTTTTTATCCTTTTACCCCCTAATGGGAATGTAATCTAAGGAAATAGATATGTGCAAAAGAGTTTTAAGGATATTTTTGACAGCATTGTTTAATAAAAATTGAAAACATTTTGTATGTCTAGAGACCCACTTCTTGAAATTCACCACTCACCATTCCTAGGCTGGTACTCTCATTTTCATGATAGAAGGGAGAGGCATCTCCATTTCACACAGCAGGTTGGAAAAAAGGATGAAAAAGGGCATGCCCCAGCCATCTTTTGAGGAAGGTGCCCCAAAACTGCCATATAATACTGGCCAGTACTTAGTCTCATGGCTACACCTAGCTGCAAGAGAGACTGGTAAATGTCTTTATTCTGAATGCCATGTGCCCAGCTAAAAATGTTATTTCTATGGAAGAAAGAGAACAGATATTTGGGGGCAGCTACCAGTCTGCGACACTACCCCTTCTCTGCATTTTCATCTTCCATTTCTTAGTTTAGCCCTTACTTTGAGAACGCTGACTCATTCTGTCTCTACTTCTGCAAACTGTGTGTCCAATCTGTAGACCATCTAGGCGAGTTCTTGACTTTCTCATACGCAGGAGCTACGTATCTACCTTTATTGTCAGTCACTGTATTCCCTGTCAGTATGTCATTCTTTCAAACATGATGCATTTTTCCTATCCAAATATGGGAAATTAGTTGCAGTGCCTAGCAGATGAGGTTATTGCTACTAAACATTACCAGCTGGTTTGTAACATTTGGAAGTAGGAACAGAATCAATTCTAAATCTTCTGTTCTTCCTTTCTACTCGTCCCCATTCTCCCCAAGTAACTAGAAAACACTGTCAGCTTTGTACTGCATTGTTTAGGAGAACTCATGAACCTAGAGGGAGCAGTCCTACCTTTTACTGTCTTTTAATACATTTGAGACGGTACAAGTTATGAAACTATCTGAATCCCACCCTTGAGGATCTTTCTTTCTAATCAAAAGGCAGCATATTTGTGCCCTGTATGATAGGGAAGTATTTTTCAACATTGTACGTCAGTAAAACTGCTGCCAGAGCTCTGTTTGCCATCTGGTGAAGCCATGACAGTTACCTAGCTTTTCCTCAGTATTTCACAGCCATCACTCATTGACTGGTTGGTACCAGAGAAAGAGAGAGAAGAGAGAGAGAGGGAGAGGGGAGGGGAAGGCAAGAGGAGGGGAAAAAAACACTGCTATCTTTTTCAGTTTTGTAACTTTTCCCTTCACATGATTCAGTGCTAGATTAATGTATATAAAGAAACTCTAGTATTCTGACAGTTATACCAAAAGTTATACCAACTCTCCATCATAGCTGTTAGCTATTACCTTCAATGGGAGGCAGGAAGGACATAGACATCCCATCTTCTAAGAGAGCACACAGATTATATAAAGTAACTTTGCTCATGACCATATACTTAGTGAATGTTGAAGCTGGGACTCAAATCCAGCTCTTCCTAATTCCAGTGCCTGTTCCCCAACCATGGTGATATACTGAATCCCTAATAATGGAATAGAAACATGAGGATTGTCTTCATATATGTGAATGATGACCATATGGCTATAGGATTGTATATGTTCTATGTGTCTCCAGAGGGGACCACTGGTTAGAAATGAAGGCAGTTTTTAACTAAATGTTATAGGAGGCATTTTTCAACAATTAGACTGAATTCAGAAATGAAATGGTTGTATTTTTAAATAGTGATTGTTCATCACAAAATAGTCAGACTGAGGGTTTTTTTGTTTTGTTTTGTTTTTTTGCGGTACGCAGGCCTCTCACTGTTGTGGCCTCTCCCGCTGCGGAGCACAGGCTCCGGACGTGCAAGCCCAGCGGCCACGGCTCACGGGCCCAGCCACTCCACGGCATGTGGGATCTTCCCGGACCGGGGCATGAACCCGTGTCCCCGGCATCAGCAGGCGGACTCCCAACCACTGCGCCACCAGGGAAGCCCTGAGACTGAGGGTTTTGAAGGAGACAGAATAAAGTATTAGAAAGTACTGGACTTGTAGCCTGGAGGTATCAATTCTCTTTTGACCTCTTCTTATATGTTTGAATTAGCTGTTTGAGTCTCTGGGCATTTGTTTCCTAGTGAATTAAATGAAGGAGTTGGACTAAAACACCTCAGAGTCTCATTGTCTTTTAGGTAAATGGCTTACTTATTAAATGTTTGTCAAATGAATATCACAGCATAGTCCTCTCTCACCTAATGCCAGTGGCACATCCTTAATGTTCCCAACTCAAAGTAATCTACCTCCCTTTTATGCTGTGTAGTACTTTATCTTCACATCTCATTGAATCGATCACTTTCTACTTTACAGTAAACATATTTATGAGACTCATGATGGCAAGATCTATATAATATCTTGTATCTGCCATTGTGCGTTACACAAAGTAGGCACTCAATAAATATTTGTTGAATAAGTTAGATAAAATTACCTGATGCATGAGAGGATTGAAGACATCTTTGCAACCAGGTTTTTCTCTCACTTTCTCGAGAAACAGGTTACTCTGACACTTATCAGTGGTAGACCGATGCATGCATACAGTCTAAACAAAAGCCTCTATATTTGTGGCTTGAAGTTAAATTAAAACTTTTTCAGACAGGGCACTGACACTGACAGTAGCCACCTCAACTCAGCTTCACCTAATGAAAAACATCTACTAAACCACCACCTGGAACTCGTTAGATTCTTTCATTTGAGTTTTGCTGCCTTGACATTGTATCACACTGGGAATCTAAATATTATCTGGCTTTCTTTCAAGTATTGTTTCCTGAGAAGGTATTTGCCTAAAATTCATTCATATACCTCTAATCTTTCTTCCTTTTCCCTTCCTCCCCCTGCCCCACCTTTTTTTCTACCACTTTCTCTTGACTTGCCTTTCACCTCTAAAATTCAGATGGCACAATGTCCTAGGGGTTGTGTACTATAATATATATGGTGAAGCGGAGGACCTGGTGAGTCAAGGTGAAACCAGAACACCTCAAAGTTGTGAGTAACCTGATTCAAACACCTCTATGAAAACTTCCTTGAATCCCTTCACCATTTTTTACACAATCATTAATGCCTTTCTGCACTCTCTCTCCTCTCTGTTTATGTATCTTTTTTCCCAGCCAGATAGGGGCTACATTTTATTCTTCTTTGTGTCATTATATGGTGTTGAATAAATAAGTGTGTGGACATGATTTATCCAGACAACTTCCTGTTTTTCTTGTAGGTTTTTTCCTACACAGCCAGATTGCGATATTTCTGTTTTATAGATGAGGAACCTGTAGCTTAAAGGAGTTAAACTTGCCCAACGCCAGAAAACAAGTATTTGGAGGAGCCAGGATTCAAATCCAGCGCTTTCTGGAGCCCAAGTTCTTTACCTTTTTCATTCTGCTGCCAGTGTATGTCTTTCAGTCTATTCCCGTCTTCTGATTTACACTGCTACAGTCCTTAATCATCTCTCATTACCTCTTCCTTAGAGCTTTGTCATAGTCCCCTACTCTGTCTACCTAGTCCTGTCTTCTTTTCCATTTCTACTCATGCATCATTATTCTGGTCATATCTCCTTAGAGGAATCTTTGATGGCTCATTTCTTGTAGGATAAAGGCTGAACTTCTTGGAATGTATCGATAACTGTGCTGCCCCATAATCTGCCCCCATTACCTCTCCAGCCTTATTTCCCACTCCTACTTCCTCTGTGCCCTCTAAACTCTAGTCTTACTCTGCCACTTCATTATCGTCTACATGTACGTGGCAGCATCCAACTTCTTGGTCTTTACTTGTGCCTTTCTGTGTTATTTTGGCGGACCCTTCATCCCTGTTTTGCTAGTTGAAATTCCACCCAGCTTAACCCTATCCCTTCCGTTTAACATCAATTTCCCTGGTCGGAATTAATCTCTTTCTCTGTGTGCTGCTTTTGTATTATAATTACTCATGACTCTATATGCCCCTGATATACTAATTGGAAGCCCTTTGAGAGTAAGGACTGTGTCTTCAGCTGACTGTATTCCAGAGGTTCATACAATAATTTGTCCATAAAACATACTCTGTAATATTTTGTATGACTGAAATGAATCTGGCTTTTAAGGCAACAAAAAAAGTTCTACATACAATTTAATTTGACTAGTTGAATATGAGTTGTCTCCTGGCCTGCCTCTAAAGCATTGGATTTATAAATAAAATCTTCTAGATAAATCAGATGATTAAGTTTGCTTTGTCAAGAATGCCAAAAGAGATCAGACTTATTTTATTCTGCAGTATTTAGTATGCTATAGTATGTAGTTTGTGTATGTGAGTGTATATATATATATATATATATATATATTCACATGTACATATTATGTATAATAAACATGCCCATATAAGAAAGAGGGTCTTAAATTTTAAAATCTTATATTTTCCATTATGTATTTTTAGATTAATCATTATTAATTGCACTACTGAAAAATCTAGTTCCAGTGTTTTCTTTCTATTTGCTTTGAAAAAAAAGGCAAACAGTAAAATATGGTGAAATAGTTCATTCACATAGTACATATATTAGTATAAAGTTCACAAACTTGCAATACTTTAATGTGGACTGTTCAGTCCTTTACCTTGCTGACTCTTACCTACTTTTCAAGACTAATCTGAGGTGTATCTCCTCTAGGAAAGCTTCCTTTAAGGGCCTGCCATTCTGTATTAGCAGCACCTACAGTTGCTTTTCTCCCTCAGGCAATTGCCACACCCAGCGTGGCACCATACCTGAAATATAGTAGACGCTCAGTAAAAGTTTGCAGCATGAATGAATGAACAAACAAATGAAAGAACTTAGCAACTTGGGGTGGGGGGTGTGTGCCTGAGTGTATACGCCTTCATTCAAAGTACAGCGGCAGATTTGTATGTACAGATACGGAAGCCTGTCCGTGATACACTCTTTAGAGAAATAAAAACAAGTTGTAAGAAAAATAATTCCATTTTTGTAAAAAATATTTGTGTGTGTGTTGAGAAAAGGTCTGGAAGCTATGCAACAAGTCAGAGTTTTCCTCGGTGAGTTGGGTGGTTGGGAGTGGAGAGTCAGAATAGACTTTCACTATTTAGTACATTTTTGTATTGGTATTATTTGAACTTTATTATTCAATGTGCACTGCTTTTGTAATTTTTAAGTGACCAATAAAATATGTTCATACTTCTGCTCAAAGTGTTAATGATACTTTAGTATCAAACGAAAACTATTTTTAAAGACAAAGTCTGGCATTTCCCCCCAATTTTTCTAGGAAGGAAATTATTTTCTTTGTTTAAATGTTTCCTGTTCCTTTTGAAAAATTGTAGGACTTAGAATAAAGTGGACTATTTTAAGTCTAAACCATGGTGGCACTTGTATTGGGAAACTGAATCTTCTCATTCAGTCTGTTAATGTTCATGGCCAGATTAGTAGAGACAGCTTTTTAAAGGTAGTAAGAAACTGACCAATTTTCACTGAATGGAGGTAGCAATCTTAGTTTTTTTGGACTGTCTTTCCCCCTCTTTTCAAACACATCCCTGGGTTCTTTTGGTTAACTTAATCTCATGCCACTGAGCAGCTGGTCTTAATGATGATGGTAAACCATTTCTTCTGAGTCCAGGCCCGAATGAAAATACCACTGAAAGATACCCAAGATAGCTCACCACCCCTTACTTCCTTATCTTTTTCATGAACCAGGAAAATGGTCTTAGTAAAACAAGGTTTTTTGAGACTTCAGAATCTTGGTAATTTTAAGATCATTCCTAAAATTTTTTCACATGGTCCGGCTGCCAGACAGACTGTACGTCAATTTCCTGCAGTGTTTGGCAGGCCTACATATTCACTGACTTAAAAACAATTTGAATTTATTGATTTTGAAATTCGTGATTACTTTCTAAATTTCTTTTCCCCATCTAAATTTACTTTGGAAAAAAATATCCACAACAGAAAACACTGGCCCATTTTTGTGCCAAGACTTTCAGGGAAATATCTTATGTGATTAATATTGTGTAGCTAATCTGGTGTGAAAAATCAGTTTTATCCATTTTAACTTATGAGAGCATGACCATCCTGTGTGAACTATTTAAGGAGACTGTGACTTCACTAATCCAAATTTAAGTGTTTGTTACTGCCTTTATATGTGTTACATTAATCACTTCAATTAATATTGGGCCCCTTTTCTTTTTAGGAATTGAATTATATTTCATCAACAGATCTGTATCTTTTCTTTCCAGGGTAATGTCCTAACCTTGCCATGGGCAAGCTGAGATTAGTGGACTCTGGACTTGGCTCAATGAAATACATAGTTCATGGTACCAGGCCGTTTTAATAGGTCTGGATTGAGTTAGAAAGCTTCCTCCTAATCTATCTTTTCCTTTAAAACCATTTGTCCTAAAAGATTGGTGTTCTCTCTCTTATTAATAGTCAGAAGAGAAACAACTTTATAAAATCTGTATGATGGGGACTTCCCTGGTGGCGCAGTGGTTGGGAGTCCACCTGCCGATGCAGGGGACACGGGTTCGTGCCCCGGTCCGCGAAGATCCCACGTGCTGCGGAGCGGCTGGGCCCGTGAGCCATGGCCGCTGGGCCTGCGCGCCCGGAGCCTGTGCTCCGCGGCGGGAGAGGCCACAACAGTGAGAGGCCCGCGTACCGCAAAAAAAAAAAAAAAAAAAAAAAAAAAAATCTGTATGATGATTTCGCTCCATCAAACTCGAACTGTTTTTATAAAACATTGGATTATTTGTTACTTGGTGAGTGTACATTATTCTGGAAGCTTTAATGTAAACACTTTGGGGAGTCAAGAAATAACTATTCATAGCGCTTGTACAGTACTCTGTTATCCTCAGAGTTATAGCACCTCACAAATAACGTGGCTTCCGCCCAGGGAAGAATTGACTCACCATGGAGGTCTGTCTCCCTTGTCTCATTAAATCTTCTAGAATTGCTGAGAAGTGGCTAGCGATTATTCTTCTCTCTGTTTGATGTATGTGGAGAGCGAGGTGCCAAGCAGCGAGAGGTGATGCAGAGTCTCTCAGGGGGTGCCGTTTGAATCTTGGTCATTGCATCGCTGCTGAGCAAGCGTTAGCGTGAACTCCTGAGGCCCATCTTATAGGGGATGCGGTGCCCTAAATGCCAGAAACAAGTCCCCACCATTCTAGGCATTGCCAGTTCCTGCCTTCATTTACAAATTATTATATTTTATGAGTATATAAAACTAAAATGAAATATTGGAAAGGACCCATAAACATGTCTCATATGTCATTCGTACTTAAAATTGAATAATTTAAAAGAGCTATGTAAAACTGTTTTGAGAACATTGAGTTTTGGCCTTAATTACTCTTAGGATTCAAACTCGCTGATTTATTTTTATTGAGGGAGAAGTAATGTTTTTAAAGTGTATAACTAATCTATAAGAATGCTGTTATTTTATCTGCAAGATTTGTGTGTCAAAAATCCACCTGCAGGGTGTTTTCTTTTAAAGTTCCTTGGAAAGGTGAATTCTGTAGATGAACTGACATTAGTATATGTTTACATTTATTTTAAAGTGTCTGAGATGGGGCAGGCAGGAAGAACCTTGAAATTGAATTCCTTCATGACCTTTTAAGTTAATCTTGGATGCTAACTTAAGGGAAGTGTGAGAAATGGGTGGAAATGGCTTCAGTTGAATAAATGTTACACTTCAATGACTTTAATTTTTTTTTTTTTAGAATGGAAGGACTAGGTGACAAGTACAGGAGAAACCTGATTATCAGAACTTCATTCCATTATTTTAAAAGTACCAAATGTATTCTAACCAACAGATGATGTTTTCTTTCTTACACAGCCGACAGAAACTGGTAGTTGAAACTTAGCATTTGATAAGTATACAATATGTACTCCCTACCCTTATATATTTTCCTGCCTTTGAGGGGGCAGGATGGTTTTCAAAAATTCTTTATGTATTTTCCACTCATGGTGGGTTATTTTTGGCAACAACCAGTTGACCTCCTGACTATTCTCTCTGGTTCCATTCTTGCCTCCCTAAATTCTGTCCTCCACTCTGGAGCCAGGTTGATTCATTTTAAATGTAGATCAAATTCTGTCACTCCCCTGCTCAAACACACCAGGACCTTTCCATCACAGAATAAAATCTGAGGGCTTTACTATGGTCTGTTGATGCCATGAATGTTCTGGTACCCGGCCATCTCTCTGACCTCATTTTCTACACTGTTTTTTGCTCACTTTGCTTCAGCTCTGCTGGTCTTGTTGTTCTTCAAGTCAAGTTTACTCCTTCCCTAAGGCCTGTGCTTTGGCTGACATGGCCAGAACTGCCCTTCTCACGGATTCCCTCACTTCGTAAAGATCACTTTCTAGTCACTCTATTCCCTTACCCTACTTGGTTTTCTTTCTTAACGAGCACTTACCACCACCCAACAACATATATTTTTGCTTCTTGTCTCTTCATCACTAGAATGGAGGCTAGGACTCCTCCCAGTGTGTCCACTACTGCATCAGTCACATGATAGGTTTTCAGGGAATATTTGTTGAATGAATGAAAAACGGCTATCTTGGAATTTTAAGAACTTGATAACATTCCTAGACTTTATAATCTCGATAGAAAATTTTAATCATAATTCTGACAGTGTTTATCCATGTGGGTTTTCTTGCAGTGGCTGATGAATATCAAAATCATGTGAGGTTCTTTTTCAAAATATGTAGCTGGTGCTCTGACATCCCCCTCCTGCCAACTAGAAAATATTGAAGTAAAAAGAAAAGAGTGGGAAGGGTATTTTGAATAAAGCTCTTCCGGCTCATTTTCCTCCAAATTTTTTTCATCATGGAAATTTTTTAAAAGCTGAAAATAGTACAGTAAACACACATTTACCACCTAGATTCAACAAGTATAAACATCTTGCCATATTTGCCTTTTTTGTGTGTGCTTGTGTGTGTACTTTTCCCCCTGCCAATTGTGATGTAAGAGCATAGCCTGAATCCTTCCCCCAAATAGAGAATCTCTGACTTAGTAGGTTATTGTTATTTCTGATGGGTTTCATTGTGTGGGTGAGGAGACAGTAGTGGAAAGCATACAAAGGTTGGATTTCTCTCTTAGTGATCTCTGCAATAATTGTGATGTATGCCAGTCAAGGTTGTTGTAAAGAGAGCCTGTCTTCTAGATTATCTGATGCAGTTTGAATTCAGTGCCATCGTGCATTTGAAGAAGCTTTTTTGTTTGTTCTTGGTAAGTGTTCCTTCTTTGTTGTTGTTGTTTTTTTTTTTGAAATTATATTTTGTCAGCTAGGCAAGTGATAGCCTTTATTTCCTCTTGTTATTAATATAGTCACTCCAGCCTTTTTGTGTTTACTGTTTGTATGCTATATCTTTTTATGTTCATTTACTTTAACCTGTCTCTGCCTTTATATTTAAAGTGAAGTATACTTTTTCCCTGAGAACATTTAAAACGTTGTTCTACTTGTCTTCTGGTCTCCGTATTTTCTAAGGAGAAGTCTATGATGTTATATACAGGGGATTCATATGTATCCCCTGTATATAATGTGTACTTTTTTTTCCTGTCTACTTTCAAGACTTTTTTCTTTATTTTTGGTTTTCAGCAAACCTAGGCATTGATTTTTGTGATTGATGTTTTTAATTTTCTTTACAGTTCATGAGCTTCTTGAATCTGTAAAGTTATATCTTTTACCAAATTTGGGAATGTATTCAGTTATTTCTTCAGATTTTTTTTTTCCCTCATTCTCTCAGTCCCTACCTTCTAGGACCCCAAATAACCTCTTAGACCTTTGATATTATCCCAAAGGTCCTCCAAACTCTATTCATTTTTTTCCTCAATCTTTTCTCTCTTCTTCGGATTGGATAATTTCTGTTGATCTTTTTCCAGTAGATCTTTTGTCATCTGCATCTACTTTTGTCATCTCTCTTCTGCTATTAAGCATATCCAGTAAACTTTTATTTCAGATATTGAATTTTTTCCATTCTAAATTTCCATTTGGTTTCTTGTTATATTTCCTTTTCCTCTGCTGAGATTTCCCATTTTTTTCATTCATTGTGAGCATTTTCTCCCTTACCTCACTGAGTATAATTATAGCTGCTTTAAAGTCCTGTCAGTTTCTATATCTGGGTCTAATAAAGGCTGGTCTCTGTTGATTTTCTTTTCCTTTGAGAGTGAATCACATTTTCCTGATTCTTGATATGTCAAGTAATTTTAGATCGTATCCCAGACATTGTAAATGTTTTACTGTCAAGGGGAAAAATGTGTTTTGTTTACTCTGCATAGCCTTCAGCAGTTCATTTTATGGTTGTCGTTGTTTTGAGGTTTTCTTCTCCCCACAGTTTAAGGTTGTTCTTTGTGAAAGAGTTGGTCTATTAGGGGCTTACTCTGACATGCCAAAGCTGAACTCCTGATATGCTTTTTAACCCTTTAACTGCCTCTCAAGTTTCCTGTTAAACTACGTGCCTACACTGTCACGCAGAAAGAAAGTCCTTCACGTCTTCACCCAGATGAAGTCAATCAGAGCTGCCAAGGGTGAAGCAGTTTGTCATCCTCACAACTGGCATCCTTTTTTCTGCATCCTGCCCATTGCCACCCATGTACTCTTTTGTCACCAGAGATGAATGGAATGAATTTAGATGGACTTAGCAACAAGTACCACTGCCACCTCATCGGGAACACAGGGAGAGAGGAAAACCTCAGAACAAGATGATGACAGAAGCTAGGAAGAGCAGTTGGAGGAAAGCTCTGTTGATGGAGTTGGGCACAGATGTGGGCATATGAACATGAAATGAAAGGGAAAGAGAGTTTAAAAAGAAGGGGAGACAAGGGGGTGGGGAGGCAGAGGGCAGGGGGCCAGCTGTGCCCACCTTTGTGTCTGTGGTCTCATATAATCTTCAGAACAACCTGAACAGAATAACAGAACAACAAGTTGGCTAAGGAGCTGCACTGCAACGCCTTAAGTGTGTCAGTTCTTTACTGTCTGCTGAGAATGCAAACTTGACCTGCCTTAAGCTTAGGTTAGCTATGGTAAGCCCTTCTCCACCTCTTAACTCCCCATCCCTTCCCCTACCTCACCCCCAAATCTCAATCTTATTCTGCTTCCTGATGGGCTTTATAAGCCAGAGGCTTAAGAAAAAGACTTTGAGTGCTCTTCAGAAGACAGCATGGAGATCAACTTGTCAGTGAGGGGCAGATTATTTGAGGTTGGAATTCTTCCCTACAGATTGCTCTCACTTCTCTGACCTCCAGTGTCCTTAACCTTATGCCCATTCTAAAATTTCCATTCCATTGAATAACATGCAAAGAGAGAGAAGCACGTTACCAAGAGGCACTAATTTCTTCCGCACATAGCCCAGGAGTCCTTCAGGTCCTTCTAATTTTCTTCCTACACCTTTTTTTTTTTTGCAGTACGTGGGCCTCTCACTGTTGTGGCCTCTCCCATTGCGGAGCACAGGCTCCGGACGCGCAGGCTCAGCAGCCATGGCTCACGGGCCCAGCCGCTCCGCGGCATGTGGGATCTTCCCAGACCGGGGCACGAACCCACGTCCCCTGCATCGGCAGGCGGACTCTCAACCACTGTGCCACCAGGGAAGCCCCTTCCTACACCTTTTTATGTCCAATCCCCTCAGAGTAGATCATTAATTCTCAACCGGGGATGATTTTGCCTCCAGGGACCACTTGTTAATGACTGGGCGTTTTTGATTCTCGCAACTAGGGAACTGCTACTGGCATCTAGTGAGTAGAAGCCAGGGGTGCTGCTAAACCTCTTACAATGCACAGGACAGCCCTCCATAACAAAGAACTGTCCAGCCCAAAACAGCAATATTGCCAAGGCTGAGAAACCCTGGAACTGACTCCTAGTGCCTTTTTCCTGTGTCCTTTCTCTTCCCTATCCCTTCCTTTCCTTCATTAGGGCCACTCCCACTGGTGTAATGATTGTGCCAGGCCAGCCTTTTCCAAGCCTGTCCCGCAGCCAGAGCTGCCGGGGTGGTCCCTTCTGGTGAAGAGCAGGCACGGGAAGTACTGAATGAACTGCTACTCTTGGGGAGGAACCCATGAGTGGGATTTGTGGAGAGGAGGAGTATGCCAGCCCTCACTTCTCAGTCATGGGCATCGAAGTGCACCTTGGGAGCTGCAGTTTAAAGGATATGGGGCGGTAGCAATATGTAGTGATTTATAGATGTTAGGGAACTTGGAAAATTCAGAGGGAGACTATAAAAGTAATTTTGGCTATGGTTATTTTTGAAATGAAATCAATTATGAATAATTATCACTTGCTCAGTATCATGTCGTTAAGAATGCCATGTTGATATTTTTGGGGAAGCTTTGTTTTATTGCAACACTGAAATCTGTTCCTGCATTTATATTTGCCTTGTTCATTTGCCGGTGACATGGTTGTCAGTTCTCAAATTAAAGAGAGATAGAGGCAATATTGTTCCTACCTGGAATCGATTTTTTTTCTCCCCTTTTCTGTTGGAATGAAAATCCTAGTTACAGGGGGGCCACACAACCAGAACATTTACCCATAGCCATTTAAGACTGCTGATAAATATAGTATAACTTTATTACAGTGACCTCATGTCAATGTCCTTTGTAATTCTGATTAGTCCCCATAATTACCTTGGACCTTTCATCACCTAACCAGTATAATCCCAAATCTGCCCAGTATTAGAGTTTGTGGGACATTGAAGTTCTCTGCATTGGACTAAGGTGTTCCCAAGTCTTCATGTCTGTAAGAAAATCACTGCATGATTTTCACCTTACCCCCATACTTCTGCTTTTAACAAATTATCTGGAAAAAACAGAAGGCATTATTTTGTTGAATACATATGGAACATGAAACTTTTCTCTCCCACTGTTTTGAATAAAAACTTTTAACTTACATTAAGTACATGTTGAACTAAATGGTAAGCCTTGATGTTTTCTCTGCCCAGGGTATCTACTTTGGCCTTGAAATGTATCTAAGATGTAGACAGCCCCTGTAGTCCTAGGTAGTTCACTTCAAACTGAACTAGAGCATCATGCTACATCAGGCCTTGGAGGGAAGCTAAGAGGGGCCATCTCTGCTGTCACAGTCTTCTTCCCCCATTCTTTTTCTATACAAATGGGTGTTCTGCATTCTGCCTCTTCATCTGGCTCTTGTTCTTGGTGCTTTTGATCAAGGTTGTACTCACACCTGAGCACAGGCCTTTCGGGTTATGTGAATCTGAGTCTCCACCAACCTTCTGGCCTCTACCCAGCATTAAGATGTTAACCATTTGAATTGAGGTTCCTAATAAGACTTGAGAATTGTGCTATTACATTGATTAAGACGTTTTATTAGCTTGTTGAATGTGGATAAACAGATGAACTCTGATTTCAGGAAATTTTATCACAGTAACATCTTTAATGATTAATATTGAATTGTTTTCATACTTATCTTTAAGTATGTCATAGTGATGATAAACACTGATAAATTGATAAATAGAATGTTCCATGGTGGTTTTTGAAATGTAAGATGGCTCTTAGTAGTAATGTATTATTGATGATTTACAGACTGGATGATGGTGAGTCAGCCCTTGTTAATATCTACTATTAGCAGATATTACTAAAATAATTATTTTGTCCTTGGTAGTCAGCTCTTTTAAAATATTACACACTGATTCTTAAGATTCAAGCTTTTCAGTGCCTAACCAGCACAAAGTTCCACCTCAAAATTAAGCAGAATCAAAATGAACTGTGGTCCCCAAAAAAGCATTTTTAGAGATTTATGAGACTTTGTAGCTTTTTGACTATGGGAATATGCCTATGCTTATTTCTGGCTCTTAGTTTATTAACAAGCATTTGTTAAGCACCTGCTAAATGCTAGGCTCTGAAGAACAAGAAGGAAGGAGTGAACAAAGTGTCAAGTGCAGCTTGGGTCAAACAAGATAGAAATGAAAGAATTCATTTGACTTTGGTGACCTAACAAGAGCAGTTTGGAGAATGTGATGGGGGTGGGAGCAGTATGGAGTGAGTTGAAGCGTGATTCCCAGTTTAGAAAGTAGAGACTTTCTCCACACTTCTGAGAAGTTTGACTTTTCAGAGAAGAGGGATGAAATTGTGACAGCGGGAGGGGTGGGTGGAATTGAAGGCAGGTCTGTTTTTCTTGGTTTGTTTAAAATAGGATATATTTATAAAGTATTCAGTTTTGATGCTAAAGACTAAGAGAGTTTGAAGGAGCACAAGAGAAGGAAGCTAACCATGTAGTTAGGTTTCTGAGACCACTCCAGGGCTATCTGACCTTAGATCTGAGGGAGGCATGTGTCTTCCATTAGAACAGGGGTTGTGGAAGATGGGTGAGCAGGAATGTTCCTAAACTGCATTGCTTTATAGTCAAAAAGAATTTGGGGCTTTGTATTATGATTAGAATCACAGGCTATTTTCTTTTAAGCAAAAGTAACAGCTTTCATAGTACTTTTGTACTGTGAAATGTTCTTGATCTGCCATGTAGAGGCTATTTTGCTTCCCAGTGATCTCTTAGGGGTTATGAAAAAAAGTATCAAATTTTTGAAGGCACTTTACAAAGTTAAAGAATTTTAAAGTGCTAAGTACTTTATGTAACATTCACCTTAACCTCATAATTTTGGGACCATTTTGCTCCCAACTCAGTAGGGATTTTATGACTCATATCTGGTGTTTTTTCTTTTCTGTGGTTTTTTACTTTCTGATTTTTATTTCCTCCTTCCGTGGATTTTTGCCAGTTCAGCAATAGTATTTACTGTTGAATTATTTATTGTAGATAAAGCAGAAATAAAGTGAAACCAAATTGTCTAGCATAAGTAAAATTTTCTTTTGGTTTATCATTGAAAATTGTCATTTTTATTTTCTGTGTAACAGAGGATAAAGATTATAGAGTTAGGCTAATTCATTGTACATTCAGTCATTTGGGATATCTTAGATTTTGAGGAAATTGTGTTACTTAAGGAAGTTACCTAATCATTCTAAACCTTATTAATCGTATCTGTAAAGTATGAATAATGCCTATTTACGGAATTATCTGTCCCATTTCACAGTTATCGTGAGGTTCATCTGATAATAATTTATGTAAACATGCATTGTAAATTATAAAGTATTTTTAAATATATTATGATTTGAAAAATATTAGGTCTCAGGCTCTCGTGGCCAATTATAAACTCCCCTTCAACTGTAAAATGTACACGAATAAACGTTGTAGGAAATGAGCTCTTGGCTGGCATGGCCAATTATAAACTCTCCTTCAACTGTAAAATGTACACGAATAAACGTTGTAGGAAATGAGCTCTTGGCTGGCATAATGATGCGTAGGCATCATTGACCTGCAAGTCTCTATGCTAATCTAAGTCTAATTTAAAATCTTTAAGAAACTCTTCCTTCCTTAAGGAAGGAGGGAAGCTTTTATTATGGCTGATAAACTGTGTATCTCTGTGTAGTGTAATGTTTCAAAGTGCCAGCTCCATAATTAGGTTGCCTTGGATTCAAACCCTGGTCACACCTTTCAGTGGCTAAATGTCTTGCATACGTTTAAACTCTTGGTGCCTCTGAAAATTTAAACTCTGAAAAACGGTGGTATTAATGGTACTTTGTCACAGGGTTATTATCTATTAGATGAGATAACACTTAGAATAGTGTCTGCCAGTGCTACGTGCTCAAAAAACTTGTTAGCTATTGTGTACATGAAATTTACAGCAATATGAATCCATATGTAAAAATATTTCTCGTAAAGTAAGTACCTGTAAAGAATTAAATTTTAAATCGCTAAGTACTCACCACATCTTTCCATTTAAGTAGCTTCACCCATGGGATTTTAAATACATTCAAAGGAACACTTTTTGAATAATTATAATAGCTTACTTTTTTGGATGTCAAATTTATACCTAATAAGTGGTTTTCCACCTACCTGTAGACCAGCAGTGGTACTGATGATTCCTTCCATAACTAAAAAAGCTTTTGAAATATACTGTGCTTCGAAAGAAGGAAGGAAAGGAAAGGAAAAGGAAAAGGAAAGGAAGGGGGGGAGAGAGAGGGAGAGAAGAAAGAGAGAGAGAGGAAGGAAGGAAGGGAGGGAGGGAGGGAAGGAAGGAAGGGAGGGAGGGAGGGAGGGAGGGAGGGAGGGAGGGAGGGAAGGGAGGGAAAGGAGGGAAAGCAGGTTTCTGCTCTTAAAAGGCAGAAATCTGTGGTGCCAAATCTGGCCACTAGAGGGTGCCGGATAGCCAGTGACCTAGCCCTCTCTTAGAGTCTGAGATCTGATCTTGCCCTTGTGAGAGTTCAGGACCTACCACTAATCATCTATGTGGAGCTCAGTGGCATCGTGTTTTCTCAGTTCCAAATACCATTGATCTGATAGTGGTTCATCTTCCTTACTTCTCATGGACCAGGGATCGAGCTGAAAGCCTGTTCCCATCTTCCATAAACTTTTATACTCTTGAAGTCAGTCAAGCTTTTCACTTCACCCGCTGCCCTTTCCAGAAGAGGCCCGCCCATTCAGAAGTCACTTTGGTTACAATTCAGTTGATTTAGGAGGATTTAATTTTATTCCATCCTACTGCTTCCGCTTTTGCTACTTTCCCTCATTCTATATGTTAATTTCTTAATGGGATTTAAGAGGTTTTACAAAATAGTTACCAATTATTCAATATGTGGTCACTCTGTGAGGTTAAAACCCCACTATTGCTTAAGAATCAATAAAGAGCGTCTTCCTTTTTTTTTTTTTTTTTAAGTCAGAGCAGAGATTTGGCAGGGGATGGGGAAACTTCTACTACTGTCAGTCTAGCAAAACAGACTAGTGGGAAATCTGCCCTCTCTATTACTAGGTGGCATAATTCAGGATGATACTCATTAAAAGCTAATGAAAGACAAAATTTCTGGTGATTGAAAAATGAGGAGATAGCTAGCAAAATCTGCAGCTGCCTCAATATGAGTCCTCTCTCCTTGGCCACCGTGGTTCAGCACAGCTGTCTGTTCTGAGTATCAGGCGGTCTGGCAGTGAGCGCAGCGTGGTCTGCTTAAAAGGCTGGCAGCGAGTCCGGGTGAAATGAGGCAGTGGACACACCTGTGAGGGGATAGCCTGGCTCGGGACCATGCGTGTTTCTCACAGCTGCCAGTGAGCAGAAGAAATGCGGGGGCTGGTGGCAGCAGGCCTGGGGATGGGCCTAACAGTGACAGGACCGTGCGCTTTAGCTGAAAGAACCATGGCAGGAAGAAGTTTGTTCAAGCGGATGTTCGTAACTGAAAATAGGCTGGATATTGTGGGAATCCGGAAATGGACAGTGTAGTGTAGAATAGATTGCAGTTTTTGAGTTCATTTGAAAGTAATTCCTTTGTGCGCAGTGTTTTTCAAAACTACTTCATGCTTTCTGGTATTGCACGTCCACTCTGAGTCTAATAAGGCAAAGGAAATTTCACTCATGATATTTTTGTATAAGAATGCTATGGAGGATTCTGGCATCTGTTGGCAGCAGGCACTAGTCACTCAGTCTGTTAGGTCATTTATTCAGGATTGGGAGCTACATGATACTGTATGTTAATACCACATAATTTCAGAATAATGATCCAAGTGGATTAGCTACTCTGAATAACAGCATATGTCAGTCACTTGCTAACAACATCTTATAAAAAGTTCCTCATTGAATTTAACAGCCACATAGCTTTTTTGTTACTTTTCCACAGGAGGTAAACCAACAGTGTGTCTTTTATTTGGTCAGTAATTAAAGGTGCATTTTTCCTTTTATCCTTATTAAAATTGGACTTTTTAAGACTGAGCTGAAATTTCATACTGAAAAATAAAATGTAAAGATTTACTAGCATAACTACATTATATTAATGTATATTACTGGAACCAAAGCTCAAATTCTGATCCCCAAGTTTCCACTAGCGACCACAGTCTCCTGGCTTCCCAGTAGATGCAAAGTAAGACTATCCAATCGTGATGAAGTCCCCTCAGTCACAGTTCTCTGCCTCTGCTTCTGTGTCCACCCTAGTAGTGAGTCTGCTCAGAAAGAGGTGTTTGGCTCAAGGGAAGATCTAGCCAGAAGTCTTGTTGCATCTGAGACAGGTGGCAGCTTGGTTCGGCTCAGTGCTGAAAAGTTCCGGGAACATTTGGGAGCACGCTCACTTTACAAGGCGGTATTACAGTTTTAATTTTGATGCCATGTTCTCTGTTATATTAGTTGATAACAAAAACAATTTTTAAAAGTTTGACTTGGTGGGCTTCCCTGGTGGCGCAGTGGTTGAGAGTCCGCCTGCCGATGCAGGGGACACGGGTTCGTGCCCTGGTCCGGGAGGATCCCACATGCCGCGGAGCGGCTGGGCCCGTGAGCCATGGCCGCTGAGCCTGTGCGTCCGGAGCCTGTGCTCCACAACGGGAGAGGCCACAACAGTGAGAGGCCCGCGTACCGCAAAAAGAAAAAAAAAAAAAATTGACTTGGTGTCATTCTCATTTTTTTAAAAAAGACTTCGTGGAAAATTCATTTACTGTAGGCATCTAAGTGTGAAATTTTTAGTTTGCAGTAAACTTTTACTCTAAGCTATTTTGTTTGTAAATGACACTGGCATATTACTTTCTCATCTTTATTTTCAGTGATTTATACATATTAGTTGTCCAATCTAAGATGATGACATAACTCACAAACACTACTGTCTCCTCTCCCCACACCAGAAAGTTGAAAGTTTGAAACATTTACGTTTACATTTGAAAGTTGATGCCTCCTTCCTAAGATAAATTTAAGCTAATAATTAGCCAATTTTGGGACTTCCCTGGTGGCGCAGTGGTTAAGAAGCCACCTGCCCAGGCAGGGGACATGGGTTTGAGCCCTGGTCCGGGAAGATCCCACATGCCACGGAGCAGCTAAGTCCATGCGTGACAACTACTGAGCCTGCACTCTAGAGCCCGTGAGCCACAACTACCGAGGCCAAGTGCCGCAGCTCCTGAAGCCCACTTGCCTAGACCCCATGCTCTGCAACAAGAGAAGCCACTGCAATGAGAAGCCCGCGCACCGCAACGAAGAGTAGCCCCCGCTTGCTGCAACTAGAGAAAGCCCGCGTGCAGCAACGAAGACCCAACGCAGCCATAAATAAATAAATAAACATTTAAAAGATAATAATGATTAGCCAATTTTATTTTCACTTAGTCTCATTTTATATTTTCTTTTACTTTAAATTAATAGCACTTATGAACATATTTTAAAACAACTATTAATGAAAGGATAAGGGCAAAAGCTGTCAGCTTCTGTTTTATTCACTTGGTGGTTTTGCTTTTAAGTTTGCACAAGACTGATTTTTATTAAAGTAGGCAGGGGTTTTATTTTTTAACATTTTCATAGGAGCCTTCCTATCCTTTTTTTCCCCCCTATCCTTTTAAATTCCTGAATTTCTTCATGGGTTTTTAATTGAATTTGTACCTTTGTTTGGGAAATTAAAAATACTGTTTCAGTCACAAATCATGCCATTCTAAAATTGATGATTATGTTAAAATGTTTCCTTTTTGGTAAATTTTATTTTCTAAAGCTCATGTGGCAACTAAGGATGAAGCACTATGATCAAAATTTATTGTTGCTCTTTAAGTTTTTAAAAAACTTTTTACCATATTTTGAATTCATGTTGTTTCATAAGTAGCTATCAGGCCATGATTCTTATTCTATGGTGTCTTAAAAGAACTATGGATTTAGATGCCTCAAAACTAAAGTATTAGGAATCCTGTTCATTTGTAGGTGTTGCTTCATTGTTTTAAAAAATCATGTAGGGCTTCCCTGGTGGCGCAGTGGTTGAGAGTCCGTCTGCCGATGCAGGGGACGCAGGTTCGTGCCCCGGTCTGGGAAGATCCCACATGCTGCGGAGCGGCTGGGCCCGTGAGCCATGGCCGCTGAGCCTGCGCGTCCAGAGCCTGTGCTCCGCAGTGGGAGAGGCCACAGCAGTGAGAGGCCCACGTACCGCAAAAAAAAAAAAAAAAAAAAAAAAATCATGTAATACAGTCTGAGTTTCATGGTTTGTGGTTTTCGGCTGACCTCTATTTTATTTTAAAACCTTTCCTATAGGTGGGCAAAGTAAATTTTGCGTCTTTATGGTATGAAGATAGACATAATTTAAATTGGCAGGATAAGTATTGTGGTATCACTGCAGCAGAAAATTGTATAAATGGTTGTATGCACTCAGGGATATTAGTAAGAATTATGTCCTCCCAGAGCACTTCATTCCATGCATGTTTGCCAAAGGAGTAAACTATGGTATTTATTATCATTTTGAAGAATTCTTTGACAGAAGCCATTTTTCTAAGAGAAGAATGAGTTGAGATCAAAATTAAATACATTACCGGACACACAGAATAAACATGTAATGGAGCATGGGCCTATCCTATAGTGAAATAAATGAAATCTGCTGGGTAATATCTCTGGTTTTCCCAGATACTCTTTTTGCTTTTCTTCAGTTGCAAGTGCGCCTACTTGATCCCACACACACTTTTTTTCTTTTTTTAGAGTTAACGGATATGTACCACAACGTTGAAAGGGACTTTTCCTACTGCCACACACGAGCGCTGTTGTCCATAACTGAAAACAGCAGGGGCTAAGTATCCCATATTCTAAAGAGGGCCACCAGCGATTGAGACCAGGCACCTCCCTGCAGGGTTTGCTAAGAGCCCCACCATTTTTCATGCATTCAGTATATATTAGGCACCTTCTATGTTCCAGGCAGTGTTCACTGTAATTCACAATCTGGCGGTCTAATGGAAGGGGAAGAAGGTAGCTCTCTTCTTGCTTAGATTAAAGGTGGAGGTGGGGGCACTTCCAGAGAGCCATTCGTAGTAATCGGTGTCCCTACAGGAAAACAGACTGGCCTCTGGTGTCCCAGCCAGTTGCTTGCTAAGCTGGTTGAACCTGCAGACCCACTGATGTGCCTGCCACAAGAGCCGAGTTCAGTGAGCAAGTTCCTGGGAGTCTGGAGGGTCTATTAACATAGGTGTCTGCATCTCTCCCAAAGACTTCTGTTGGCGGAGCCAAGGCCTGCAGAATTACTGGGGACCACGGTGTAGTGTTCTAGGAAAGAAGAGACTAGGAGACCTCTCCCCTTCCTTAGGTCCTGGTGGCCCCTGGAGAGTGTAGAAAAGAACCTCTACAATCTCTGTGGCTCTAAAAAAGGTGATCAGAAGTCAGAATGCTACTGAGGGGGTTTCCAGGCCAGAGGAGACAATACCCCACCCAGGGAGCTGCCCCTCCTCAAGAGGGGTGAGCACCAGGGTAACACCGACCACCACATCAGAAATCCATACACACCCCTCTGCCCTCCAACACCAGGAATCAAGCCAGAGCAGGACCAGGGAAACGTCTCCTCAGCTGACAAGCAACCATTTATGTCAGAAGATCCTTCCTTCTTTCCCAGCTCCTAACACCAGAGAAGAAGTAGACCTTGAGGTTGAAAAGGGCAGGGGGGGAGAAAGTTCTGGGTGCAGATAACATCCCTTCCCGCCAGTCTCTTGGTCTTTCTGTGCAAGCCCGTACTGAGGGGAGGGATGAGATTTATATTTAATATGAGATTGAAGTTTGTAATTGGTCTGGACTTTCAATAATGAAAAGTGACCTGGGGACTTCCCTGGTGGCACAGTGGTTAAGAATCCGCCCGCCAGTGCAGGGGACACGGGTTCAAGCCCTGGTCCGGGAAGATCCCACATGCCATGGAGCAACTAAGCCCATGTGTCACAACTACTGAGCTTGCGCTCTAGAGCCTTCAAGCCACAACTACTGAGCCCTTGTGCCACAACTACTGAGCCTGCAAAGCCACAGCTACTGAAGCCCACGTGCCTAGAGCCCATGCTCCGCAACAAGAGAAGCCACCGCAATGAGCAGCCTGCGCACCACAGCGAAGAGTAGCCCCCACTCGCCGCAACTGGAGAAAGCCTGTGCGCAGCAACGAAGACCCAACACAGCCAAAAATAAATAAATAAAATAAATTTTAAAATAAATAAATAAACTAAGAGCAATTCAGTAAAAAAAAAAAATTATTCAAAGTGTTAATCAGAATCACCGAGATAAGGAATCAAAGCTAATAGAGCTTTTCCATCTGCCCCTTAACTGATCTGGAAAAATTTAATTAGTAGTTGGTTTCGCGTTACTCAGATTTTGTTGCTCTGGGCCTAGAATTTTTTAGCTGCTTACAGTATAGCAGAGCTATGCATGAATTAAGTTTTTCCTGGTATTTTTAGCAGGGAAAACTACTTACTAGAAACGGAAAAACATAAAAGGAATGGGTGTTCAATTGCCGTTGAGGAATGCAACTGAAATTTCATCGTTCTTTTTTTTATACGGGTGGCTCAGATTTCTGTAGGACAAGATAACTATAGTAATGCCCATCAGCTTGTAGCTCATTGCTGGATCTGATCCAAGCAAAATAACACATCAAACCAACTATGGGACAGTCTGAATGGACACAGGCAGTCTTGCTTTTGTGTCAAGTGGACATCATGTTAGTTTTGTCACTGCATATCTCTTTTTATTGATAAACTTATGGCATCTGTCCCAAAGGGCTATGCAGAAATGTGTTTATATTTCTAGAGAGCTGATTAAATACAAAAATGCTTAATAAACATACACATACTTATTTCATAAGGCTAATTATAGCTAAAATACATTAATATATTTTAAGTTAAAATACTCCACGAGGTACAATCTGGGAGGAAAGGTGGGATTTTTTTAATGTTTCCCTATTTTTAATCTATAAACAGTCTGTTAAAAAAAAACTGTTTTATTTGATAATTGGCCTTTGAAGTGCTTTTGTAGTTCTTGGGAGACCTAAGAAATTGTTCTCACTAGGCTCCAATCCAAACTTATGTGGGTGGATTTGATGTTGTCTTTGAGTGCCTGCGTAAGCACCGCCAGCTATCGGACCTAGGGTGGCTCACTTGGTCTCTGAGTGTCCCCACCTATCAAATGGAGTTGGTAATATCTACCGCATAAAGTGCTTGTTAGGATTAAATGCCTTAATGCACAGGACCTAGGATAGTGTCTGACCCCTTGTAAATGATCAATAATTGGCACTTTTCCCTTCTCCTCCATTGATAGCCACAAGAAATGATGTTCTCCCTTTTCTTTGGGAATGAAAATATCTAAATGTCTTAAATTTACCATAGATGCTCTGAGGTTAAACAGACGTCTAATGCAGTTTCCAGTTACAATCCCAGAATATTTGTGGTCGTTCAGTCATTCGGCCATAGACAGGGGGCACTCAGCTCAGAACAGAGTTACATGTACAATCTTCCATCCAGATAGGTAAATAGTGTCCATTTGAGGAAGAAGGCTCTGCCAGTAGATGTAATGTTAACGTAGATTTTAAGAACGTGTACGGTGAGGAATTCAGCCTTCCTTCTATAATGTGTCAAGAGTCTGAAATTATCACTCTCTTCATTAGTTTTAAATGTATATGAAGGTTTTCTTTAAGAAAGCTTCAAAGTTCATTGACTTGAGAACTCTTTTATTGTATTCTTCTCAGTGCCAGAAATTAAATCAGGAAATTCCATAATATATTGATGTTTTAATTTTTTTTTTTAACTTTAAGTGCTACCTATTATCCCTGTTGCTTAGCAGAAGGCCCCTTACCTGTTCATAGATATCTAAACTAATCAGTGGACTTCACTGGACTTTTGCGTCTCCCGTCTCATTGTCAGTAAAATGACTGTGGCAGCCTCCATGAATAGTGTTCTGTAAAACCAAACCAGATTCTGTTCAACACAGTAAAAATTTGAGCTAAAGTGGAGTATTAGGGAGGAAAGGCGTATGTCGCTCCAGGCCACAAACAACTCAAAACAGTTTGAGGCATGCACTGGTACATCTTACAAAATGCTATAGGCAATTCAGCATCAAAATTGCCATAGAAAATTATTGTTGTTAGCCATTCTGTTGATAGTTCGTATTGTTAGAATTGCTAGCAGATGGGAAAATGGATGAGTCAGGATACAGTATTAGCAATCCATATTTTTTTAATCACTGGCCACTAATAGGGTCTGTAGCATCTGTGAGATTTATTTAAACAGTTGCTAGGAAGAGTTTGTTTTCCCAGTAAACACAGCAAACCTTATACAAGGGTTTTTTGATTGACTCTTTGACTAAATGTGTTAACATTAACATGTAAGACCATTTGCTTCATTGTGATGGTTATCTCATTTGACAGACTGATTATACCAGCAACTCGTAGACCCATTAAGTCTTGAAATGTTATCACATTTAAGCATTTTAAAACTTCATGATCCTTTCTCCTCTATTTTTCGAAATTAAGACTTTTTAAAAAGCCCTCATGTAATTAGGACTATTTTTGACAAAACAAAATAATGTAGAAATCTGAATGTTCTCCCCCTATAGCTTTTTAAAATGAAATTGTTTTGGAAAATAATTCCTTCTGACTTAATTTTACTGTCAGCTCTTCCTCATGTAGTCATAAGAATGTTTGCTCTTCTTGGCCATTTGAAATGACAGATAATCAGGAGGCAAGACATATTAATAAAAGCAGAGAATAAAATCAATTTCCATAAAAGGGTTTAAACGGAGATTGCGTATACTGAATCATATGGGCCTGAGAGAAACACATTTTGAGATCTGGGATTATTAAAAGTCATTGCACATGACTAAGTCATTTGTTTAGCAGAAACATGAACGATAAAGGTGGGTTGAGTTAAGCCTCACAGAATCTCACTGCAAAAGAGAACCTTAGAGATGATCTAGTCTAACTTCCTTATTTTAGGTGAGGAAATGAGAGCTAGCGTGCTCAAAGTTACACTCCTGGTTAATGGCAGAGACATGACCCGACCTTTATTAGGTCAACGCTGTTTTTCATTATACCAAGTCTGATATTCTTAATCTAGCACGGCCAGAGAGTTCAACAAGTTAAGTCACCACAGATTTGGAGGTGTGTTGCTAATAATAATTAGCAGCTTTTCAATACTTCTCATAGAGTTCAGAAATAATTCTAATTATTAAAAGTTTGAACTGTCAGAATTATCTATGGGTTGATTTAATCTTGTTTTCTCTCTTAACTTCTCACATTACATTACATTACTTATGCTGCTGTTTTATGTAAGAGCTAGTAAGTGAGTTTTTAATCTGAATACCTATCTTGGGTTTTCTTTTTTTAAGGGATACTGAAAAATACAATATTTTTGGATCTTGATCTGTAATCTTCTTACCTCCTGGCTTAAAATGTGATAATCTAGGACTGTTATTAACAAAATGAGCTGCTTATTCAAAGCTGTCACTCATACACCAAACTGTACTAATTTTCAAACAAAATGTTGACTCCCATTAAAAAGTAGTTTTGACTTTTTCATTTAACTTATAAACAAGTATCCATCCACTCATCTATCTAATTATTATTCTTTAAAAATTTTGGGTTTTTCTTAGATTCTTTAACTTATTTTAAACTTTTTATAAAAGCTGGGAGATCCTAGTTTACTGGCCTGAAGCTTAAAGAAGATAGCCTTTCTATCTTTTGCTGAACTTCTGCAGTTTATTTCATTTTAAAAGACTGCTGTAGTGCTTCCCTGGTGGCGCAGTGGTTGAGGGTCCTTCTGCCGATGAGGGGGACGCGGGTTCGTGCCCCGGTCCGGGAGGATCCCATGTGCCGCGGAGCGGCTGGGCCCATGGGCCATGGCCGCTGAGCCTGTGCGTCCGGAGCCCGTGCTCCGCAACGGGAGAGGCCGTGGCAGTGGGGGGCCCGCGTACCGCAAAAAAAAAAAAAAAAAAAAAAAAAAAAGACTGCTGTATAGAAATGTCAAATGCAGTATTTTCTATTCACTGTGGACTTCATAGCTGAACACCTAAAAACCATTTTCCCTTTCAGTTCAGGTTGAAGACCGAAGAAGTTTCTCAGCAGCACACCCCCAAATCTGTGGTGACTTAACTTGTTGAACTCTCTGGCCGTGCTAGATTAAGAATATCAGACTTGGTATAATGAAAAACAGCATTGACCTAATAAGGGTCGGGTCATGTCTCTGCCATTAACCAGGAGTGTAACTTTGAGCACGCTAGCTCTCATTTCCTCACCTAAAATAAGGAAGTTAGACTAGATCATCTCTAAGGTTCTCTTTTGCAGTGAGATTCTGTGAGGCTTAACTCAACCCACCTTTATCGTTCATGTTTCTGCTAAACAAATGACTTAGTCATGTGCAATGACTTTTAATAATCCCAGATCTCAAAATGTGTTTCTCTCAGGCCCATATGATTCAGTATACGCAATCTCCGTTTAAACCCTTTTATGGAAATTGATTTTATTCTCTGCTTTTATTAATATGTCTTGCCCCCTGATATCTGTCATTTCAAATGGCCAAGAAGAGCAAACTATGAGTGAGTAGAAAAAAAAGTTTCTCAAGTTGTGAAGCAATATTGTTCTAAAACTCATCACTTTTTCTGTGACTCTGCTTTTGAAGCAGCTGTGGGCTCTGTCTCTGCATTCGAGTTTTTCCTCTTATTGCATGGCAGCTTATTTGGTCACTTAGCCAAGTCATGTGTCCTCAATGTTTGTAAAGGTTGTCAAACTATAATATTCTTTAACTGTGTTAAGGCCTGAAGATTTAAGAATCATTGTTAGTTGTGCAAGTTATATTTTGTCATTAAGTTCAAAACTAAATTTTGTTAAATAGAATTAGCCTATAACATATAAAAGTCATTTCCAGATGAGTGATTCATTCTTGTACATTTTTCGTATACAGTAAAAACCACAATGTATGCATGTTCTAAAATTCTTTTATTTATTTGACTTGACTTACCAAATTCTAAACTCTGACAAATGTAGAACAGAGACTTGATACTCCAACACTAGTTTACTCTGCATTTATTTTGGAATTAGTCAACTGGAATATAGTTATGGTAATACAGCTACTTTGTATTCCATGTAGAAAGATGGTTCATAAGTAACATTTCTTTCCTGTATATAAAAAAATGTAAATTCAAGTTGATTTACCACAAGCTCTATTAATCCATAAATGTAATTCTGAAGGGATTTCCATCTTCCTCTTTATATTTTCAAGAAACTTGATTTTAGGTGAAGGAAATTTTCATCACAGTAATATTGATATTAGTTCAGGAAGCTCAACTTTTTCTTCTGATATTATCCTTATTAGCCCTCAGAATTGTTTTAATTTGATTATTATTTTAAAAGGGTGATAGTGGATTGTATGGTACTGTAGGGTCATTTTTATCATTATGAGTCTGTATAAATTGTTATCTGGTTTGCACATCATTTTACCGCCAAGGCATTGAGCATACTGTTTTCCAAGAGATTGCAAAAGCTGCTTCTGCCACGTTTCCTACCCCAAACCATTTTTATGCCTGTGGGAGCCTTGATAGCTACAGAAACACAGAGTGCTAAATATGTTATTAGGGCTTAACTAGAAGTCAAAACTCAACCGGAAGTTCATATCTATAAATCATACCCATTTTTATAAGAAGTGAAAATTTTTACCAGTTAACCTCACTTTTTTTTCGTCTAGATGACACCATAATCTAGACTTATTTAGGACTGTATGGATATTTCTGTTCTGTTAACAAAATAAGAAAAGCCTCTGACCACAGATGTTAAGGTTTGGGGATTATTTTCTTTTGGATATCATAGGCAGATTGTAAGATCAGGGAGAAAATCTTCTTTTCCTGGATAATCTTATCCTCATCAAGAGCTTCAGTTATAAACTAAATGCTGATGATTCCCTAAGTCTGTGTCTTCAGCTTGAATCTTTCTGCTGAGGTCCAGAACCCCAAATTATAATCCATATCTGATATCTCCACCTTGATGCCATTAACTCCCCTACCTTATTAATGGTATCAGTCTCTACCCCATGACCCCAGCTTGAAGCCGGAATCATCCTTAACCCTTCCTTCTTTCTGGCCCTTCATAATCAGTCAGTGAACAAAGAAAGCCCTATCAATTTTATTGATATTTTCAAGACTCTCCAATCCCTCTCTTCTTCTCAGTCTCCACTTCCATTTTCCTGGTTCAAGAGTCATCCTCTCTGTAGACTGTTGAACCTGCTAACAGGTCTTCCTGCCTCCATTTTTCCCCCATGGCAATGCATTTTCTCTACCTGCTATTGGAGATATTTTTGTAAAGCTCATTCATATATGATCATGTTTTGAGCAGCAATTATGCTCAGAATTATCAAGCATTTCTTTCTTGTCTACAGAAGGTTTGTAGCAACACACTTAAGGCTCTTAAGTCATCTGGCCTCTCCTCTCTTTCCTCTCCTAATCCCCTCCCCCATGGATCCTTCCTACATCCCGCCAGTCAGCTGACATCTCGAAACATCGATGCCATGCATTTGTGTGCCTTATACGTCTCTGCTCATGCTGTTACCCTTCTCACCTGTCCCGTTTGCCGACTTCTCAGCTTTCTCCTCCACTAGTGAGTTAGCTGTGCATGGACCTGTCTTGCCAGCTAGATTGCAAGCTCTTTGTGGGGTAGTGTTCTATTCATCTCTGCATCTACAGTGCTTGGTCCGTAGAAAATACCAATAAATGTTTTAATAAATGAATCCTCTGAACTTCTCGGATGGCCCACCAGAAAACATAACTATGTATGTATCTCATGTAGAAGTCAGATTTCCTGTAACCTCGACCTTATACAGCCACAAATATGAAGTTAAATTTTAAACACACACACGCACGTGCACACACACACACACACACACACAAAACAGGTATAACAAGCTTCAGCACTAAAGCCATGCTCTATCTTTCCTAAAACAGCCTCAAGCTTTCACTCAGAAGCTGTTTATTCTTATTTAGTATAATGCCTTATAGGATTGTTGAATTGCCCTTCTGGTTTGCAATAAGTGAACAGACTTGGAGTAGAGAGAGAAGAATATCCACTCAATGGCAAAGAAAGGAGCTCATAGCTTTACCTCAAATGAAGATAAAAAGCCAAAAAGAAGAGAGGAAATTAATGCATGGTATAGATTAGTCATAGATCTTAATAATGATGATTCATCATAAGGAAAGGTTGTTTTAGGTCCTCTATCCTCTGCTTTAGAAGGCAGCATAATCTGTAAAATACTTTATAAAGAGTTTCTGTTAAAAATCATTGAAACAGTTTTATCACTTAAAGAACTAAGATTTAGATACTTCATGAATTTACTTACATGGAACACCTAATTCCCTAACAATACCAGCTCATGGTTCTCTAGTATCACAGACCTGTTTTTCACAAATTCTACATATTGATAATATAAAAGTCTATTAGAGAAGAAAATTTTTTTCTTCTAAGTAGCTTCTTTCTCTGAATTCGGTCCATTCCTTTAGTATAATATTTATAAACTATTGGCAATTTGCCCCAGTAAGATAGTATAAGATATTTAGTACAAAAATTGTTTGCTTTGTATGATGTTATGTCTCCTAATTATCGTGTAACCCATTCCTTTGAGTCATTTATTCTGTATTCCTGTTTATCTACCCACCTTTGTGTCTTCATATTTAGCAGTATAGTTTAATAGTTTCTAGGTATGTGTACAAGTTCTAAAGTTTAAATATTTTTGGAATACCTGGGGTAGACATGAAACCCATGCATAAAAAATCAATTATAAAATAGTCCATGAGTCTAGAATCAAATACTAAATGGTGGTCTTTAAATTTTGAATGTTATATAGAAATTTAGAGATAAGAAAGATAACATAGGCTAAAATAGAGACAAAGTGGAATTGGATCTTAGGTAGACAGCACTCAGCCTTGTCTTTCTCGGGGAAACGTGGCTGTGTGTGATCTCTATTGGCCCTTCATCTCACTATCACAGAAAGTTTCAAGATTCCCTGTTGGCTTATTCTTTATCCCCACAGTGATTTGAACAGTAGTGATCAAATAACAGATTAATACTTACATTAAAAATTAATTACAGGACTTCCCTGGTGGCTCAGTGGTTAAGAATCCACCTGCCAATGCAGGGGACACGGGTTCAAGCCCTGGTCCAGGAAGATCCCACATGCCACGGAGCAACTAAGCCCATGTGCCACAACTACTGAGCCTGCGCTGTAGAGCCCACGAGCCACAACTACTGAGTCCAAGTGCCACAACTACTGAAGCCCCTGCACCTAGAGCCCGTGCTCTACAACAAGAGAAGCCACCGCAATGAGAAGCCCGCACACCACAACGAAGAGTAGCCCCCGCTTGCTGCAAACTATGGAAAGCCCGTGTGCAGCAATGAAGACCCAACACACCCAAAAATAAATGAATAAATAAATTTATTTTAAAAAACAATTACAGCAGAAACTAACACACCATTGTAAAGCAATTATACTCCAATAGAGATGTTAAAAAAAATTAATGGGGGCTTCCCTGGTGGCACAGTGGTTGAGAGTCCGCCTGCCGATGCAGGGGACACGGGTTCGTGCCCGGTCCGGGAGGATCCCACATGCCGCGGAGCGGCTGGGCCCGTGAGCCATGGTCGCTGAGCCTGCGCGTCTGGAGCCTGTGCTCCGCAACGGGAGAGGCCACAAAAGTGAGAGGCCCTTGTACTGCAAACAAACAAACAAACAACAAAAAAAAATTTAATGAAGTATGTAATAATATAATACTATGCTTTCTATATACATGTATATAATAATATATAATATAATAAGCTAGGGTTTTCTTTTTTTTAAATGATGTTTGACTAAAAAATAACAGGACATTATTTTAGATATATACCAGAACTTCTTCTACAGCAAAGCAAATGGTAGTCACCTTCAGAGTTTTCATCCTGGGAGCCAGTGCATTCTCTCCCATAACGCTGTCATTCTTATATTCTTGGAACTCCTCTTTTGCATTTCTTCAGTCTCCGACTCATTCTTTTCAGTATCCTCAGTGGTGACAAACCTTTTTCAGTTGAGAATGGATTTGATTTTGGGAACCAAGGGTCACTTAGGGCCAGGTATGATGAGTAAGGTGGAGGATCAAGCTGAAAAATGCTATTTTTGGTTAAGATTGACATGTGACTGTAAAGTAATGAGAGTGTTTTCTGGCTTGGCTTACAAAGTAACCAAAGACAGTTCTCTTCTGAAAACAAAATACAAGCTGCAAGTTTTATCATGTTAAAACCGAGTCTGGATTACTCTCATGTAATTTCCTGCTCCATAGTTGATCATGGCTCCCTGAAGTCCAAACCTGGCTTTGGCTGGCTTCCAGGACCCCACCAGCTCCTAGTTTTCTGTCTCGTTTTTGGTCCTTATTAGTTCTTCCTCCTCAGCACAGCAGGGCCTCCTCCCAGGGCCCTGCTCACTTCCCCGAGGTATCCCCTTTTCCAAGGACCAGTGCAGTCCCTGCTCCCTAAAGGGAATCATGTATCCATTAAATTGATAGCAAGGCTCCTCTCTTTTTTGTTGGGAATCTGCTTTTTAAAAAAACCAAAAAACAATGGATGCTTTTCCCAGGAAAATGTACACATGAACATGCAGAATTTTTCACATGAGAAGCTTGGTCCCAGATTTGAGTTAAGAACCTGTCACTATAATCTGTACCACATACAATAGGGCTTAATTGTATAGGGTCTGGCATAAGTCCCTAAATATTTATAGTTGCTAATCTTACCCTTCAAGCTAATTTGTAAGTTTCTAAGGCAAGGAAATAGTTTAGTACTTCTATGCTTCCCTTACAATACTTACCAAGATGCTGAGTAAGAGCAAATAGTAGATCATTTTGCTTTAACAGACTTTTTAAAAATCACCTGTCTGCCACCATTGCCTTAATAGTTTCTGAAGGAGACAGAGTGTTTGATTTTTTTAAATGTTAATAAGATAAAAAGCCCAAGTGTTAGGTTATATATTTCAGGGCATCCTATAGGCCCTGAGGCAATATCCCTAAAATGTTTCTCAGGAGATAATCCATATCTTGCTGTTTTGACATGTAAATAAATACAGTAAAGCTCAGGATGCCACAGATCCTGTTATGTAGAACAGATTTTATCCCCCATTCACACAGGACATGAGGCCTCTCTTCTGTTGTTACACAGAAAGCCAGTAAAGGATGTGCCAGTGGTGCCCCCAGAAGCTAGCATAATCAAACTAAATCATTATAGTCAAACTGTATCATTTAGTCAAATCATATCATTACTGTCAAACTATAACATATACAGTGAACATGTGACAGGTATTTCATTTTCAAATTGGCCAAGCCCATGTCAGAACTTACACAGCACTGTTTGTATCAGGCTTGGGATATTTTGAATCAGAAATTAAAAACCCTGTCTTACCAAAATGCTTGGGGTAAAAGTATTCTAGATAATTTAATTTTCTGGTTAACCAAGTGCTTAAAATTTAAGCATTTGGTAAAATGCAGAATAGAATGGTTAATTTAACCTGTATTCAATCTTGTCACATTCTTGAGTGATCTCTGCAAGTGTTTATGATTATCGTAGCTCTCCATAGATGGCAAGAGTGTGAGAGAGTAGAGTGAATATATCCGGAACATATCCTGAAAGTCTGTTTGTTGACGGTGGTGGATTTGTCTTTCTGCCTTTTTTAAAACAGATACATTTTATTAGCTTATTTTTCTCATTTGTTTTTTCCTAAAAGCAGACTTTTTTATTGTTTCGTTGCAGATTACTTGAGGTTCTTGCAAGATGTGGCTTCTTGGTTCTTGAGGGAAGGAATTCCTGTTTTAATTGTTGAGCCATATTTCAAAGACGTAAAGAGTTGAAATATTCATGCTAAAACTCATTAGACTTTAACCTATTGTAGATAATTTTACTATTTTAATATCTTCTTTTTATTTTCTATATCCAGTTAAAAAATCTAAGTTTAGAAGAACTACAGATGCGGTTAAAAGCGCTGGACCCCATGATGGAACGAGAAATAGAAGAGCTTCGTCAAAGATACACTGCGAAAAGACAACCCATTCTGGATGCAATGGATGCGAAGAAAAGAAGGCAGCAAAACTTTTGAGTCTCACTTCTTTTCTGTTTGTTTCTATGACTATTCTGGAGACCAAGAAACCACTAAGAATTGAAGGAATATTATGATTTTTTTCTTTTTAATCTCTAAGATTTGTACTCTGTGACCAGGCAACAGTCAAAAACTGATGATGGTACAAACCCAGGTAAATCCCCAAAAGACAGAACTTAATACTGTTTCCACTGTGTTTTCATTCTTAAATGATGGAAACAGCAGAAATGCATTCTTCTCTGCATCTGTCAGCTGCATACTGGCACTAAAACTGTGTTGTAAAATGAAGGCTGTGTTTAGAAACCTTGAAAATCCAAAGCTATTGTTTAATTGTACAGCACCGAAGGGCTTTATGTTACAATATTCTTTATTCTCTTTTAGTAGCCTATTTATTGTATCCCTTTAGGTAAATTTATTTATTTATGCTATTTCACTTTGTTTTGATTTTTAAGGACAAGATCAGGATAGCTTTCGTGAAGGTAGGGACATATTAATAGATGATAATGTACAACCAAATTATACCGTAAGCAGGGAGCTATGGGGTTACTTACATTCCTTGATTTCCAGGATAGTTTTCCAATAGAAGCAAAGCAATAATAGCAATAGTACACAAATGGGCCAGACATTTTTTATACTGAAGCAATAATTCCATTTTTACCTTCTGAAATTTTAATTTTTTTATTTTTGATGTTTGGTACAAATAGGACTATATATATTTAGGTCATAGAGAGCTATAATGTTTAAAACCAAAGAAATCAGTGGAACCCTTGCACAAAAAAGTATGGTAAATATTTTTAAAGAAATAAATCCTTAAGACAAATGTAATTGTTAATATTATTTCATGTTTCATGTGTAGGTCTGATAGCTAAACTGTATCAGATTGTAATAAGCTCATCAGATTTATTTCTGTGAGTATGTGCTCAACTGTTACAGACTCTTCTGTTGATTTCACTTATTTCCTGGGAATAATGCCTGACGATAACAAAATAGCAAAAACATTTGTACTGAACTGTGCAAGCCTTGGGGACTGAAAAAAAAAAGATTAAAACCATTAAAAAGAAACTCATTTCTAAGCTGAATGATCATTTGCATGATTGAACCGGGACCAGTCATTTCCTAAACTACGTATGGCCATCTTGACAGCATTTGTTCTTTTGTGTGTTTAATTACTATGTTTAAATCATAAAGACAAATAAATGTTACTGTGCCACCCAACACATTTCATCTCTATCTTTTTTTAAAACTGATGACCTGGATTCTGTCTTTTCCAGGCAAGGAAGGTATATTAGTCGGGACAGGCTAGATTATGCAGTGATAACAACTCTGAACCTTCAGTGACTTAACATAACCCAGGTTATTTGTCACTCATGTGCCCTGCTCCTGTCCTTCACACCCAGGGACCCTGCTGACAGAGCCTCCACCATCTGCAACGTTGGTGGTCACCACAGCAAGGGAAGGAGCCCTGATGAGTCTCACATTAGCTCCAGCCAGCCAGTGACAGAAGGTGTGTCATCTCTGGAAACTTCTATTCCTTTTTAAAATGGTATTTGTGCCCCAGGTAATGCCTGGAGTAACATTTGTCCTTGCCGTGTTAAGTCCTTACAAATAGTAAATTGTGTAATTGGATACAAATTATAAGATAGTTATAAAATAGTGGTAAATATTGAAGATTTTTTAAGGACTATTAAAAATGAAAACTGAATTTACAGTATATGCTTCAGCTATATCTGTTTGGCAAAATCAGATGAGTTAATCAACTCAAACACCCCATCCTTTTTTTTCCTTTCTTAATTGTTTTTCTTTTCAGTAAACTGCCTAATACCTCGCCTAATTTGATGGAAACAAATGACTGACTTGTTATTAGCCAAGTAAAGCCACCTACATGAAATGACAAGAAATCTATGAAGGTGATTTCTCTCTAGTTTGCTAAACTAGAAATTTTATGCAAATTAATTCAATGGGGCCTGTTAACTACTCTTACTACTAAAGTCTCAACAAGAGTCCTTCTTTTAATAATAAGTATCCCATGTTCCAATCATATTGTAACTTTTATGTGAATAGACTTTATATACTGTTGTTATATTTGTCTTTTTAAATATATGTATACTAACGTATGTATATGTTTATGTAACTCTCTTAATATGTATGTTTAAGAGAGTTGCAAACAACGGGCATTGTTTTACTTTAGAGCCTTAGGAAGCTCCAGAACATTTCAGGATAACCTGCCTTAAAATTTTCCTATCTTCTCACTCTCTGCCCACCACCAATCAAAAAAGGGAATTTAAAATTTAGAAGAACCAAAAGCCATTAAAGAAACTTTCAAGTCTAGATCAGCCTTGATTAATCATTATTCTTAGGAAAGAGTTTTCTAGTTATTTTAATGAGTTTAAGAAGAAGCCTCATTATTTTAACCTTGGTTGCTGAGAACATTCCAAAAGTAGGTAAGTGTACTTTCTGCACACACACCACCACCCCTACCCCCCACCCCCGTCCTTTAATAGATACAGTATTGTAAATGTAATGGAAGCTAATGAGTAAGGATTTCATCTTGCTGAAAAGCCAGCATCATTGTATATGTTGGCCTGTGGATGAGAAAACTTTTTCTTTGATTTAATGAACTTAGATGACTCATTTCTACAGACTTAGAATACACTTAGCTTATTTTAGCATAAATAGTTTTATGTTCAAAATATGAGCTAATTTGGCCAATATAAATTGGACAAGAAAATGTATTTATTTAAATGGTTTTCAAAATAATAACACCTATTACTTGGGACACTTATTATGTGTGTCAGATACTACGCTAAACAACCTTACATGTATTACTTACATGCTTTTGAATTTCTTTCTTCTGCTTATTTATTGAATCACATCCCCAGGGTTTAAAATCACTCTCTACTCACTAAAGAATATGTAGCTTGTCTAGCGGAAATTATATAATATATTAATAAGATGTTTTTAACTTATTCACAGGAAATCTCTTCAAATTACTGACACATTAGCATTCAATAGGAATGCTATTTTTGTTTCATATCCTGTATTTTAAAGATTAATGATTAAATTCTGAAAGTACTAATTATAAAACATTCTAAATAAAACTTTTTTTTTTTTGCGGTACGCGGGCCTCTCACTGCTGTGGCCTCTCCCGTTGCGGAGCACAGGCTCCGGACGCGCAGCCTCAGCGGCCATGGCTCACGGGCCCAGCCGCTCCGCGGCACGTGGGATCATCCCGGACCGGGGCACGAACCCATGTCCCCTGCATTGGCAGGCGGACTCTCAACCACTGCGCCACCAGGGAAGCCCTAAGTAAAACTTTTTAAAAAATAATTGGAATTGCATTACATTACTAAATTTATTAAGTACAGGCATTTAATTAGATATTGCATCAAAATGCTATCTTGGAATACTAGATTTTTTTTTTTTTTTTGTGGTCCCAAAGCCCAGGAATCTGGAGCCTAACGAGAGAGCTACTTGTCTTTGCTGTCTGAGCAGTCTGATAGGATCTATACCCAGGGACGTTTGGGTAGTCCCATGCACTGAATAGTGAGTGGCTTATCCTCCAAGGAGTCAATCATCTTTGCCCTGTTCCACGTCCATACAAAACACCTTCAACCTCAGCCAACCACTTCCCTGCGTCATAAAAAGACCCCAAGAGAGAAAAAAAAAATGACCAACTCAATTCTTCCACCAATCTTGGAAAAACAGCCCCAAGTCCATTTTCTTCTCACGCCGAACCATAGCATTAGCCAGACTCCCTACCACTATTTTTTTTTTTCACTTGATTAAGCTCCCTAAATTAAAATTCTTATTTGCTGGGTCACTCTTAAGTTCACAGAATTTTGCCTACCAAGTTACGAATGAACTCTGCCTCCTGCCATTCAAGACCTGCAACATGGCCCAACCTACACGACCTCATCTTGCCTCACTGATTTCTTTGAGGCCTTTCTTCCACCAAACCAAACTGCTTCCAAACTATTATAATTATTTGATCTCCCTTATTACTGGATTGTAAGGTACCTGAAACCAAGAAACTTAGTGTTTATCCATCTTGTTTCCCCACAGTGCTTCCGAGAACATTAGATGTGCTTGGTAGTAAATAAAGTTTCATTGACTGCAATTAGCTCAAATAACAAAATTGTCATCATTCATCATATAGGCTAATTCCTTTCCTTACATCCAGGTAATCATAGTAAAGAGAACAATAATATCAACCCGTTTTTGAGCATCTATTAAGCCATGAATTTGATATATTATCTCAAACCTTCACAAGAAGGTACAGTCTTTTTCTCAGAAAAGACAGGATTGGAGAGATTAAATGAGGTCATAACGCTAGTCAGTGCCAGCATGAGTTTTAAGCTCCCGTCTGTCTCCAAAATCTTTGCTTTTCCCACTAGACCACGTTGCCTAATAAACACAGCAGGTCTGGCTTTAGAATTGCTGGACAGGGTTGCTAAGCCTGCCTGCTGATATATCTTGTAAGGACAGGAGCTTGTTAGCTGAGTTGAACCTTTTCTCCATTTCATTGGAAACTACATTTTCCGAAACGGCACCCTTTCTACGTGTAGGGGAAAAAAGCAGGGTGCATATACTTAAGTTTCCAAGATGACTTATACAAAAAGATTTTTTTCCTTCATTGGAATATATCTGGAGTTTGTGCGCCTTAAAAGCTGTTTTGTAAACTAAAACATATCATATTCTCTCCCTTACCAAAGTCTGTCTCTGGTAATGAGTACTTTAGAGAAACATTAATCAGCATAGTGGAAGGTGGAAGGCGTCAGAAGCTAAATTATCTGGGTTCAAGTCCCAGCTCCTCCTTTATACTTATGTTGCCCTGGGCAAGAGTAACCATTCAACCAATCTGTGTCTCAATTTCTTCATCTGTAATAATGCAGCAACTGTGAAAATCAAATGTTCTAGTACATGTAAAATATTTAACAAAGTTCCTAGCATATGGCATGTATATTAGCTTAAAAAATAAACTTTTAACCCTTTCCACTTTATACATTGTTTTTAAAAGAATAAAGAAAAGGGCTCTGTTCTTCATGGATAAACAAGTTTATTGTAACTTCCAAAGTGCATTAGAGTCTTCTAATACCCAGATGCGTCTTCCATCAAGGGTCTGGCCTGCTCTCAGGTAGTGATTTGCACTGAGAAAAATCATATTCAATCTTTTAAGTATTTCCTTTCTACCTAGAGCAAAGTAAGTAGGTTAAGCTAAACTCCCCACACCCCCACCCCTTAAGACTATCCTTTCTATTTTAGGGATACTAAGGCCAACATCTATGGCCCCATTTGTGAAGAACCGTCAGGAAAATTTCAAATTTATGCTTCTAAAGTTTTGCTTCAGTAACGTTTTAGCGTTCTGGTCCTTAAAAATATGAATCATGTAATTGACTTGGTTTCCCAATTTGCTTTGGTCCCAGGAAGTTCAAAATCAAATTTAGAGTTAATAATTGTATAGGATTCTACGATCTCCATGCTTACATTTCCCTGATCTTATAAAAACTAAAAAGATTTTTTTTTTAAGGAAAAGAAAAGAGATACCTGGAGGTATGAGTCCTTCCACTATACTTAGAAGGATCTGGTTCCCTATCATGTGTTATTTTTATGTCTTCTCATAGGGTTTGTGTGTGTCAAATATGGTGATATGTGTCAAGGGGATTTGCTGGTCAGGCCCTTGGCCTAGAACCCTGATGGAATCTTTCACATGTGAGTATCACCACCTGAGGAGAAAGGAATCTCTAGGGTATGAGGTTCCTGGGTTCTGAGATAACCACTGTGCTTCCTCTGGGGGGGAGCCAAGAGAGAGAACACCACATGCCCTTGGCCTTCATGCCTCCTGTCCTCAGCAACCTGTTCAAATCATATTTACAGAAAACTGAGTTAGACTGACCCGGCAAGCACCATGCCTTCCAAACCCTGGGTCAGCAGCAGATCAGAATCCCTAAAAAAGCTTATCTATCTCTCAGTATATTCCCATTTGTGTTGTTCTATCCATAAGCCACTTTATAGTCTAAATGAAGAAAAAAAGAAGTAGAAGAGAGCAAAGGGAAATAGGGTTTTTTTAGCGTGATACAAATGACAGTTGTAACCAAACATTACAAAATAGTGTCATACCCTACCTTTCCACAATAGAAAAGTATTCCATTTTATGAGAAAGCACTGAAAGCTAATGAGTTCTACAATGTTTCTAGTAGAAAATTCAGTGCCTGCCTGGGTTTAAACCAAGCAACTAGTTGTCTTTTAAATTTTTACAGAATTTTTCCAGGGTGAACTATAACTAGTTGAGTGGAAGCTAAATAAAACCTGATACTAAAGTTCTCAGCTTTTAAAATATTCTCTTTCTAATGTTCCAGTGTATACAGACCATGCTGGATGGGGGCAGTTCTGCAGCTGTGCATTTTTTCAGCCTTTCCATTTACCCATGACACGTTTCTTTCCTATTTAAAAAGAAAATATTCTTAGCAAAAATTTTCAAATGAGAAGACATAATAGCACTTGGAACCAAAAAGCCTTTGATGTTAAAAAACAAGATGTACTGAGGAATCTGAAATGTAGAACTGTTTCATTATTAATGCGTCAATGTGCAGATTCATGAGTTCATTCTCTGTTGAACTTTCATAAAGTTTATAAGAAGTTTTTTCTAAAAGCACACCAGCTGATAACCATAAATCAGTTTCCATGCTTAGAATGTGGTCTTTGAAAATTATGCCTGATATGAATGGACTAGTGAACCTGGGCCTTAAGTTTCAACAAGGCTTTTCGGTTTTGAGGATATGTTATTTGCTTTAACAAGTGAGTAGTGATTTTGGGGTATGATTCAGAATTTGAATGTGGTAGGCAATCACAGAAGTCCAAACAACGTTTTTAAAGTTCATAAGGCAAAATTGTTTCACACAAATATGATGAGTTACTAGTTTTTTATGCTTGTTCAATGACTCCTGATGTCTTACCAGTTCCCCTGACATTTATCCAAAGCAATGATAGTAAATATAATATAATATATACAGATATACACAATATTAGTCTATGGCAACCACATCTAACTTGGCTGAAAGGAAGCAACACCTTTTTCTGGCAGAAAAGACCTATCCCTACTCTGTCCGATTTGAAGCAAATTCATTTCTTTAGTTCTTCAGGTTATTGTAAAAAGACATGAAAGCTTATCTCATCTGCAGGTTGGAACTCCTCAAAGGTAAGTATCTTTGACGCTATGCCACTGACCTGCTGCGTGACCTTGGGTGAGTCATTTAACTTCCCCATAAGTCTCATCTTCTTTATCAGAGAAGGCAGCCTCAGAGGGTTGTGAAAATGAATGTGACACACATGTGAAGCCCTTAGCACACTGCCTCACACCTAGGGAGCACCGGCAGCTAGCACTTTCTTTAACTCACCAACAAACATCTATTGAACACCAGCTCCATGCCAGCTTCCATGCCAGGTGTGGAAACACAGGCGACCTGGCTCCTGCCCGTGAGCTGGTGCTTGTCCCTGGTACAGGGCAGAGATACCAGAGTGCCGTAAGTGTGATAAGAAATATAAAAACAAAGCCCTGTGGAGTAGGACGAGGAATTCTTCACTGAAGGGATATTCGAACTAGGCCTTGAGGCTTGGGAAGGCAGGAGAGAAAAAAGGGCACTGTGGGGAGCGCAGAGCAGATGGAAAGGCAGAGAGACGAGAAAGAATATTTGGTATACCTTCCAGAGTCAAAGAAAGTTTGTGACGCTTTTTTTTTTGCGGTATGCAGGCCTCTCACTGCTGTGGCCTCTCCCATTGCGGAGCACAGGCCCCGGACACACAGGCTCAGCAGCCATGGCTCACGGGCCCAGCCGCTCCGCGGCATATGGGATCTTCCCGGACCGGGGCACGAACCCGTGTCCCCTGCATCGGCAGGCGGACTCTCAACCACTGCGCCACCAGGGAAGCCCTTTTTTTTTTTTTAACATCTTTATTGGAGTATAATTGCTTTACAATGGTGTGTTAGTTTCTGCTGTATAACAAAGTGAATCAGCTATACATAAACTTATATCCCCATATCTCCTCCCTCTTGCATCTCCCTCCCAGGATCATTTGTCTTGCTTGCTCTCTCTGTCCTGCAATTTAAGAGGTCATGTGGTCTGTTTTGGTTTGGGTTTTGTTTTCCCAAATCATTGTATCTTATCTAGATTAATTAATTCCAAGTAATATCTGACCTATTTCCTGGTACCTGTGTCTCCCAGTCACACTCAGCTATACTCATTTCTATTATTTGATAGTATCTAGAAGAAATGATTTCTGCAGAGCCTTGCTAAGGTTGGATGTTGGGACAAAGAGGCCCGAGAAAGTGGGTAGAGGGTTAACAGCAGCATCTAAAGACATAGGCTTCCCTGCAAATGACCCAATTTCATTCCTTTTTATGGCTGAGTAATATTCCATTGTATGTATGTACCACATCTTCTTTATCCAATCATCTATCATTGGACATTAAAAAAAAAAAGTCTTAAACTCAGTTCCTCAAATCAACTCACTATTTGCCTTGACTGAAACATTTGTCTTCTTTTTGTCAGCAGCATTCTTCTCAAGCCCTTTGTCATTTTCCACTTTTATTTAAGCCAATTTACAAAGGAGGGGGTATAAAGCATAACGAGGTAGCATAAATTAAAAACAAGTGAGAAAAGATAAAACAAAGGGAAAACGAAAGTAGAGAAGCAATCTGGAGCCATGAATCATATTAATAGAAAAACTGCTTACTGTGAATTTGGTCCAAAGCTTCCTAGAAGCCAAAGTGAAGAAGGAAACCAGAAACAGTTTACGTTATCTAACAACACTGTCCAAAATGGTGGCCACTAGCGCTTGAAATGTGGATAGCCAAATTGAGATGAACTATGAGTATAAAATACACGTATTACAAAGACTTAGTACAAAATAAAATGTAGACTATCTCTTTAACAATTTTTAATATTTATTACATATTGAAATAATATTTTGGATATGTTGGGTTAAGATGTCTTATTTAAATTAATTTTACCTGTTTCTCTTCACTTTTTAAAAATATATAACTGCTAGAAAATTTTAAATTACATATGTGGCTCACATGTGGTTCACATTATGAATCTATTGGACAGTGCTGGTCTGTAAGATAAAAGCTTTCATTAACTGATGAATGGATAAAGTGTGTTGTATCCATACCAGGGATACACCTGGTTATGGTTCAGCAAGAAAAAGGAATGAAATAATGGGCACAGGGGGTTTTCATGGGGGTGATGTAAAGGTTCTAAAATTTGGGGTAATGATTGCATAACTCTGTGACTATATTAAAAACTAATGAATTATAAGCTTTTTAAAAATGAATGTGTTATATTTAGTTATGTTATAATCATAAAATAAAAGTTTTTGAAATTCAGGGAAGGAAAAAGACAAAAGCATACTCTATCGCTCAGAAGAAACGCAATCATTCTTAGTACCTAGATAAGAAGTATCTCTCTAAGGGGACCATTGGAAAGCACACATTAATATTCAATTTGATATCAGTATTCATTATCAATATTCTCAGAGTAAACAGAGGGTTGACTTTTGCAGGTCTGTGCGGTGTTTTCAATATTTGTCAATGGCATCACACACACTCAATTCAGTAAACACCTACATGCTAATGGCTCCCGAATCCCTTCCTTCAGCCCAGACTTCTCCTTATAAACCCCACGCCCAGGCATTCTTAATGCCACACGCGTACCTCAAGTTCAGCATGCCCAAACACTGTTGCCCCTGCATTTTCTGTCCAGTTGGTGCTACATCTACCATCCAGTCGCCGGTGCTAGAAGCCTGGGAGTCCTTGAATCACCACTGTCTTCCACCCCACACCACCCTCTGCCAATTCAGCCTTCCAAACGCTTCTCAAATCTGTGTCCTCATCTCCATTTTCTCTCCGCGGCTGCCCCTCAGTCTTCTGTCATTTGCTGCCCAGACAATTGCAGAGGCCCCTGAACTGGTCTCTGCTCCAGGTTTGTTCCCCTCAAGTCACCCCCCCCCCCCCACCGCCATCTGCTGGCACCATCAATCCAGAATGCAATGGAGTTCCATCACCCATGGGATAGCGTTCATTAAAGCAAACATGTCCTCTAAGACCAGAGCCCTGCCTCCCTCTCCCTTCCCGGCTCTGAATACTCCTTCAAGTGACCTATGGCTCCTGCCCACCCCTCCTGAAATTGAAGTGGCCAACTCCTGCTCATCCTGGCAACTCTGCTCAGGGATAGCACCTCTGGGTGCCCACATACATATCGCGATCACCACACTTTCCAGATTGTATTGCAGCAGCCACTTCTGTATCTCCCACCAACTAAGCTACCTGGGGGTCAGTTCTGTGCCCATGTTCTCCTCATCTCTGTAGCACCAGCACAGGCCCCAGCATAGCGATGCTTAATGTATGCTTGTTGAATAAGGGATAAGCCACAGGTAACAGAAATGTGATTTAAATTTGAGATCTAAGCAAATGGCTAAGAAATCGTAGAAGCCCAATTTTTAGGTGCTCAATATACTTGCTCGTCTCCATGAGAACATGGGTTATGTCTGTTTTACTCATCACAGTGTCTCCAATTTGTATTCAGTATTTGCTGGACAGGTGGATGGGAAGATAAGCGACTGAATGGACAAAGATACAGGCAGAGAAATGAACTGAAAACAAACTGCTTTCATGAGAATAGGCCAGACATTCACAAATTTATATCTGTGTCATCTCCCAAACCTGAGTCAGTACTCGGTATTCAATATTTCGGAACCTGGGGAAGCACTGATTTTTCCCTTGAGCAAATAATTATCTGATCGGATGTGAGAATTTAGGTGACAAATACCGCTGAATTCCCTGCACTCAACTATACTATAAGGCCTGAAAGAATACACCCCAGTTTCTAAAGGGGGAGACGTGAACTTCTTTATTGTCCTTATGTAGTGAAAATGGTCACATCTCTGGAGTTCTAGATGCTCTGATTCATACCAACAGACTGAAGCAAATCACATCTGCTTTACAAAAATATGAAAAACAGAACAGAGTCTTTCTGTTTTTTTGTCCCAATAATTCTGTTGTCAATGGTATAAAAATCTGTATGGAAAGCAAAGGATGTCTATGCTTTTCAGAAGAGTCTCAGGGCTTCCTGGATCATGAGGAACCAACCACAGTATGAAAAAGTGCTTTAGAAAATAAAACATTCGGTCGATGTGTTGAGAAAATAAAAATGTACTTGTAAGCAGTAAAGCTCGAGCAATACTATATATTTTGCTACCAGTTTATTTTTATTATATAAATTTGCTATATTTATGATTAATATGCAAAATCAAGCATTGATGACAGACCATCACCACTACACAAAGGTAGTGAAGAAGATATTATCTGTAATACTCCTAAAATGCAAACCTGAAGGGTGAGTTTAATGGTAAGAAATTCCCAGTCAGCCTAACACATTCAAGTATAGGAGCCAGATATTCTGCTTTGTCCTTATTCCCACTCTTTCACCCAAACCCTGATGAAAAAGTGGAGGCCCTTAAGTAAAGCACCTTTCTTGGTGGTTTGATCTACCATTTCTGGAAACATCATCAGTGCTAACATTTACTCAGAAAACATTCAGGGAAACTGGGTTCTAGACACTTATGATATTCAGATGACTGGAACACAGTCCACACTGCAACTAGAAACATACCTGCAATCTCAGAGCTGAAATGAAAGCTAACAGAGGAACGTATTAGGGGCTTCAGGAGCTTGGAGAACTGGCAAGGGGGGCGGTTTCTGTGCTAGTTTAGGGAAAGGGGCTGAATTTTCACAGAGGATTGGCAATGGAGAGGAGAGGGCAAATCCAAGAACTATTTGGGAGATTGAACCATTGGGGGTGGTGGACTAAATGGATCCAGGGGGTAAAAAAGAGTGAGAGGGTCAAAGGGAGCACTGAGGACCCCAGGTTGGGTCACCCCAAAACAGTGATACAGTTCATTTGGTTAGGAATGGATTTGAAGGGTAGGATAATGAGATCAGATTTGGACATGATGAATTTTTGAAGCCTATGAGATACCCAGGAGGAGGCATCCTGAAGACAGTTGGAAGCATGACCCTGGGGCTGGATGAGAGAGGTTGGCCTGGAGATGAAGACTTCTGTTGTCAGGTAGAAGAGTGGACAAAAAGAACTCTGAAGATTGTGGCAAGTGAGGAGGCAAACGGGGAGGACTAAGGATAAAACCCTGGGGCAGGCAGGGCAAGAGGAACATCCAGCAGGTTTTATAGTAGGCAAGGAGGCATGAGGGGGAACTGGGCATCTAGAGAGGAGGAACTTCAAGGAGGAGATTCCCCATCACTTGTAGCACATAGTAGATGCTTAAGAAATGTGTGGTGAACAAATGTGGTCAGTAACTACTGAGTTTACACCTGACTCTAAAGCAAACCTTTACGTTTGTGTTCACTTATACTACAGTGGTTACAACAGTTGGCTTTGGAGCCAGATAGAAGTGGGCTGGAGCCCAGCTCTGCCACTTTCCAGTTGGGTGGTCTTGGACAAGGTACCCAGTCCTCAAATGAAGAAAATATGACTCACCTTGCTAATTGATCATTAGTGGGGTATGGCTAAATAAACTCAGGTACAAGCACACAGGGGGATACTAGGAGCAGCTACCAAGAATGAGACTGATTTTTATGAACTGACATGAAAAAAATTCTCTGAGTGATATTGAGGCACTACCAGAATGGAGCAATTTACAAAACCACTCTTCAATTCTCCAGGTACAAAGATCTATATATAAATTAACAGGAAGTTCTGGAGGATATATACGAATGCAATAATAGCAGTTGCTCTAAGGAGGGGACTGAGGTTGCAGGGTCATGTGGGCTTTGAGTTCTCCCTATATGGTTTGATTTTTTAATGACAAATTTATTCAACTAATACTTGTATAGTTACAAATTAATTCACTTTAAAAATAAATTTTAAAAATTATCTATCCTATAGTGTTGTAGTGAAGACTAATATGAGACAATGACTATAAGTCTCATTGCCTGGCACAAAGGATGCTCTTGTTATACCGTACCTGGTAAGGATTCCTAAAAAAGGCAATGGGAACAAACATTCCTGAGTACGGACTCTGCGCCCTGCACCGTCTTTAAAAGACCCTCTTTTTTTTTTTTTTTTTTTTGTGGTACGCGGGCCTCTCAGTGTTGTGGCCTCTCCCGTTGCGGAGCACAGGCTCCAGACACACAGGCCCAGCGGCCATGGCTCAAGGGCCCAGCCGCTCTGCGGCATGCGGGATCTTCCCAGACCGGGGCACGAACCCGTGTCCCCTGCATCGGCAGGCGGCCTCTCAACCACTGCGCCACCAGGGAAGGCCTAAAAGACCCTCTTGACACACTATTTTTTTGGAGGTTGGAGACTAGATGGCAGAGTAGAAGGACTTGAGCACACCCCTTCTCATGAAAATGCCAAAATCACAACTAACTGCTCAACAACCACTGACAGAAAAGACTGGAACCTACGAAAAAGGATACTCTACACCCAAAGACAAATAAGAAGTCACAGTGAGACAGTAGGAGGCGTGAATTCAGGATATAATTAAATCCCATACTCGCCAGGTGGGCAACCCAAACTGGAAAATAATTATGTCACATAGGTTCTCCCATAGGAGTGAGAGTTCTGAACGCCACATCAGGCTCCCCAGTCTGGGGGGTCTGGCATTGGGAGGGGGATCCCCCAGAGCATTTGGCTTTGAAGCCAGTGGGGCTTGATCACAGGACTGGGGGAAACAGAAACTCCACTCTTGGAGGGCACACACAAGCTCTCATGTGCACCGAGACCCAGGGAAAAAGCAGTGACTCCATAGAGGCCTGGTTCAGACCTACCTGCCGGTCTTGGAGGGTCTCCTGGGGGGGCAGGAAGTGGCCGTGGCTCACTGTGGGGACAAGGACACTGGTGGCAGAGGTAACAGGGAGTACTCATTGGCATGTGAGCTCTCCTCGGCCACAATTTTGTCACCAAGACCTGGCCCCACCCAACAGCCTTTAGGCTCCAATGGTGAGATGCCTCAGGCCAAACAATGAACAGCGTGGGAACACAGCCCCACCAATCTGCAGACAGGCTGCTTAAAGTCTCCCTGAGCCCACAGCCACCTTTAAACAGACCCTTGACACAGCTCTGTGCACCAGAGGGACAAGACCCAGCTCTACCCAACAGTGGGTAGACACCAATCCCTCCCACCAGGAAGCCTGCACAAGCCTCTGAGACCAGTCTCACTCACCAGGGGGCAGACACCAGAAGCAAGAGAAACTACAATCCTGCAGACTGTGGAATGGAGATCACAAACAGAGAAAGCTGGACAAAATGAGACAGCAGAGGAATATATTCCAGATGAAGGAACAAGATGAAACTCCAGAAGAACAACTAAGTGAGGTGGAGATAGGCAATACACCCAGAAAAGAATTCAGAGTAATGATAGAAAAGATGATCCAAGATCTCGGAAAAAGAATGAAGGCACAAACTGAGAAGATACAAGAAATGTTTAATAAAGAGCTAGAAGATATAAAGAACAAACAAACAGAGGTGAACAATATAATAACTGAAATGAAAACTACACTAGAAGGAATGAATAGCAGAATAAATGAGGCAGAAGAATGGAAGTGAGCTGGAAGACAGAATGGTGGAAACCACTGCTGCAGAACAGAATAAAGAAGAATGAAAAGAAATGAATACAGTTTCAGAGACCTCTGGGACAACATTAAATATACCAACATTCATATTATAGGGGTCCCAGAAGGAGAGAGAAAGGGCCTGAGAAAATATTTGAAGAGATAATAGCTGATAACTTTCCTAACATGGGAAAGAAAACAGTCACCAAGTCCAGGAAGCACAGGGAGTCCCATAAAAGATAAACACAAGGAGGAACACACCAAGACACAATCAAATTGACAAAAAATAAAGACAGAGAAAATATTAAAAGCAACAAGGGAAAAGCAGCAAATAACGTCCAAGGGGATCCCCATAAGGTTATCAGCTGATTTTTCAGCAGAAACTCTGCAGGCCAGAAAGGAGTGGAATGATGTATTTGAAGTGATGAAAGGGAAAACCCTACAACCAAGAATACTCTACCCAGCAAGGCTCTTGCTCAGATTCAACAGAAAATTCAAAGGCTTCATAGACAAGCAAAAGCTAAAAGCATTCAGCACCACCAAACCAGCTTTACAAGAAATGCTAAACGGTCTTCTCTAGGAGGAAAAGAAAAGGCCACAACGAGAAACAAGAAAATTACAAATGGGAAAGTGCACCAGTAAAGGCAAACATACAGCAAAGGTAGGAAACCATCCACACAAAAATATGATATCAAAACCAGCAATTGTGAGAAGAGGACAGTAAAAATGCAGGATATTGGAAATGCATTTGAAATTAAAACAATCTTGTATATATATAGAGAGAGAAACTGTGACATCAAAACCTTATGGGAACCACAAACCAAAAATCTACAATAGACACACACACACACACACACAAAAGAAAGCAATTCAAACACAACACTCAAGACAGTCATCAAATCACAAGAGAAGAGAACAAAAGAAGAAGAGAAGAAAAAAGACCTACCAAAAAAAATCCAAAACAATTAACAAAATGGCAATAAGAACATACATATCGGTAAATGGGTTAAATGCTCCAAACAAAAGACATAGACTGGCTGAATGGATACAAAAACAGGACCCATATATATGCTGTCTACAAGAAACCCACTTCAGATCTAGGGACACATACAGACTAAAAGTGAGGGGATGGAAAAAGGTATTCCACACAAATGGAAATCCAAGGAAAGCTTCTGTAGCAATACTCATATCAGACAAAATAGACTTTAAAATAAAGACTGTTACAAGAGACAAAGAAGAGCACTACATAACAATCAAGGGATCAACCCAAGAAGAGGATATAACAATTGTAAATATATATGCACACAACATAGGAGCACCTCAATATATAAGGCAAATGCTAACAGCAATAAAAAGAGAAATCAACAGTAACACAATAATAGTAGGGGACTTTAACACCCCACTTACATCAACAGATAGATCATCCAGACAGAAAATCAATAAGGAAACACAGGTCTTAAATGACACATTAGAGCAGATGGGCTTAATTGATATTTAGAGAGTATTCCATCCTAAAGCACCAGAATACACATTCTTTTCAAGTGAACACGAAACATTCTCCAGGCTAGATCACATGCTGGGCCATAAAGCAAGCCTCAGTAAATTTAAGAAAATTCAAATCATATCAAACATCTTTTCTAACCACAACACTATGAGATTAGAAGAAAACTACAAGAAAAAAACTGTAAAAAACACAAACACGTGGGGGCTAAACAATATGCTACTAAACAACCAATGGATCACTGAAGAAACCAAAGAGAAAATTCAAAAATATCTAGAGACAAATGACAATGAAAACATGATGATCCAAAACCTATGGGATGCAGCAAAAGCAGTTTTAAGAGGGAAGTTTATAGCAATACAATCTTACCTCAGGAAACAAGAAGGATCTCAAATAAACAAACTGACCTTACCCCTAAAGCAACTAGAGAAAGAAGAACAAATAAAACCCAAAGTTAGTAGAAAGAAAGAAATCATAAATATCAGAGCAGAAATAAATGAAATAGAGATGAAGAAAACAATAGAAAAGATCAATGAAACTAAAAGCTGGTTCTCTGAAAAGATAAACAAAATTGATAAACCTTTATCCAGATTCATCAAGAAAAACAGGAAGAGGGCTCAAATCAATAAAATTAGAAATGAAAAAATAGAAGTTAGAACTGACACTGCAGAAATATAAAGGATCATAAGAGATTACTATGAGCAACTCTATGCCAATAAAATGGACAACCTAGAAGAAATGGACAAATTCCTAGTAAGGTACAATCTCTCAAGACTGAACCAGGAAGAAATAGAAAATATGAACAGACCAATCACAAGTGCTGAAATTGAACTGTGATTTTAAAATTCCCAACGAACCGAAGTCTAGGACGAGATGACTTCACAGGCAAATTCTATCAAACATTTAGAGACGAGTTAACACCTACCCTTCTGAAACTATTTCAAAAAATTGCAGAGGAAGGAACACTCCCAAACTCGTTCTATGAAGCCATCATCACCCTGATACCAAAACCAGACAAAGATATCACACAAAGAAAAGAAAATTGCAGGCCAGTATCACTGATGAACATAGACATAAAAGTCCTCAACAAACTACTAGAAAACTGACTGCAATACATTAAAAGGATCATACACCATGATCAAGTGGGATTTATTCCAGGGATGCAAGTATTTTTCAGTATCTGCAAATCAATTAGTGTGACACACCACATTAACAAACTGAAGAATAAAAACCATATGATCATCTCAATAGATGCAGAAAAAGCTTTTGATAAAATTCAACACCCAATTATGATAAAAACTCTCCAGAAAGTGGGCATAGAGGAAAACTACCTCAACATGATAAAGTCCATACACCACAAATCCACAGCAAACATCATTCTCGATGGTGAAAAACTGAAAGAATTTCCTGTAAGATCAGGAACAAGACAAGGTTGTCCACTCTCGCCACTATTATTCAACATAGTTTTGGAAGTCCTAGCCATGGCAATTAGAGAAGAAAAAGAAATAAAAGGAATACAAATTGGAAAAGAAGAAGTAAAACTGTTACTGTTTGCAGATGACATGATACTATACATAGAAAATCCTAAAGATGCTACCAGAAAACTACTAGAGCTCATCAATGAATCTGGTAAAAGTGCAGGATACAAAATTAATAGACAGAAACCTGTTGTATTGCTACACACTAACAATGAAAGATCAGAAAGAGAAATTAAGGAAATAATCCCATTTACCATCACATCAAAAAGAATAAAATACCTAGGAATAAACATACCTAAGGAGGCAAAAGACCTATACTCCAAAAACTATGAGACACTGATGAAAGAAATCGAACATGACACAAACAGATGGAAAGATATACCATGCTCTTGGATTAGGAGAATCAATATTATCAAACTGACTGTACTACCCAAAGCAATCTACAGAGTCAGTGCAATCCCTATCAAATTACCAATGGCATTTTTCACAGATCTAGAACAAAAAATCTTAATCTCTGTATTGAAACACAAAAGACCCCTAATAGCCAAAGCAATCTTGAGAAGGAAAAACGGAGCTGGAGGAATCAGACTCCCTGACTTCAGACTATCTGTAAAGCTACAGTAATCAAAAGAGTATGGTACTGGCACAAGGACAGACTTATAGATCAATGGAACAGGACAGAAAGCCCAGAAATAAACCCACACACCTATGGTCAATTAATCTCTGACAAAGGAGGCAAGAATATAAAATGGGGGAAAGATAGTGTCTTCAATAAGTGGTGCTGAGAAAACTGGACAGTTAAACGTAAAAGAATTAAATTAGAACATTCTCTAACACCATACACAAAATAAACTCAAAATGGATTAAAGAATTAATGGAAGACCAGATACTATAAAACTCTTAGAGGAAACCATAGGCAGGACAGTCTTTGACATAAATCGCAGGAATATCTTTTTGGATCCGCCTCCTAGAGTGATGCAAATAAAAATAAACAAATGGGACCTAAGTAAACTTAAAAGCTTTTGTACAGCAAAGGAAACCATAAACAAAATGAAAAGACAACCCACAGAATAGGAGAAAATATTTGCAAACAATGTGTCTGATAAAGGATTAATTGCCAAAATATACAAACAGCTCATGCAGCTCAATATCAAAAAACAAAACAAATCAAAACAAAACAAGAAAACAACAACCCAATTAAAAAAATTGGCAGAAGATCTAAATAGACATTTTTCCAAAGAAGACATACAGATGGCCAAAAAACACATGAAAAGATGTTCAACATCACTAATTGTTAGAAAAATGCAAATCAAAAGTACAATGAGGTATCACCTCACACCAATCAGAATGGCCATAATCAAAAAGTCTACAAACAATAAATGCTGGAGAGGGTGTGGTGAAAAGGGAACCCTTCTACACTGTTGGTGGGAATGTAAATTGGTACAGCCACTATGGAAAACAGTATGGAGGTTCCTTTAAAAACTAAAAATAGAGCTACCATATGACCCTGCAATCCCACATCTGTCTGACTCCAAAGTCCTCAATCTTAAAGACGTTCACAAATTTCATCTGTGGCAATGGGAAGGCATGTAGGGGGCAAGCAAGAAAGTAGAGATGCCAGTTCAAATTCTGTTGTAATTGTTCAGGTGAGAGATCATGGTGGCATGACAGCAGAGGAGATGGCCAGAAAAAGGTAGATATAGGCATCTTTAGGAATAAACAAGACTTACTGATGGGTTGACTTGCTGAAGGGTTTTGGCTTGAGCAACTAAGGGAATAATGCTGCCATTTTCTGAAACAAGAGGTTAGAGAAGAAACCCACTGGAGGGCAGGGAGAATCAAGGATCCTGTTTTGGCCTTGTTAGGATTTGATGCCTATTAGCCATGCAGGTGGAGCTTCTGCATATGGATATGCAGAGCTTCTATAAATGCATATGGATCTCAATGGTGAAGGCGGGATGGGAGGTATAAGCATAGAATTAAAAAAAAAAATAGACCCTCTCTATAAGGTATGTGGCCTTGGGCTGCTTAGTTATTTAACTCCTCTCTGCTTTAGTATCCTAATCTACAAAATGAAAATAATATTAGAACGTATTTTATAAGGTTGTTGGGAAAATTAAATACATGAATACATGTCAAGTTCTCGGAACAATGTTTAGTGAGTGCTAGCTATTGACATCATAAACGTCACCCTGATCCTTATATTTTAGCTGAGAAGACAAGTAAATGATCAAAAGATGTTACTGAAACAAGTTCTCACAGCTAGGAAATGTCTGACCTAGAATTTTAACACAGATTGATGTAGGTTTTTTCCACTGAACCCTGGGGGGGCATGTCCCTCCTCCTCCCCTCCCCACGTGCATGTGTAATAAAACTGAATATGGACCAGGGGCAGGGGTGTGGGTAGAAGGGGGAATGGGGAGTTATTGCTTAGTGGATGCAGAGTTTTTGTTTTGCAAGATGAAAAAAGTTCTGGAGGTGGACAGTGGTGATGGTTGCAAAACAATGTGAATGTACTTAATGCCACTGAGCTGTACGCCTAAAAGTGAGACAGGAGGGAAGGGGCACAATGTTTAAAAGAATAACATAGCCTTTCCGGATATGACAAAAACTGGTTAGAACCAGTTAGGCCCAAGATGGCAGAAGGTTTGACTTCCTGCAGACATTGGGCCTCATTATACACTCATTGCAATACATTAGCATGTGCTAAACGACACACCCACAGGTGCCAAGAGAGTTCAGAGGCCAACAGTAAAAGGCCAAAAAGTGGGCGGTGCCCCAATTCCTAGAAACTTCCCCAATTCCTGCCCCTTCCTGAAATAGTTGGAATAATCCTTCCGCTCATTAGCCTATTTAATTACCCAGCCCATAAAAACTAACCACCCCATGTTTCTCGCCTTTTGAAACTGACCGCAGTCTGTCTGTGGAATGTGCATTTCTCTCAATAAATCTACTTCTTACCTATCACTTTGCCTCTTGCTTAATTCCTTCTGCTCTGAGACACAAAGAAACTGAGCTTCATTAAATCCTGAGACCAGGTGTGAGATTCTAATTAAAAGACAGTGGGTTCAAGTCCCATCTGAGGTGCATCTGGGTTCGAGTCCCAATCTAATCTGAGTTGTGTGGCTTCAACATGGTAAATTTTATGTGACACATATTTTACACAATATTAATTAATTCATTCAACTGAATATGGAATCAGTCTGCCTTTAAGACTGCCAGCCTAGGATCTTGGCAGAAGCGGAAAGCCTCACATTTGCTCAGGGCTCTCAGAGCCTCCTGGCCACGGTCTCCCACGTGCAGATCTGGATTCCTCTGCAGGACCCCACCATCCATCCATCTCTGCGTGGATGCTGAAGCAGCCTCCTGTCCTATCCCCTCAGCCCTCTTAGTTCTGTCGGGGCCCAGTGGAGAGGGTGTGATGCTGGCTGCTTCTGTACCTCCTGGGTCCTGCCTCCCAGGAACCTGGGCACATGTTCTTCACTCTGACGCCCCTCCTCATGCTGTAAGTCCTAGCTCAGACGTCATCTCTTTTCTGAAGCCAGAGAGGCGCCTTGCAGTACCCAACATCTCACGGTGTGCGGGCAAACAAGTTCCCCTCGGAAGTTCCGCTTCCAGTACCGGGACACACCCCACCAGCTTCATCAGCGTTCCAGCCAGTGAGCGGCGGGGCCCAGACAGTGCGCAGGCGCGTTTTGCTTAGCTAGCCATAAGGGAGAGACAGCTAAACGAAGGGCTCAGGTTCAGTTTTTGGTTTGTGCTGGAGGATCAGCAGTGAAACAGTGTCAACACCGTTCCTCTGACCAGTAAGTACAAAGCGATCCATCCCAACCGCTGGCACATCCGGTGCTCTCAGCTCTCAAGCCTGGCAATACGGGTGGTGTCAGTGGGTGCTACCGCAGAGGAATGAGGTGCCTGTGCATGGGTCCACGTTGACATTATTCCCCTTGCAGACTGCTTCACGCATTAGTCATTCTCCGATGGGAACGTCTTGGCAGCCCTTCCTGGGTTCTGGAGCTCATTTAGAAACGCGCATCTCAGGGAGGCTGTCCCTTCCAACCTTGACGGTGGCACTGCCTGACCAGCATGTCACAGGTCTCCAGCCTGGGAGGCTTCACTAAGGATGGCCGCACAATGAAACCCCTTTACGAAGGCCTCCAAACCCTCGGTTCAGTCATGCAGCTGCTCAGTTAGGCTCCCCAGGGACCTGCTATTTATCCAGCGTCACTCCCAGTGAGAAGGCCCGAACCCCATAGTTTAGCTGGCCCCCTTCCCCGGCTTCATTTATGATTTGTTAGCACTTACTCCGTGCCAGACACTGTCTTGAGCACTGCAGACAAATATCCCCGCCCTCTGAGCTCCCAATGAGTGGGGTGACAGACATCACCCAATAAATAAAAGTGTCAGATCCCAATAAGAGCTCAGATGGAAAAGTACTGAAGGCTGTGAGACATAAGGCAGAGACACTGGGTGGTAGAAAGGTCTCATTTAAATTGGGGCGAGTGCAGAGAAAGCCTCTCTATGGAAGTAACATCTAGTGGGAGCCCTGGAGCGCAGCTGTTGCCACCTCTTTTCTCTTAAAGGGTAAGACTGCCCCCTGTCATTTCCGCCCCCCCATTCACAGAGGCACAAACACACCCACATACATACACACAGGCACATGGACACACAGACACACACACGAATTCACAGAGACCCACGTGTGCACATAGACAGACATGCACACACATACACATGTGTACTCCCCTCTGTGCTGCGAGGGGCCATGTGAGGTACCTTTTCACCTGATGGCACATGTGACAGTATTGGGGACCGGGGGCACATGGAGAAGTTATAGCCATACCACTCAGCACAGGGCCTGCCAAGGAGCTTGGCTCCCAGCGAAATGATGGATCTCAGCTGAGTTAATTCTGATTCTTGGTACCCCTCCTGGCAATTTTTGCTGAGGCCGGCTCCCCAGTCTTTCTGGACATGTGACATCTGCACATTGCAGTTTCCAGGTGTCAAGCCCATCCCTGAAATCTCAGCACGAATGAGGCCCTGAACATCAGGACTCAGAGCGTCTTGCTAGTCCTAGCTCTGTGACACACATTTACATATTCCCATGGGCGGAGGGAGCACAGGTAAAGGTGAGGGGCGGTGGGATAGTTTGGTTCGACTGGAATTTTAATTTTATCTTCTTAACATGAGAGTGCTTTTTAAAAGATGGGGAGACTACTGAATCATCAGGGAGCTCATGTGTTAAAATTGGCAAATGTATTTAAACGCCTCAACTCTGGGCTCCTAGGTTCCAGGGTAGGGTGAAGGGCAGAGTGGAAGACAGCAGCTTCACCTGCTGTAGAGAAAGAACCCAGAATGACTTCTGGGGTTCCACTGGTTCCCAGCAGCACCTCATTCCAAAAGCAGTCCTCAAATCTCAAACCTGGGAGAGGCATAAGTAAAGCTTACGGGAAAACAATGGGAAAGCCCGGGGACACCCTTGGTTTTGTGCGTTGAGGTTTCCCTCCTCTCCTCCCACGTGTTCCACAAAAAAGAACTGCAGGCTGCAACCCCCTGATGGTGACCTTTGTGATAACTGACCCTGAACGCGGTGGGTTACAATTCAACTGTTCCCAGCAGAGTCGGCCCTGGCAGACCCAGACAATTTGCCAGAAAGATCGATACAAAGCTGACAGATCCGAAGTGACTCATCCCGGCTCTCCTCTTAGGAAATGGTTAGATGGGTGCCTGACTGATAACACCTCAGTTCTTTTCATAGTAGGTCTGAAAATAGCTCAGAAGCCTTTAAATGTCCGGAGATGTAGGTGATGACGAAAAGAGTTTTGAGTGGAGACCTCCTCACCGCCCATGAACCCCAATTCTGTTTCTACCATATTCCCCCCAGTGTGCCTGCCTCACACCATATCCCTGCATGTCAGGGACGACTCTGTGCTAGACACACCCACCAGCGCCTCTGGGAGACCAATATTCTAGGACTCAGGATTGGCCATCCCTGGACAGGCTGGGAGACTGGTCGTCTAACACTCAGGCCCTTCATGCTGTCAACTTTTGTGTCCCTTGTTACAAATCTCTTATGTCTCTATCACCTGCCCCTGGTTGTCCCATTGAAAGGCAGCTCCTTCCTAAATGGGCCCTTTTCTCTGTCTAGAGCCTTAATGGGCCCGTGCAGGCTTTTCACCTCCTCGGCTGTGACCCTTTATATGTATGGTGCTTATTTTGAACATAAGCAAGAGCAGTAGCCAGAGAAGTCCCAGTAGGTCTAAGATACAGGAAGGGGAAAGATGAGCCTGGTAGGGGGTTGCAGAAAAGGATGGATTGGAGGGGGATGGGCATGAGTCTGTTGGAAATTAACAAAGCATGAGTTAACAAGGACTGAAGTGGGGTGGGAGCCTTTAGAATGTATACCAAGGGCCCAATGTGTGAGATCCTGTGAAGAAAGCATTGATAAAACCTGTTGTCCTAGTGGGTATGGGAATGACAGAGGGACAGTGAGAGGACTGAAAGGGGTACCCCTGAGACCCTGAGCTGGTGTTTCTCCATGTGGGCTCTGAAAACCACTTGCATCAAAATCAGCTGGGAGCTTAAGAGTACCGATTCCTGGGGCCCACTCCTAAGAGTCTGATTTTGTAGACGGAGTGATGCCCAGGTATCTACAGCATTAAAAGCTCCCCGGATGATTCCAACGCACAATAGAGTGGCTGTAAAGTCTACACTGCTGAAGGGCTGGGAGCAATTCCAGAGGAGTACTGCCCTCACCTCTAACATCGTGCTTGGCAATTAGTCAGCTGTCAAGAAGTGTTTTGCTATGGTGAGTAAATCAATGGAGAGGGCTCACAGATGACTGAAATCTCAATGTGAGTGGCCCAGGGCACCGAGGGTCCATTGACAGACGTGAAGGAGAAGGCAGGAGGGAGAGGAAGCTCGGGGGTGACGTCATGGAGTTAGACATGGTGACTTCCAAACACGCACAGGTAACGTGCATGGGGGCTGGAAGTCAGGCGAGTTGACACGTGGGTCGTCTGCACACTAGTTGAGGCTACGGCTTACAGGACAGCAATTTGGGGGACAGGCATGATGAAGATCCAGTGGGGAAATGAGAGAGAGAGGCAGAGCCCGGAGAGCCAGCAATGCAGGGTCCAAAAATCAGAGAGGAGGGAGGGCAAAGGACCGAGAGGTTGGTCTATGGAGTCAAAGACTCTGGGGGAGCTGACGAGGGGCCGCGGCTTAGCGATTAGGAAAGCACCTGGCGGTCTTCAAGAGAGGAGTTTGGAAAGAGTGATAGGCACAGAAGCCGAGCACAGAGATAAAATAAGGAAGCGGATGAGGAGGAAAGCTGAGGCCATTAGTAGCATTTACCCTCTGGGGTTTTCTCAGGCGAAAGGAAAGAGATAGGATGCCAGCTATAATAAGCTGGCAGAGAAAGGCAAGGCCTTGGACCTCATCATCCCTGTGGCTGCCCCTTGGACACTGGTCTTCCGCAGGGAGCTTTTCTTTCTTCTGTTTCTCTCTGTGCACTTCCTGGGTAATCTCACCCATGGCCTCAACTTCCATCTCTCAGCTAAGGAGTCCCGTCCCAGGCTTTCCTCTGCCCTCTGCACACCTCCATCTGTGTGTCACCCAGGCAACACGACTCAACCTCGGGATGGACCCAAGTATTCCCTGCCTCTCTTGGTGGCACCGTCATCCACCCATCCGCCCAGAAGCCACCGCAGCCCTCCATCTCTCTTCCCCACATCCAGTGGTTGGCGGAGTCCTGTGGGGTTGACCTCCTTGGCAATCCACTCTGCCCCTTCCTCTCCAGCTCCCTCCCTTCTTAGCTGGCAGTGACCTCAAGTAGGTCTCCTGGCCCCTCCCAAGCCTCCAAGCTGCTGCCAGAATCCCATTCCGACAGGATTAACTGGTCAGGGTGCCCCAACCCAGTGACAAAAGAATGACACCCAGGGTCTTTTGGTGGCTTTGCTGTGGACTGTTTTTACACGACACTGATTCACATGTGTCTCACACATGCTGGCCCGGGGGCGGGTCTCTTCATCTTTGCTGGTGCGGGTCCCTGTGTGTGGAAGTTTCCTCCCTTTCCCTTCCCTCCATCTCTCTGTTCCAGACCCCTACCACCACCTCTGTCTGGCCGACGTCTGGTCCTCTTTCTATTTGTAACCCAGAAGTCCCATCTTCAAGAGGAAATATTTGTGCCTCCTTTCCTTGTGTCCTCAATGCCCTCTTCATGCAAAAGGCTTTTAGTAGTTGTCAGTATCTCTATTCCACCAGACCGTGACCCCCTTTGGTGGGGAGGGGAGGGGAGGTGCCGGGGGGCGGGTGAGAGTTGACTCCAGCTATAGTTACCCCCCAGGAGGCCACCGTTGGGCTCAGAGCATGTCGTGTTGACTGGAAACAAAATGAATTCAATGGAAGGCCTGAAAGAACTGTGTTAAACATGGCTTCTTGTCCCCCTAACTGATGGCTCTCTCCCTTCTTTCTTCTCTGCCTTTTCTTTTATTCACTCTCTCCTTCTGTACCTTCATTTGTTTTTCCTTTTCCCTGGCTTCTTCCTATCCCTTCTTCCTTCTGCAGGACATGCACCAGCTGCTGGGCGCTCCTGCCCTCTTTTCCTCCCCTGTTATATCTCCTTCCTCTCGACCACATCTTTGAGACCTTGTTTGTGCCTACGTTCTTCTGAAAACATCAGCTTGTTACCTTCAGGCAAAGTCATCCGCTTTGGAGAATTTCGCCAGGAGGATGGTGATATTGACAAACTGGGTCACAGAAGGAGGAACACGCTTCCGGTTTTCAGATCTACAGTATTAACTGAATCTAACACCCAGATAAGGGCCTTGGGTAGAAACGTTGGTTAAAAGTTCTCCTAAAAATAAGAGAAAGTAATAACCATTTGAGCTCAGCATTTAAGTCCTTCCTTCAAGGAGATGTTTGTGTTTTCCTTTTAAGATGCAAGGGATCCAGGCCCCCAAAATATCCCTGAACATCCACTTATAGCCCTGCTGGAGAAGACGTGCTGTGGCCCGCGTGGTGGGGCCACCAGGGCTGTGGGGACCGCGAGTGCCCTCTCCCCGTGCTGCACGTCATTCCCCTCCTCAGCCGCCACGAGACGGGCGGCACGTTGTTGCCACGCGCTTCTGAAGGTTACATGGAAGAGAGAACCCACAGATGCCACTGCCCCTCGGTTAGGACCAAGTGTGGGCTGTGGGTACTCCACCTGCCCTTGTCCACTTAGGGGCCCTCGTGGGAATGGGTGAGGGATCTACAGGGCTTCACAGAGGGAGCAAACATAAATGGGCGAAGAGTTAGCCAAATGGAATCAATGGGATTTTCCTCTCTGATGCTTTTTAATAGCAGGAATTTGGATTAGGTGTCACTAGCCTAAAGCCCAAAGGAGACACGCATTGATTATTTTAAACCTCTATTTCCCTGACACAGACACCAGCCCAAGCATGTCTCTGATATCGTTGTCCCTGAAACTGTCATCTGTTGTGGTTTGGCTTTTGAGGAGAGAGATGAAAGCAAATAGAAGGTTGTTGGTGAGCAGCCCCTCTGCTCTGCTTAAAAATAAGTGAAGGCTATTGGGTTCTGCTCAAGGCTACAAGGGGCATGGTGGGGTGGAGGCATGCAGAGGTTCTGTTGCTTTTTTTTTTTGCGGTACGCGGGCCTCTCACTGTTGTGGCCTCTCCCGTTGCGGAGCACAGGCTCCGGACGCGCAGGCTCAGCGGCCATGGCTCACGGGCCCAGCCGCTCCGTGGCATGTGGGATTCCCCCGGACCGGGGCACGAACCCGTGTCCCCTGCATCGGCAGGCGGACTCTCAACCACTGAGCCACCAGGGAAGCCCAAGGCTGGGCTTTTTGAGCCTTTGTTGGGAAGGAAGAGCTGTTAGTTATTCTTTGCAGGCACAGAGAGTTGGGAGCCCTTTTTTCACCAGGACCTAGAGCCACCAGCTTGCTCTGTAGAAGGGATGGTCATGAATTCTTGGAGCCCCCATGAAACAGACGCCCCTGTCAGGGTTTGCCCCGCCCACACAGTCTGGTTGAGCACCACATGCGCCTGCTGGTGCCAACCCCACCCCGCCTGGTTGCCCGGCTCCATGCTGCTACAGTGCCTCCGTGGCAGCAAGTTGGGTCCTGGGTAACCTGAGTGTTCTGGCTGGTTTGGTGTGACTATTGCTGGGGGAACTGGCCCTTAGCACCTACTTAACCCAGTAGCGACATTGACTACGAGCCATTCCGAAGGCCACATGAATCTTAGGAAGGTCACTGGGCTAACTGGGGTCTGCTCCCAGTTTTGCCTTCAACTCTGTGATCTTAGGTGCCTCGCTTGGCTTCTCTGAGCCTCACATCCCCTTGCTGCAAAATGAGAAGGTCGGATGAGATCATCCTTAAAGCCCTGACCAGTTCTTCATCTCGATGTAAAAACAGAACCTCTGGGCTTCCCTGGTGGCGCAGTGGTTGAGAGTCCGCCTGCCGATGCAGGGGACACGGGTTCGTGCCCCGGTCTGGGAAGATCCCACATGCCACGGAGCGGCTGGGCCCGTGAGCCACGGCTGCTGAGCCTGTGCGTCCAGAGCCTGTGCTCCGCAACGGGAGAGGCCACGGCAGTGAGAGGACCGCGTACCGCAAAAAAAAAAAAAAAAAAGGCCCAGCCTTTCTCATGAAATCTGGTCCCCAATGTCGAACGCCATTGTTGTGTTTGCCACTCCACATGTAACTGAAGTGCCCTAAGGGAGTGTCAATAATTGTGTTCTATTTAATCTGCATTCTCCTTGAGGCTGGAGTCCTGAGTGTGTCAGTGTTCTTCCTCATTGCTGAGTCAAGGCGCGGAGGGTAAAGTGCAGCCATCACACAGAACGGTTCTGCGGGGCTGCATCAATGCCCACAGAGTAGAGTGTTAACGAGTGTTAAAACGGACAGCGCAAATACAGCGTTCTCAATTTTTAAAATTACAGCTCTGTAACAAGTCATGCTGTTAAAACATACAAGAAATACCAGTTAAGCCTTCAAGTAGATAGCACACAGCCTGTACAGATCACTGCTATTCCCAAAGTGCGTAACAGGTCATTTTCTTTGAAACGAGGCAACAATTAGCAGGTAGTTCCATTATTTGAATACTAAGCCAAGTAGAAATAACAAATCCAAGGATTAAATACCAATTACTACCTTAGGAGCTACAAATCAGCCTGGCATTATAACATGCCCCTCCTCAGCAGCAAACCCAGGAAATGCAGAGGGTTGGCAGAAAACACCAAACTATAACCAGTGTGCATCTGTGCAGAAAGGACACAGTGTCACTTCCCAGCCAGCGCTTTCAAAATGCTCATCACATATATTTCCAGAAAAGCCCGGCCCATGTATTTGTCCCAAAGACATTGAAAAGAACAACCTTCAAATGTTGGGAGTGAAGCTGCTCTCAAGCCCACCGCTGGACATAGGTGATTTGAAGCTTTTACTGGGTCCCCCTAAAGGAGGTTTACAGGTCAGTCTGACAGCCTGGTGGCAAAAGATGTCACCCCACAATTATGTTCTTAACTCCAGAAACAGAGCAGAAAATTCACCTGACCCCACTCCCCCCTTCCCCGCACCGATTAGCTTCAGGGACCAGAAGAAACTGCTCCATAAGACGTTATCTTAACAAGGTCAATCAAAGCCCAGCTGAGAGCACTTGTGAACTGCGTACCTTGGTCGTACTTTGTGGGAGAGGAGTGTTCTTCCTCCCTGGATCACAGTTCTGTCTCCATCCTCTGTGGGAATTAACTCCAGCGTTCAAGCCAGCTGGGTTGTTCTCTCTCCCTCTTAACTGAAACCGCTGCTTGGAGTCCTTAACGCTATTAGGACATTCTCATGCTCGGAAGTAACTGAAATTCCAGGATGGGCAAAATAATATTTTATAAGAGTATATATATGTACAAAAGATATTAAAAAGACAGTCTCTAAAGTACTTTGGGATTCCCCCAATGAAAGGCACCAGAGAAACGCAAGTCATCACCAAAATGAAAAGTCAGGTTTTCCAGTTTTCACATCTGCAAAAAGTAACCACTAGAGGTATCTCTGTTTTGGTGGTAAAAACCTGCCTGTTTAAAAAGAATACTCATGAGAGTGACTGAGTTATTCAGCCTCCTTCCTTGTTCCCACTTTTCACAAGCTTTATGGTCAGTGACCATGGATACCACACTCAGTGACCCAATACCATCAGCCTTGGCAAACTGAACGGTCCTCACGAGTTTGTACCGTCACCTGCCTCAGTGCAGCTGGAGATTATTTCGTAAATTCTCTGCCTTCCAGTGCTGGAAACGTCAGCCAAAGCCAAGTGCTCCATGTGCAAATTCTGAGAAATAACCCTGCCCTTCTGACTTGGTGGTTGGTTGCCCCTAAGTCATCTCACCTTTCCTGATGCTTCTGAGAAACAAATGTAGACGGTAGACCAGGTAGCACTAGGACGTGGCTGCCTCCCTGCCCACCATAAGGCTCCAGTCTGATGGAAAGATTTGAACTGGGGACCTAAAGGCATAAGTGACTAGTGCAAATGGCCTGCTCTGTAGTAGCCACGGCAACTACAAGTACACAAAGCCTCTGACAAGATCCTCACCACATCCCCAAGAAGTATGTACTACCTTCAACCAACTAAGACACAAAGTGGACCTTTTTAAGGAAGATCCAAGACATAGATAAAAAGCCTGCCTAACTCCACATGTAGACCCCTGGATTCTGCAGCCTTTCCAAAGACTGAACAACAACGGAAGCCAACTGGAAAACCACCTGATTACCTAGAATATAACAGAGAACTACCTTACTAAGGGGTCCAGGTTAACCCTTCAAAATGCTATGTGCTGGTTAACTGAAGAAGAAGAGAGAGGGCATTCTGGAGAAGGAAAGAGTTCTCAACCTTAACACAAGTTTAGAAGTTGAAAGGTCTTTTAAATAGCATCAAGCTCTTCAAGAAGTCTACAATTATTTATGACATTTTATTAAGTAACAATGTTTTTTTGTTTTACAACTCCTTCCTTTCTCCTGGCCTCCACCAACCCTCCCCCAAGAAAAGGCAGCTGAAATGGAAATAAGAGCTATAATATTTCCATCCTGGATAAGCCATTTGTCTATATTTTGAGTACACACTTCCACACCACCAGGTTTCCATGTCATACCAGGAACTCTGGGGCAGTTAGAGCATCATATGTAACATACTATATCATAGAAGCAAAATTATCTAAGTAAATTCTGCTTGGAAATAAAAGGGTTCTCATTTTATAAGCTTTCAGAGCAGGCAACAAAATTTTCTAAGCTACTGCCCTTGATAGCAACCCAACAATGTTTGCCTCAGACAATACAACAGTAAACTTTTTAGTTGATAAAGACAATACAATCTTATTTCTAAACATCTTTAAAAGGAAACATTTCAAAAACATGCTAATATCTAAGACACAGCAAAGTTTATTCAAATGACCTAGACCAGGAACCTCAGCAAGAAATAAATGTCTCTACGACCACCCTAGAAAAGACGGAGGGCTGACTTTGAAAGGTCTTCAAGCATCCTGTGATTTGGCCTATGTTTAGCTGAAGCCCCTGTCCCTAATGCATCTGTCCTCGGTAAAGATTTCAATCTTCGCTACGTGATTAACAAAATAACATTCTCTAAAGAGCAACATTTAAGAGATGAACGTCAGTGTACATCATTCTAAGAGTGAGCAGGGTACCCATGCAAGCCACAGGGCTACAGAGTTACAAAAACAACTCACAGACTTGCATCAGTCATGTGTACTTAACTTCACATTCCCTTTGTTTTGGTATTAAAACTAAATGAAAGCATTGGATAAAGAATTGAGATTTTGTTTCTACATGACTGTGAGCAAAAGCTCATCATAGCCTTGCTGACCCCACAGATGTGTTTCCACTGGACATATTTGTGGGGGCTTTTTGGTACAGAACTCACACGACAACCTCAGAAACGGGAGCACAAACAACTGAGACAGTACTGGGCCACAAGCGCTACAATAGAGAACACAATGAACAGAGAAATTAGGTACTCATCCGGCAGAAAGGTGAACATTTTATGCCCGCGATGCAAAGACCAGTGAGTGTCATTTCACTGAAAGGTGCAAAGGCATGGTGTCAGACACACCACCCTCTAAAAATGATCCTAAATACTGTAAAAGCAACCTGGGGTGCATATCCCATGCATCTCTCCCCTTTGGGGCTGGGCATACTCCTTACACCATAACCCTGGACTGTGCCTGGACTGTGCCAGAGGCACAAGAAACAGCTCAGCAATGTGGGTCTGAGGAGGTCAAGCCCTCGCAGCTAATGCAGGGAATCATTTAAACTTAGTTCGCTTGGCGAGCTCCTGCTCATGCTTGTCAGGCTCGCCATGAGGGATTTAACTTTATGGGCGTAGTAGTCCCTTAAGTTGACGGAAGGGACCTCCTTCATTCCATCCCCAAAGTCACAGCTGCGCATGGCGCTCTCGAGTTGCTTTTGGCGCCGATAAAAGTGGGAGAACTTATTGAAGATCAAGGTGATGGGCAGTACCACCACTAGGATACCCGCCAAGATGCAGGCAGAGGCGGTCAGCTTCCCTGCCGTGGTCCCTGGGACCACATCCCCATACCCTACAGTGGTCATACTGACGGTGGCCCACCACCAGCAAGCGGGGATGGTGGCCAGGCCCTCATTCTCCTCCTTTTCGATAGTGTAGGCCACTACGGAGAAGATGGAAATCCCCACAGAGAGGTAGAGCAAAAGCAGCCCCACTTCTTTGTAGCTGTATTTAAGTGTGGCCCCCAGGGAGCGGAGGCCAGTGGAGTGTCTGGCCAGCTTTAAGATGCGGAAAATCCGCATCAGCCTGAGGACCTGGGCCACCCTGCCCAGGTTAGCCAAGGTAGGTGTGCTCTCCACAACCAGGTTTACCACCAGAGTGATGTAAAAGGGGACGATGGACATGAGGTCGATCAGGTTTAGGGCATTCTTGAAAAACTTGAGGAAGTCAGGGGCCACAGCAAACCTGGCCATCAACTCAAACGTGAACCAGGCGATGCCAAAGTGCTCCACGATTTCGAACCTGGGGTCCTCACCAGGTTTGCCCTGGCTGTCAGGGATTTGGAAGTCCGGCAGGCTATTGAGACACATGGTGATGATGGACCCCAACACCACGAGGATGGACAGGACGCTGAAGACCCTGCTCAGGACCGAGTAGCCGGGGTTGTCCAGCGCCAGCCACAGCTGTCTGCGGAAGTTGCCCAGGGGCTGCCCATCGAACTTGGATGCATCGTTGTAGAAGGCCAGGATCTCATCGAAGGAGGACGTGGTGCTCTCCTGGTCGCTCTGCTCGTCCCACTTCTCCTGTTCGGGCTCCACTTTGCGGCCGTGGTAGCTGTAGCTGCAGCAGGAGTCGATGAAGAACTCGTTGATGCCCCAGTACTCTATCTCCTGGCTGAAGGAGAAGACGCACAGCTCCGCCATGACGTGGAGCTTGCCGGTGTGGTAGAAATGTAGCACGTAGGGGAAGAGCTCGGGGTTGCGGTCAAAGTAGAACTCACGCTGGACGTCGTCATAGTCGTCGCAGAGCTCCAGAATGGCCTCGCGCGAGTGGCAGAGCAGCAGGCGGCCCAGGCGCGTCTCGGGGAAGCGCAGCAGCGTGTGCGAGCGCAGCCGCTTCTTAAAGCCGCCTACGTTGATGCGGATCTCTCCATCCTCGACGTTGGCCTCCGACAGGTCCCACAGGCTCTGGCCAGTCATACTGGAGACGCCCAGCCGCCCGCGCCGCGCGGGGGCGCTACACCTGGAAGCCGAAGGAATCGTGTCGGGTGAGCGCCGGGCGCTCAGGGCTCGGGCACCTCTTTCTATTTCCCCATCCGTCCCTGGCGAACCCAGTCCTCTCCAGCAGGTCTCTGGGTGCTGAAGGACACTGGGATGGGGAGCCGGTTCTATGGGTTTTGGCCCCCTCCCAAGGAAAGGCTTGGAGTGGGGGCTATGTTTCCACTAGCATGGCCGCGTTTCCACGCCCACCCTGGGGGTTCTGTCGGTCCCTTTACGCTGGCGGAGGTCGCACCCCAGCGGCTCTGAGAGCCCAGGGAGCTGCGAGCTGACCTTGCTCGTGGGCGGGTCGAGGAGACGCCCCCGCCCGCTCGCCGCAGACAGGCGGGACCAGAGCTGAGATGCGCACCGGCCGGGCTGGGCCGAGATGGGGGGCGCGTAGCCTTGGGAGGGGGCGGGGAAATTCACCTCTCGAGTCATTAACCCCGGGTGGGCTAAGTGGGCTGGCCTGGCGTCCCCTGCGTCCAGCCCCCGCGACTGGAACCCCCTCGCCCCCCGCCCCGGGCTTCCCCGCCCGCCTGGCGCCGTGCCCTGGAGCCGCGTGCGCCGCGCGCGCCGCGCCTTACCCCGCGGAGCTATCCGGGCTCGCCCTGCGCGTTCTGGAAGCGCTTACCTGCGAGCACTGGGGCCCGCGGCCGAGGCCGGCGGGAAACTTCCCCGACCTGCCGGCGAGCATCGCTGTGGCCGCAGCTGCCGGCTGGCTGTGCGTGTGCGCGCGGGTGCGAGTGTGTGTGCGCCCGGCGGGAGGGCGGGCGGGGTCCGCCGAGCGTCTCCTGTCTCCGGCCGGGGATGCCGCCGCCGTCCGCAGTTGCAGGAGGCTCACAGGTGGCTGCGTGGCCCCGATGCTCGCAGAGCCCTCCTCTCTCTTTCCGCGCGCCCCTCAGCACCGAAGAGAGACAACAACGCGCGCCACAGCGGGGGCCGGAGCGGGAGATGAGCCGGTGCGCCTCGGCGCGGGCCCTGCTCTGGGGCACGGCGCGGTGGTGCTGAACGGACAGCTCCGCGCTTCCCAGCTCCCTGCGAGGCCGCCGCCCGGACTCCGGAGATGCTGCCGCCTCGGCTTCTCTGCTCTCCTCCCGCGCGTCGCGGCGACCCCTTCGGGCCCCCGGCTCGACGCAGAGCCAACACCTTTCCCAACCCCTCGCCTATCCCCTGGTGACAGCTGTTATTGCCACAGGGCGCAGGCAGGGGACTGCCTACGGTGACCTTTCCCCGCTTGGGTCTCGGGCGGAGCCGAGCTGGGGAATGAGGGATGGCTTGAGTCCGGGGAAGAGCAGGACGGGAGGAACTCCAGGTTTCCCCTTTTAGGCACCTGCTGAAAAGTTTCCTGAAGCTTCGGGGGAAAGAGGGTGGTGGGGAAAGGCATCTGGAGGGGTGAAGACGGAGCCGGGAAACCCAAGGTCGAGCTCAGCTTAGCTTGCTGGGGGCGGGAGCGCAAGCCCCACCGGCGTGGGAGGGAGTCACGGAGTTCTGTTTGGGAGCTCTGTGTGGGCACTGCGCGTGTACAGGCCGGTGTGGTGTGCCAGAGTTGGAGGATTGTAGGGAGGTGTGTGTGTGGTCTGAGGAAAATAAGACTTTTCAGTGTCTGTGCAGCGCTGATAAAAATTGGACCTCTGAGCGGTGGGAGGATGTGTACAGCGTGTCAGAACAGGGAAACCTAGGGCATGTCAGCGTGGTGTGTGCACACAGTGGCAGACTGTGAGCTGTGTCTACAGTGTGCCGTGTACAGTGTAGTATTCAGTGCGACTGTGACAGGTCTGTGTGCGTAATGAAATGAGAACTTTGTGTATGCGGACACAGTGGGGACTTGGAGTGTGGGTCCAGCGTAGATATGCTCAGTACCAGTGTCCCCATTCCCCAGGAGACTTGTGGCCCAGATTCGAGCTCTTGGTCTCCAAGGATTGTTCCCTAAAGCACTACCAGCTGGGCTGGAACTGAGAAATGGACCCACAGTCGCCGGGAAGCCCCCTCCCCTTGGTCTCAGCCCTTTCTCATGGTCCCCGTTTGCCAAGATCGGAGCAGGACGTGAGCTTAGCAGGGAGCTCACGGGCTACAGGTCTTGGACAGAAGTCCCAGGAAAGCCCTTGTGGCTCTGGACTCCCAGGGCAGCCATCTCAGCCACGGTGGGCAGCATGTCTTTTACTTATGATGCCCTGACAATGTCATCCCCACTAGATGGGTGCTCTGCACAGCTTGCATGCTTTGGGGCTCCTCAGAGGACCTGGTGAGGACCCTTGACCTCGCTTCATGTGGAGTGTCCTGGAACCAAGCCTGGCTTCACACAGAGGAGACCTGTGCCAGCCACCTGCCTCTGGGTGGGGGGGGCGGGCGGTGTGCCAGCATGCTGCCTGCGGAGGGGGCTCCACACCCATGTCCCTGCAGCCCCCTGCAAGTGCGGGGAGTCCAGGGAGGCAGGCCACGTGGGAGGGAGAATAGGGTGGAGATGGCCACATGAGCTTCCTTTCTCTTTTGTCTGATGCTTTTAGAGAGGGAGGGGTGTGTGTGTGAGAGAGAGGGGAAGAGAGAGAGACAGAAGGAGACAGAGACAGAGAGGCAGAGACAGACAGAGACAGGCACACACACACAGAGATAGAGGAAGAGGGAGAATCTGGTATTTGCTGTCTTCATCTCCACCTCTGTTTCTTTCGGGGTCTGTGTTTGGAGCACACGGCCCTCACCCCTGTCTAGGTCCGCTGGACCTATCATTGAAGTCTGGGGCCCTCTCTACCCTTTGCCCCCATCCCCTCACTGTGCCCTGCCTGGTCTCTGGCCACCCCGAAGCTCACAGCCCCACTTCTGCGTCGCCACCACATGTCTATGTGGCTTCTGCTGTGTGGCCACCGTCCCCAGCCACTCCCGTCGCCTTGACCTCGCTCCTGACTCTTCTCCTAGTTGAGCTTAACGCATAAATCACCTTTTCCTGCCACATTTGGAGGGTCCCTTTTCCCCAGAAACACTTGGGTTTGATAACTAGGAGGTTTTCCTCCCTCCCCTGCTCTATCTATCTGCCCGCCTCCTTCTGTTCCTGTCGGTTTTGTTCTAGCTCGTTCCCTCTTCCTTTGTGGTTGTGGGAGATTTCGTCCCTGGAGGGGGCCCCCGCCCTCCCCCCTGCTGCTCGCCTTCCGTTTCTCTTTGTTTCTTCCACACCCACGGCCACCCACCTGCCCGCAGACACCAGGGCTCTGCCGGGCCCCTGGAGCGCTCACTGTCTAGAGGCGCTGCTCCATTCGCCTCTCAGCTCTGCCCCTGCTCTGGCCAGCCCCCCTCTCCCCCCTCCTTACCATTCCCCCTCCCTCCCTCCCTCTCCTTCTCTCCCTGGTCCCCTTCGGCAGCTGACTGAGACATGCCGCAGCCACTCATGGGCCCAGGGTCCGTACCTGCCCTTTATCAGCTTTTCCCCCCAGGGTCAAGGACAAGGCCCCACGCCCACCTTTCCTTGAACAACAATGTGCACTTGGAGCCACAAGGAGAAGCCTGGGTCTGGGGCACATCAGTTATTTCTCAGAAAGGCTGAGGCAGGAGCTCTGGGATCTGACAGATGCCTTTGCAGAGGGTTAAGTGTATGTGACAGGCAGAGCCACCGGTTTATTTCCCAGTCACTGCGCTGAAGAGAAATGGAGCCGTCTCCCTCCTTCTGTGCCTGGGAAGCTGGCTGTGTTTTTGGTTTATTTAGAAGCCTGAGCCCTGATCTTAAAATACAGCCGCCTGTTCCAGGCACAGTCAAGGCCTGCCCCTGGGCTGGCCTGTCAGGGAGATCCTGATGCGGCGGAGGGGGTGGGGGGAAGGCACCCCGGGGAAGGAGAAAAAGGGGCCCCAGGCAGCTGCCCAGATCCCTGCACCTTGGTGATTATTGTCTCTGCCTCTGCCAGCACTGATCTCTCAGTTGAGCCCACACATCTCAGTCGGCTTGTTCCTCTGACAGGCGAGGGGGCTGCACTGACGGCTTGGCTGAGGGTGCTGGGCTGCCTGACCTACATTCCCCCCGCGGAGGAGCTGAGTGTTCATCCTCTCCCGCGGGAGAACAGGGGTGCCCCCGCCACCTCCGCCGGAATGGACTGATCGCGGGCATCCATCCGGCTTCCCACCAGCCACCCTCCCCATCACAGCCAGAATGTCTCTTAAAAACACAAATTAGGTCATTCCATTCCCTCCGGAAATCCTTCCAGGGGCTTCCCGTGGAACTGAGCATGAAAGGCATGCCGTCCCATAGTTCCAAAATCCCCCATGATGCACCTCTGCCTGGCAGACTTCAGCCCATTGGTCTCTTCTCCAACAATTATGCTCCAGCCCTGTGCCCCTTTGCTCCCTCCACAGGGCCTTTGCACCTACTGTTTTCTCCGCTTGTCATGGCAGCTTCCCAGGGCAGGCTCCTTCTTGTCACTCAGGTCTCGATTTAAATGTCACCTCCTTAGAGAGGCCCGACTACCCAATCTAAACTGGATCCCTCAGTCAGTTTCTAGCATTTTCCCCACAACACTTATATTAAGTGGTTACTGAATACATGATTGAATGATGAGTGAGTGAGCCTTCATCTTCTGTCTTACATTATTCTGTGACAGCCAGAGTCTTGGCCCCCGCCTTCTTCCTCTGGGCGGATCAAGAAGGCAGTTGGGGCTTCCCTGGTGGCGCAGTGGTTGAGAGTCCGCCTGCCGATGCAGGGGACACGGGTTCGTGCCCCGGTCCGGGAAGATCCCACATGCCGCGGAGCGGCTGGGCCCGTGAGCCATGGCTGCTAAGCCTGCGCGTCCGGAGCCTGTGCTCCGCAACGGGAGAGGCCACAATGGTGAGAGGCCCACGTACGGCAAAAAAAAAAAAAAAAAAAAAAAGAAGGCAGTTGGAGGGGAAAGAATTGCTGTGCCTGGGGCTGCAGCCTGGATCCCCCAGGCTCTAGGGCACTCTCCCAGGCAATTGATTAGCCTAAGGGATCTCATTCCTGGCTGCACATAGGAATCCCTTGAGATTTTAAAATAACCGATGCCCCTGGATGCCTTGGACCTCAACCCAGACCAATTAAATCAGAATCTCTGATGCAGGGCCCGTGGAATCAGTGTTTTCTTTAAGCCCCCTAAGCCATCAGAGTATGGAGCCTGGAGCCGAGATTGAGAGGCTGAGCAGCCCTGCTTTAGGGGCCTTGGCACAGAGCTGGGCCCAAGTGGAGCCCAGGGGTCAGCGCCAAGGGCAAGGGCTGTGTCTTAGCTCAGTTAACACCCACCCCTGCCCTGCCTCTAGGGCCGGTGCCTGCCCAAGCGGGGTCACCATAAAGGCTAGGTGCCTTTTTCACCACCTCCCCTCAGTCCCCGGCTCCTGCAGGTCTGCCTGAGACACTGCCTCTCAGAATCATTTACCTTGGTTCCTTCCCTGCCTTGGATTTAGGGTGAAAGAGCACAGAGAAGCTGCTGGGGGCAGAGGCAGAGCGGAAGAGAAGAGGGAAGCAGGCAGGGAGACCTGAGCTGGGCAAGTGGGACTGAGGCTTGGGAAGGAGAGTTGTGGGGAGGGGAGGACCGGGGTGGGGGAGGGGCGGGATTGAGAGAAAAGTAAGGGTTTTAAGAAGTTTTGCCCTATTATGAGTGCAACTCCTCACTAAGTGTTTTCTCGAGAGGACACAGTAAGTATGTGTATAGTTTTTGCATTGTTTCTGAATGCAGACTGAATTTATTACATGTGAGTCCTTGCCTAGGCTGTTTGGCTTTATCCCCAGAGGCCACCCTCCTCTCCTCCTACAGCCCCCCATTCCTAGGTGCCCCTGGAGGTCGATAAGGGAGAGAACATTGTTTCTCTGAGTTCCTTATTACAAAGGGGACCAGATGCCCCAGAGCTGACCTACATAGGGGACTTTGAGGTCCCACATCTTGTACCTTCTCCTCCAAAACCCATCTCCTTGGGAGGCTCTCCCAAGGTATACCCAAGTGGTGTAATGGGTATTGCTCCATTGAGGCCCTTCAGTGAATTCCCCAGAACATCCTGGGGCAAGGCTAGAAAAAAATTAAGATAAACTTGATTAAATTTCGAATTAAGGTCGCCACAAGGGAAATTAACAAGAGGACAGCTTGGCTCCCAGTCTCACTCTTGACCACCTCTGGGGTCTGACTGTCTTTCCTCTCTACCCCAGGCCCTCCTCAAAGCACACAGTGTGGAGTCTGAGCCCCAGCGGCCCAGGAACTCCCTCTCCATCTGCCTCCGGCATGTCACTTATGCTGTCCCTCTTCTCCTGACCCTTCTTTGGGTGACCGACAGCCTGGACTGAAGCCCCCAGCCCCTCCCACTGGCCCTACTCTCTGGGCCCAAGGGGGATACCAGATCAGGAGGGTTTACCTCAAGGCCCTCACCTGTGGCCGAAGAAGATGAAGATAGTGGTGAAACGAAGCTGAGAGCGATGATGGTGAGGGTAGCAGTAGAGGGAGGCCTGGCACATAACAAGTGCTTAAAATGTCAACCATGACTAGTACCAATTACTGAGTGCTTATGATGTGATCGGCCCTGTGCTAAGCTCTCTGCTTGCCTCCTGCCCTCACTTGGGTACCATTATTAACCGTATTTTACTGATGCCCATGAAGTGAGATGCCTAGACTCAAACATGTCTCTCTGGTTCCAGAGTCTGGCCTCTTGATGATCTCAAGTGCAAGATTAATTAGGGTAGGCGAATTGCTGTAAACTACAACCCCCAATCCCGGTAGCTTAACCTAATAAAAGTATCATTTCTCACTCATATTACAGTTCAATGCGGGGTCTCCACCTGCTGATTCCAGAAACCAAGCTCCTTCCATCTTGAGCTCTGTCAGTTTCTAAGAGCCTTGGAATCCTTCCCTGGGATCCTCTACATCAAGATGAGAGATGAGGGAAGAGAGCGTGGAGGATGGCATGAGACGTTTCCAAGGCCAGGTCTGGAAGGGGCAGACTTCTCTCCTGCCCACAATCCTTTGGCCAGAACTCAGTCATTGGCCCCATGTAACCAGGAGAGGCGGAGGAAGTTGCAGGGAGAAGAGAATTTGGGGGCATCAGCCTTCCCTGTTGCCTGTGGGAAAGTAGATGCTGGTGGACATCTGCATCCATTTCTCCCAAGGTGGGAGGAGAGAGCACTGGAGAGTCTCCACTCGCTGCTCACCACGGGGTAGCTGAAGGTATCCCCAGCTGGAAGGGCTTCAGGACACAGGCCCAGGGGAGTCCTGAGCTGGAACTGAGGGATGATCTCTCAGCGTCAGATAAGACTTTGTTTCCCTTTTCTCAGAATGACGTTTTCAGCCCTGAACCACCCCACAGGTCTGAAGAAGGGTCAGGCCCAGCTCTTGGTTACAAGCAGCAGAGAATTAGGCAGGAGAAGCAGGGAATAAAGGCTATTAGGTAGGTCAAGACTCTCTAGGCCAGAAACCCAACTTGGAAGCTGCAGAGGCTGAAAGCCCACTCCTTTCCTCCTCCTTTGATCTCTACTCCTTCCCTAGGCTGGGAACTTGGGGGAAATCTCTCAGGGAAAGATTCCCTTTCTGCCCTGGCCTGCTTGTCCTTTACCATGGCCAGCCGTCTACCATCGGACACATTCCCACCTCCCCATAGCTCCCCACAGCTCAGAGGTACTCATAGCTGCAGCCCACAGGCCTTCACTCTTCTGTGAAAGTGACACCCACCCAACTACCCATCCCTTGCCCATTGATGGATCCATCCTTCCACCCACTTACCCATCCCTCTGTGGGCTCCTGTTTCCATGGTTACCCCAGGGCCTGAGTCTGCTCTGGGTTTGCTGAAAGATTCTTCACTCTAGGCTGTTCCCACATCTTTACTGCGGGACTCAAACCCTGGATACCTAATGGGGTCCCATCCTTCTTACAGTTCTCCCCTCCTGCAGATCACACATTCCTTACACATTGGTCCACCAAGGCAATCAGCTTCCTGGATTTAAAATAAAAATTTAAAACTCTCCAGTATTTGAACAGGGAAGTGCTCTGGAAGTACAGTGTCCGGGAGGCTGCCACAGGCAACCAAGTGGGAGTTCCCAGAGGTAGGTAGAGCCCCCTTATAATAATAACAGAAGCTAACATTTACTGGTCATTTACTATAAGCCAGGCACTCTTCTAAGGGTTTCACATCTATGAACTAGGTTAATCCTCATAGTGACCCTTTGGGGTACGTATTATGATTTTATGAAGATGAACAGGCACAAAATGGTGAAGTAAACCTGTTCAGAGTTACAGAGCCACCAGTGACAGAGATGGGATTCAAAGCAAGACAGTCTGACTCTAGAGGTTTGTTCTTAGACACCTCATTCATGGCCTCTCTACAGCCATTCCTCCCCACCCCAAGGATTCTGGAAGTTTCCCTGATTCATTTTTTCGAGACAGGAAGTAGGATTCCGAACGCCCCCTCCACTGCTCAGCTCAGCCCTAGGGGTGACAAACGCCCACAAGGGACCCACTTGGTGTCAGCTTTCGGTTGCTCAGAGGCCTGGGGTCGGGGGCACAGCTTTTCTTCGGAGGAGTTCCCCAGCCCTACCCAACTTGAGCTGGTCTGTCTGTGGCCTCTTGAGGTTGCCTCAGGTTAGAACCAAGCAGCAGCTCGTCCTCAGAGACCTTCAGGAGGGTGGGAAGAAGCAATCCCATCAGAGAAACCCAGCTGAGGGAAGACACAAGATGTTCCCCACAAGCGACAGAAAACCAATTCACACCCTTCCCCGCAGCCAAAAAATTAAGCTAATTTTTCATTTCTTTGCTTACGTGTGACTCAACTAAACATAGGCCTCTAGGAATGCAAACAATGACTAGATTTTCTTAATTTAGGGCAGCTTTAATTAAACCTTGCTAAAATGACAGAGGCTCCGGGTATTTTTATCACGGTAGGAAGCTATGTGATTTGGGACTAGGAGATGTGGGGAACACGATGCTAGAAATGCCTCCTACCCTGGCCATCTCCCACCCCGGACTGGCCTCCCAGGCCTGCCCCGGCAGCATGTCTCCTGAGAAAAGCTCAATCCTCCTGAGATTCTTGTTTCCTTTGCTCTTGTTTTTATTAAAGGAAATGCATTTCCTTACACTGCACTCATTCTAACTAACTGGAGTTGGGAAATCCAAATGACTTAGCAAAAAAAAAAGTTTAAATTACAGGATTGTTTTTGGAAAAAAATTTGGACTTACCAGAAGTTCATAGCAGAAATATTAAGAAACCGAAATTAAAAGTTTCAAAGATAGAGTTCTCTAGTACCTACTGCTCACTATATCCAATTCTCCTGTCCTTCTGGGCATACGGAAGGGTGTTTTTCCTTCCCCACACTCTCCAAGTTTGGAGGAACCGTGTGACTTGTTCTGGCCAACGTACTCTGGAGGTGACGTGTCATATGTGGGCCAGAGCATTTAACCGCTCTGCCACTGTTAGAGGCTACAGCATTCTCTTCCCCTGCTGTGGAAGTATATATTGAGATGACGGTGCCACAAGATCAAAGCAGCCTGGATCCCTGAGCTACCCCATGGAGCACAGCCACCCTGGAGTCTCCTGGATCTGAAGCAGACTTTGTATGTTTGAGAGATGATACATTTTGGTTGGGTAATATCACTGAGGTTTGAGGGGAGTTGGTTGTTTCTTACAAGCAGAGTCTATCCTATCTTGATTACTACAAGAAATAATGCTTTCCTAATAATCATTGTACAATAACACCATATTATTTTAATTATTTCCTATTAGATTATTTTAGAATTTCCAAAATCATCTGTCTTGTTTAGTCTGGAATGGGATGAAGTTTACAATTTTGGGAGAACATATTTAACTTATTTAAGCAAAATTGATGTGTCAGCAGGAAGGTTTTTAAATTTATCAAAATTCCAGGGTAAGGTTAAAAGCCGCCCTTCAAAATAAAAGTCAGAATGGAAGGTAGATTTATTTCTCAGAGTATTGTGGGTGTGGGCAGTTTCTCTCAAAAGGTGACAGTGACTAAGTGTTTGGGAAGGAGGAGGTGAGAAGATGTTTGAAGAAGGAGTTTTTTGTGCGATGTGCTATTAGTTAAGGGGATGCCAACCAGTACAATAAATAAATGTATTATGGCTCAAATATGATAGAAATTTACTTCTTATTTACATAAAGTCCAAAATATTTGTTGTAAGTTGGTGGGCAGCTCTCCTACAAGTGGTGATTCAGGGAACTGGGCTCCTTCCCATTTTCAACACATCTTTCCAATGTTGCAGAGCTTATCTACATTCAGCCTGGAGAAGGGGAAAGAGAGTGGAAATGGATGTGGGATGTTTTTAGAGCCTAGGCCTAGATGTGGTACCCATTGTATCCACTGGCATCTCACTGGTCAGAACCCAGTCACATGACCACTCCTAATTGCAAGGGAGGTTGGGAAATATCATCTAGCTGTGTGGCCAGGAGGAAGAGAAATCAGGTTTGGTGAAGAGCTAGCCGGTTTATGTCACAAAAGACCTCCATTCTTTCCAAGATGGATTGGAGTAATGCTTTTAGAATGTAACCCCGTGTAAAAAGGACCATAAGTGGACCCGACTTTGTGCAGGTTAGATCTGAGAGGCCTGAGTGGGATTTTGCCTAAGGCACAGTTTTCTGCTTCTTAGATTAAAATAATAGTCATTTTCTGAGCCATAGATATACCTTCTAGGATTCCCAAAGTGCTGGAACCGTAATATAAACAAATGTAGGTGAATGAGGTATAAGCACTACAGCACAGGAAAGCCTGAGAGAAACACGGAAACTTCTCTGACATTACAATTAGAGTTTTAGAGAACAGGTGCAACCACACAGAGGATTAAACGAACGCAGGGTCACGCGAATTGGTTAAATGGAGGACGCCTACAAGAACTTGCAAACTGGACATTAGCATTTAATCTAATCCTCAGAGACGCCCAACTCTGTTTTAAGAAATAAGAGACTTTTATGCAAGGAGTGAGGAAGTCAATGATAAGCAAACTTGAGCTAGTTCAAAGTTGTTGCCCTGCTCTAGCTGGGACCAGCTCCCCAGGAGCAGGGCTGCTACTGTAAGCCTTGCAATCAAGTGGGCTTTGAACTGTTTATACAAGCTAATTGCTACTAGAAACATAAGAAATTCGCAGGAAGTTCCACGTAAGGAACCAGAGAAAAGGACTTTGAGTTGTGTTAGTGGTTCTTAGAAGGTTTCGGGCACGGCAAGCACTGAGGGCAGAACAGAAGCATTGTAGATGGAGTACTGGACAGCAGAGATTCTTGCAGCTCTCAAGCCACCAGGCATCTGATTTAGTGGTCAACTGTCTCACTGGCCTAAGGGTAGGGCATCCTAAGGGTAGGAGGGCAGGGAAGCTAGGGTTTATAGATTGAGTTCATAATTAGGAATCTACCAGCAGCACAAACGTTCTATGCTGCAGTAGGAGGAGCTGCTATAGCAAAAGGCAGCCTGAGGGAGCCATAAAAGCAGGCTTGGAAAATGAGAAGCCCTTGGATCAATCCTTGCGGGAGAAAGATCTGCAACTTTTAGCAAAGAGTGCCGGAACAATTTGAGATCTGATCTTAAACTTGGAGAAACTTCCTTAATTCCCTCTGTTGGTATGGCTAATCACGCCAAGGAACAAAAAAAAAAGGCAATATGGCACCTTCCGGAAGCAAGATGGAATAATGGGATTTAAACTAGGGCAGCCAGGATGGGTTTGGGGGGCAGTGCAAGATGGATGGGACAGCAGCTTCCTTAGTCTCATTCAAGAGACACCTCAGGGGCTTCCCTGGTGGTGCAGTGGTTAAGAATCCGCCTGCCAGTGCAGGGGACACGGGTTCGAGCCCTGGTTCGGGAAGATCCCACATGCCGCAGAGCAACTAAGCCTGTGCACCACAACTACTGAGCCTGCACTCTAAAGCCCGTGAGCCACAACTACTGAAGCCCGTGCACCTAGAACCTGTGCTCCGCAACAAGAGAAGCCACTGCAATGAAAAGCCCGAGCACCTCAACGAAGAGCAGCCCGGCTCACAGCAACTAGAGAAAGCCCGCACGCAGCAACAAAGAGCCAACACAGCCAAAAATACATAAATAAAACAAATAAATTTTTTAAAAAAGAGAGATACACCCCAGATCCAGCCCGGGACTTAGGGTGAAGACAGTGCCCTTTAATTTGCTCCCAAAGGGGTAATGTTGGTCACATGAGAGGCATTTCTCGGCGCTCAGCATGAGCGAGACAGTATCACCCTCAGGCTGCCCTGAACATTGGAGTAAGTGGCGTGTGTTTTGTTTGTGGCAAGAAAGAAAATTTGAGTTTGTCACTATGTAGAGACCTCCAAGGAGCAGAGACTCTGATGGGAGAGGCTGGGCAGGTGGGCTCAGATATTTACGATGTAATAAGTAGGGGTGGGGGGCAGACTGCCAAGGCACCATGCCCTCACCTTAAATTGCCATGTCTCCAACCTGCACCGGGAAGGAGAAGAGAGGAGAATGCAGGTTGAATGAGGAGATGGGTTGAGTGCGGGGAGTGGACTCATTATAATGTCATAGGCATGGTCAATATTCTATTTTGACTGAGACTTTGTACTTCTGAAAGGGAGTTGTGTAATTGGTTTGTTGGCTCTAGAAAAGTTGTAATAAGATGAAGGATTTTATTGCATTGCATTCAAAGGGAGTGGAGCATAGGTTGGTGGCTTCTCAAAGAAGAACAGTTAAGATAGTGAAAAATCCTTGTGCCACTTCATCTAGAAAATCCATCCCCAAATCTCCATTAAATCCTCAGGGATTTAAGAGTTGACTGTGTATTTCTTTTGACTGTGAAAAAGCTGAAAGGGCCATGAGGACACTCAAATTTATGTGGGTTACATTTAAAAAGCACATAAAGATGGATGCGGCTGGCTGGCTGGATTTAAAATAAGCCTTATCTAATTATCAAAACAAATTGGCCAAACTTCTTTGGCAGGGGGAGCTGGTGGATACTTTATTTGTATGTAATTAATTGTAATAATGAAATGTCATTGTAAAGTTATGCTACCGGTAATTATGTTCCCAGTTGTGGGACCTTGAGATGTACCAAAGCTACTATTGATCTGAGGGTAAATTATTAATTGAAAAGAAGCATTTCGAAGAAGCACTATTCCCTACCTTTCTTCTTGTTCCTAGCACCTGTACCATTTGTGATGGTTTTTTTTTTTAGGAATCATGTGAGTGTGTGTGTGTGTGTGTGTGTGTGTGTGTGTGTGTGTAGGAGGAACTTATTGGAGGTAAGATGTAAGAGGAATGGTAGAAAACCCAGGGGAGTAGTATCATAGACACATTTAATATTATTAGTTAAACTATACATTGTCAGCGAAGAGAGAGAGAAATATAAATGATGTAGCTCATATCATTCATTAAGTGACAGTTTGAGTGTTCATTTATTTCTTTTTTTTAATAAGATTATTTTTATTTTTGGCTGCGTTGGGTCTTCATTGCGGTGCACGGGCTTCTCATTGCGGTGGCTTCTCTTGTTGCACAGCACGGGCTCTAGGTGTGCGGGCTTCGGTAGTTGTGGCTCGCGGGCTCTAGAGAGCAGGCTCAGTAGTTGTGGAGCACGGGCTTAGTTGTTCCACGGCATGTGGGATCTTCCCGAACCAGGGCTCGAACCCGTGTCCCCTGCATTGGCAGGTGGATTCTTAACCATTGCACCACCAGGGAAGTCCATGAGTGTTCATTTCTTTACCTCTATATCCACCCATTCAGACATGCATACCTAATTCTCTAGGAAAGCATTTGAGGCAGCCAAAATATGTTTTATCCCAGTCCTCTATTCAACAGATATTCATTAAGGCTCATGAGCAAGACAGACAAGCAAAGGGTGATAGGGCCACACTGTAGATAAGGTCCACCTATTAGGGATGCCTGGGCGAATCCCTGATCCAAAGGGCAATCCCATACCTCTATCCCATTCTTTCTAGGAGATGGAGATAAGAGGACAGACTCATATGTTTCTACATGTGTTTTCACTAGGGAGGGAGGCACGGCCTTCAGCAAGACAGCTGCTCCTTGGCCTGTAGACTCCGCCAGCTTTGACTTCTAAGGTCTTCCAAACTCACTTTAGCTGGCTGGTTTTTAATGCAATAACCACCAAGATATTCTATTATCTTTAGATCAGTGGTTTTTAATCTTTCCCCATTTCTTTTTTTTTTTTTTTTTTTTTTTTTTTTTTTTTTTGCGGTACGCGGGCCTCTCGCCGTTGTGGCCTCTCCCGTTGTGGAGCACAGGCTCCGGCCATGGCTCACGGGCCCAGCTGCTCTGCGGCATGTGGGATCTTCCCGGACCGGGGCACGAACCCGTGTCACCTGCATCGGCAGGCGGACTCTCAACCACTGCGCCACCAGGGAAGCCCAATCTTTCCCCATTTCTAACAGCCCAAATTAGAAATAATGTGGGAAAACTAAGGAAACACAAGTACAGAGAAAATAAATGAGACTGATTCAATGGCCTTCTATCCTAAACAAAATCTGATTGTCGGACCTCTGACTTGGGTCGGTTCTTTCCTCCTGTAGGTGTGGCACTCTCTGGCCAAGGACGGGACCACCGAGGGTCTTTGAGAGACCCAGGCTTTCCCTCCCTCACTCAGCCTGGCCTAGAAGGCATTTGGCAGACAAGGTGTAGGAGACTGTCCTGAGCTTGAATACAGCTGTGAATGAGTCAGAAGGGACTTAAGGCCAGTTCAAGGCCTCAGAGCCATGTTGACTGTATTTTTCAAGCCTTAAAATTGAAACACATGGCTTGCCACATGGGTTAAAATCGGACAGAAAATCTGGGGTTCGAAAATTCACATTGCAGCATGTTGTAGCCAAGTCCAAAATGGGATTTGGAGATTGGCTGTTGGTTGAACTGATGGTCCCTCCGTCCAACTTCGAGTATCTGTTTACATGAAGTGAAGTGCACAGGGCCTTTGTTGGCTGGAGAGCATTGGGGGAGTTGGCGGCAGAGTTGTCTTGGGAAGGAAGAGAGGGAGAGACTGAAGGGATGGAGGGAACGGCAGAGTGGTCAGTGCCTCATGGGCCCTCATGTAGACAGAGGGCTTAGAAAGAAAGCCAAAGGGGATATTTTCACGAGGAGGTTGAACGCACTCTGGACACAAGCCAAGCTGCTTTGGGGCTCACCCACAAAACATGAGAGATGCCATTCTTCTTACTTTGCAAGGAACCCAGCACTGCTCTCACATCTCATGGTATGGTGACTTTAGTTGCTCCAAGATATGGTGCCTCTCTCTCACCCAAAATAGCATTGTCCACGGGGTACCATTAGCAATGGATTCCCAGAAAGCCTCAGCCAAGTGGATGGGGGCATGGGGTTTAGTAGACCATTTAGGGATGTGAGGTCCTGAGTGAGGAAATAGGGGCAGGAATTTTGGGTCATTGATGTTCATGAGGCTTAAATAAGGCAAGCTGCACTATAGGAAAAATAGAAGACCACAGAACAACAGGAGGCATTTTCTTTCAGACTCAAAATTGGGTCATATGGTGGTATTCACTGTTGGATAATAGGACAGATGATCCAAATTCGGGACTGGTCCAGAAAAATTGCCAAAGCAGTATCAGATTAAGTTGATTGAAGATTTCATTGGATTAGATCCCTAAACTCCGGTTATGAGCGCTTATTATGCAGCCTATTGTCTCAGCAGAATGGGAACCCTTGCTCGACTTGATGAAACCAGCAGAAGGATTGCCAGTCAGCCTCTGGCTTTGGATTATTTTGTGATCTAACATTTTAAAGAGCTCGTGTCAGTGAGACCAATTTGGAATACAAATGATCGCTTAAAGTCTCTTAAAGCCTTTAAGAATATATTTTAATCATTGAATCTTCCCCTAAGCCCAGCAGTTATTCATGAATAAATTGTTGTGCCTTTGAGTCAACAGGAATTGGGCAGACTTACTGAATTAATGGACATTTCCCTTTTTCTAGTCCATCTCATGGTGTGGCAATGTGTATGTTCACTAGCTTTGTGAAATGCAGATGGGGTATAATTTTCCCCAAATTGATCTGTTTTACATCATTGAATTTCAGTTTTTTGCATTTTTACGCCAGAATCAAATTTCGCTTATTATTATTGTTATGGAAAATAATTATAAGCCTTTAATTGTCATGGCACTTGACGATTTAAAAAAATTCACAAATGTTATTTAATTCCGTCCTCACTGTAACGTGGGGGACTGAGCAGAGTAGGAACGATCAAATGTGCCTCCAACTCCAAAGTGCCCCTCTTTTCCTGTTGGTAAATTGAGGTTCTCAGCAGTTAGGTGACGTGCCCATGGCCATGCAGATGTAAGTTACGGAAGCAGGAAGAGAACCCAGAGTGAGTGGCTCTGCCAGTCCAGAGTTGTGTCTCAATCAAGCCCTGTCTTCAAAGTCTGTCAAGTGGGGGAGATCAGATTTGCCTTGCAGGCTCACTGTGAGTGTAATGTAATTGTAGGAGATGGCACAGCACCTGACATCAGGTAAATACTTAGCTGCCCCTTTCTCTTCTCACCTCCATGCAACAGCAAGTGCCATTTGGAGGTTCTAAAGCCCCCAGGCTGAGATGTGAGATCATAAAGGCTTCCTCTCAACCAGCCTGGAGGCTAAGGAGCAAGCAGCCACAACACCCAGGCACGCATACGCACATATACATGCACGTGTGTGCACACATCCACCCGCCAGCATGCACACATGTACGCACATGTGTGCGCCAGCTGAAGAGTGCCTCTCTGAATTTCAAATCTCCAGTAGGTTAAGAAGATACCTCTTCCCCATCTCCTATGGTCTAGTCTCTAAAATTAGCTCCATAAATGTTTCCCCACTACACGTACATTGGTGGCAACGCACTCTCCAGGTCTAAACTGTACAGCCCCTCAAGTCCTCGGCTTTCATGGCCAATCAGTCCTTCCACTTGCCTGCTGACCTCCTCCAGGCCTAAAGCTTCTGCTGGGTGTGTCCTCACTGCCTGTCCAGTGGTCCTTTTGCCCAGAAGTTTGGTGAAAGATGTAACAATAGCCGGGATAGTCTCTGTTTGGGCCTCTCACCCCCTTAGCAAGCTCCGCTGGAGTGGAGGGGCAGGTTGGAGCTCATAGGATGTCCCCACCATGGCCTCCTCTTCCATGCTGGACTCCAGGGCTGGAACCAACCCTTGCCATCACCTGGCCCATCCCCCTTCTTTTACAGAAGGGGAGTACCAAGCTTAATTCTGGGCTTGGGCTACCCGAGAGAGGTGTTCTTCCTCATTTGTGGCGGAACAACTAGATAAACCATGTCTTGTTTACCCATCGGCAGCTCCTCAGGAAAGAGGCAGAGTCCCCCCACCTTTCAGTGAGGAATCGTATTCAGGTGCAAGTAACAGAAGATTCAACTGCAGCCATTTGAACAAACAGCCTGGAGGCAGCTGTCTGGAGGCCCCGTTGACGGCCCAAGGCCCCCAGGACCGGCTTCTGTGTGATTGTCTCAGTCTTTTCCTCCTGCTGCTACCTCAGGATCTCCAGAGGATGGCTGCATCTCCCGACATTTGTCTGTGTATCAGCTGGGAAAAAGAAGGAAAGAAGAAGGGACAAACGTCTCCTCTCATCTCATTGGCCTATAGTGTGACTCTGCCGAAGGGCTTCTCCGGCCGTGGGAACCTGCTCTCTCTGTGCATGGAGCAGACCAGAGGGACAGAGGATCACCCCTGACTCCCTCCCCAGGGGCAGCCCTCAACTCATTGGTGGATTGGTACCCCAGCTCCCTCGCCTCTGGGGGTAATGGTGGATAACTTCAGGGTATTGGTTCTACACCCATCTCCAAGCGTCCCCAGTGGGATTAAGCTTCAATGTTGCCCACTTTCTTGGTAATGCATCTCCCATTGGCTTCTTTTTCTTCCTTGCCCACTCGCCTACTGGTGCTTGTTGGGATCCCCTCCCAATCAAACTGCTTGCGCTAGAATTGCTCTTTCAAGGTCAGTTTCTAGAGGATACCAAACTAAGGTGATCAGGAACCCCAAGATCAGAGAAGATAAGCAAATGGTCTAGGGCTGCCAGTTAATAAGTAGACAGCTAGGATTCAAATCTGGGGCTTCTGTATTCCGAGCCTGTCTTCTTCACTCCTACCCTGAACTGTGAGTGTCTGACGGCCCCTGCATGGAAGGGAGACTCCAGCAAGGCAGGGCTCACCTTCAGGTTGGGGGCTATGAGGAGGATTTGGCTGCCCTTGATCTCCCTCCAGTGTCAGCAGCTGCGAGAACAGCTGGGGGACAGACTGATCCCAGAATTCAGTTTTGAATTCTCCTTCACAATTAGCTCAAGGCTCATGGAAACTGTCAAAGGAAAGGTCAGCCTCTCCCTGGAGGCTGTTCTTCCTCTTCTGGGGTTACAGGACACTCAGCATGGCTTCTCCTACCCTGGCCTCCCACCCAGAGTCCCTCTTGAAGGGGACAAAGCAGATGCTGGTCCCCTGGAGCTGGAAAATGTGCTGATCAGGGAAGGATGACGGAGAACACGTTGCATGTTCCTTCCCAAGGAAGAGCAGGTCCCACCCGGCAAAGTCTCTTCGAGGGCTGAGGGAACAAGAACAGACTCTCCTCACAGGCATGTCCTCCTCATACAGCTGGCCCTGACAGATGCAGCCCTCATGACTCAGGACAAACATTCCCGGGGGCGGAGGAAGATGATACATGCTGAACTCACAGGAGGCCACCCCCAGACTCTCAAGACAGCAGAGTCCTCTCGATCTAGCAGATGTGGAGACGGAGGGGGCCCTTATGTGGGTCCAGACCCTCTGTTCTCTCAGAGATTCAGCCCCACCAGGCAAATGAGACAGTCACAGACCCCAGGGAGCTTTGAACACTTTGCAGAGAGACAGGACTTTGTTACGGTGCTAGGTCTGGTTCAAGATATGCAGGGCCAGGGTAGTCTCTCCACAGTGGTATGTAGGTTTGGGAAAAGGATTCAGAGAGGAGCCTATGCTTCAGTGGAAAGAGCACAGGACCTCGAGTTAGGTGGGCCTGGATTCAGATCCCGGCCCTGCCTCTCGCAGAGGTCTCTTAGGAAAAAGAAGGTATTGGTAATGGGCATACACTTCAGGGATGTTTTAAGGATTAGATGATGTCTCATTTGTGGAGCCACCAAGTACATACCAGGTGCTAAATAAATGGTAAGGCTATTATTACTACTAATGATGCCTGGGGAAAATATAGGACAGCAAGGATAGTGTGATCCCATTTGTGTAAAATTGTGGTGTACGGGTAGGATATTTATCACAAACATTAATAGTAGTTACCTCTGGATAATGGGAGTTGGGAGCAATTTTTACTTTTTTTTTAATCTGTGTGCTCTTTAAAACGTTTCCTTTTTTTTTTTTTCAATGCATGTGCACATAAGAAAAACTGCCCACCTGTAACCTCAACAGGTTCCAGTAAAGGCTGGATTCTTTTTTTTTTTTAATGGCAAGCTGTACCTTTTGGCGGGGGGTGCTGCGTTGGGTCTTCATTACTGTGCATGGGCTTTCTCTAGTTGTGGCGAGTGGGAGCTACTCTTTTTTGTGGAGCATGGGTTCTAGGTGCACGGGCTTCAGTAGTTGTGGCGCGTGGGCTCAGTAGTTGTGGCGCACGGGCTTAGATGCTCTGCGTCATGTGGGATCTTCCTGGACCAGGGATCGAACCCATGTCCCCTGCATTGGCGGGTGGATTCTTAACCACTGCACCACCAGGGAAGTCCAAGGCTGGATTCTTGATGTGCTTGAGTGTGAACATTTTGGATGAGAAGCTTGGGGGAAGCTGAAATACTCTTCACAGCAGGAGAAAAATTTGGGTTCCCAGAGCAACCTGAGTGGCAGGGTGAGAATGAGGAGAGGTGTTTGTGTGGGCAGGAAAGAGGCAGCAAGTGGACAGAAGCCTGTGTGGTTGGCAGTGTCCCCTTAAATTTTCCATGAAGTTTACTACTCACTCAAATGCTTGGTATGAATGATTTTTGTTTTGGGAACTGAAACTGGGGCTGGACTTCACTTAAGAGTTAATGTAGGATAGGACAGAGGCAGCACCTGTGAACAATCCATTCTATTCCAACAGCTATCAGCAGAAATCATGAGAAGCTTCTTGAGTTCCATGGGGCATGGAATTGCTCAAGCTTGAGTCAAACTGCCCTGGTTATCAATCGCTGCATAACGAACCATCCCAAACTTAGTGGCATAAAGCAACAATAATAATTTATTATTCTCTCTCACGGTTCTGGGGATTGACTGGGCTCAGCTGGGTGGTTCTCGCTTGGGATTCCTCCTGCTGTTGCATTCAGATGGATGCAGCTGGAGTCATGGCAGATATTTCCCCGCTCGTGTGTTTGGTGCCAAAGGCTGGAGAGGCTCAAGCAGCTGAGGCTCATTGAGAATATCTCTCTACCTCTGTGGGGTCTCTCCACATGGTACCTGCATCTGGGCTTCTTCAGGGGGCCTGTGCTTCTTACATTCATGGCTCCAAAGGCATGTGTCCTGAGAGAGACAGAGAGAGAGAGAGAGAGAGAGAGAGAGAGAGCCAGGTGGAAGCTATATTGCCTTTCTGACCCAGCTTTGGGAGTCACACCACGTCACTTCTACAGCATTCTACTAGTCAAAACAGTTGAAAGGCTCACCCAGGATCAAGAGAGATGACACAGGCTCCATCTCTCGGTGGAGGATCTGGAATGAGCATGCGGGATTGAAAATACTGTTGTGACCATTTTGGGGGAACACAATCTGCCACAAGACATTTCACAGATGTCGAGGGTCACGGTGGTCCCCAATTGATAGCTGAGTTACAATCAGGACAAAACAAAACTTATTTATTTATTTAACTATAAGCATTTTTATTTAAAGATTTTACACATTTTCAAGGATGTATTTTAACCTAAGAATCAAGGACATGGACAATCCAATCAGAAGAAAATGAACATAGATTCCTACTAGCCACATACACAAAGATACATCCCAGGTGGATTAGAGATGAAAATCTGAAAAACAAAAATAAAATATTGCAAGGAAAATTAAGAAAAAAACTATATACTCTTGTGATGTGATTATCTTCTTAAACATGAAAGAAAATCCAGAAGTTGTAAAGGAAAAGAAAATATTACATATCCAAAACCAAGAAATAACCTGAGAGAAAAATATTTGCAATACCATGACAGATAATGGGAAAATATCTCTAATACCCCAATAGCTTTTACAAATGGAAAGGAAAAACATAACAAACCCATAAAAATATGCACATACCATATTACCCAGAATTCCACTGCTTTGTATTACACTAGAGATATATGTACACATGGGCACAGAATGCCTAGATGGATGTTTATTGTGACATTGTAAGAGCCAAAATATTGGAAATAGCCTAAGTCATCAAAAGGGAATGATCAAATAAACTGTGGTCTAGCTATACCAAGAAAACTACATGGTAGTTAAAAAGAATGAGATTCTTATATTGAAGCCTCTCCAGGAATATTGTTAAATAAAGACATTATATATCTTTATGTTGCTATTGTCACAAATAGTGAATTACCTAGTTCATCTTAATATACTGCTTTAACCACACATCCAATTTCAATCTCCTCCCCACAATTAAACACTTACCAGTTTAATGGATATCCATCTAGAAATTTATATATTTCTATATTTGCATTTTAACTAAATATTATGATATTACGTTATGACTTTCAGCAGCTTTTTTTTTTTTAAATAGATCTTTATTGGAAAATAATTGCTTCACAGTACCATGTTAGTTTCTGTTGCACTACAAAGCAAATCAGCCATAGGCATTCACATGTCCCCATATCCCCTCCCTCTTGAGCCTCCCTCCCATCCTCCCTATCCCACCCCTCTAGGTCATCGCAAGGCACCGAGCTGATCTCCCTGTGCTCTGCTGCTGCTTCCCACCAGCCAACAATTTTACATTTGGTAGTGTATATATATCAATGCTACTCTCACCTCACCCCAGCTTCGCCCTCCCACCCCATGTCATCAACTCCTCTCTCTATGTCTACCTCTTTATTCCTGTCCCGCAACTAGGTTCATCAGTACCATTTTTTTTTGATTCCATATATATGTGTTAGCATACAGTATTTGTTTTTCTCTTTCTGACTTACTTCACTCTGTATGACAGACTCTAGGTCCATCCACCTCACAACAAATAACTCAATTTCGTTTCTTTTTATGGCTGAATAATATGCCATTGTATATATGTGCCACATCTTCTTTATCCATTCATCTGTCGATGGACATTTAGGTTGCTTCCATGTCCTGCCTATTGTAAATAGAGCTGCAGTGAACATTGGGGTGCATGTCTCTTTTTGAATTATGGTTTTCTCAGGGTATATGCCCAGTAGTGGGATTGCTGGGTCATATGGTAGTTCTATTTTTAGTTTTTTAAGGAAGCTCCATACTGTTCTCCATAGTGGCTGTATCAATTTACATTCCCACCAACAGTGTAAGAGGGTTCCCTTTTCACCACACCCTCTCCAGCATTTATTGTTCCTAGCTTTTTTGATAATGGCCATTCTGACCAGCATGAGGTGATACCTCACTGTAGTTTTGATTTGCATTTCTCTAATAATTAGTGATGTTGAGCATCTTTTCATGTGTCTCTTGGCCATCTGTATGTCTTTCTTGCTGAAATATCTATTTAGGTCTTCTGCCCATTTTTTAACTGGATTGTTTGTTTTCTTGATATTGAGCTCCGTGAGCTGCCTGTATATTTTGGAGATTAATCCTTTGTCTGTTGTTTCATTTGCAAATATTTTCTCCCATCTGAGGGTTGTCTTTTTGTCTTGTTTATGGTTTCCTTTGCTGTGTAAAAGCTTTTACGTTTAATTAAGTCCCAGTTGTTTATTTTTGTTTTCATTTCTGTTACTCTAGGAGGTGGGTCAAAAAAGATCTTGCTGTGGTTTACGTCAAAGAGTGTTTTTCCTATGTTTTCCTCTAACAGTTTTATAGTGTCTGGTCTTACACTCAAGTCTTTAATCCTTTAATCCATTTGGAGTTTATTTTTGTGTATGGTGTTAGGGAGTGTTCTAATTTCATGCTTTTACATGTAGCTGTCTAGCTGTCCCAGCACCACTTATTGAAGAGGCTGTCTTTTCCACTGTATGTTCTTGCCTCCTTTATCGTAAATTAGGTGCCCATATGCGCGTGGGTTTATCTCTGAGCATTCTCTCCTGTACCATTGATCTATATTTCTGTTTTTGTGCCAGTACCATACTGTCTTGATTACTTGCCTATATCCTCTTCATTTATTTGGTCCTGTAGGTTTTTACCTTGCTCCTTTATCTGTGACATATTTTTTTGCCGTCTCATTTTTTTTTTTTTTTTTTAATGAGTGGGATTGTGTTTCTGTTTTATTGGTTGTTTGGCATGAGGCTTCCAACACTGGAGTTTGTAGGCTATTGGGTAGAGCTGGGTCTTGGTGCTGAGATGAGGAACTCTGTGAGACCTCACTCTAATGAATATTCCCTGGGGTCTGAGGTTCTCTATTAGTCCAGTGGTTCTGACTCCGAGCTCCCACCGCAGGAGCTTCCACCCGAACCCAGGCTCACAAATCAAGATCCCACAAGCCACGTGGGGTGGCAAAAAACAAACAAAAGAGAACGATAGCAAAGTAAAAAATAAAATTAGACTAGGAAACAGATCTAACAGATATGTTAGAAAGAATGTAAAAGTAAAACTATAGATGAATCAACAACCGGAAAGTACATCAGTACCAAAATAGTAAAACAGAGGAGGAAGGAAAAGGAAAAAAAAAAAAAAAAAAAGGAGAGAGGGTAAGGCCTTGGCTGTGGAGGGCAGGGCCTAAGCCAGGGCGAGGTGTGGGCAGTGGGCGGGGCCAATGCTCAGGACCACAGGGCTGGAAAAGGCCCTGGGGCCCGTGGGGAATGGGGCTTAGGCTCAAGGAACAAAAGGGGCCTAGGCGTGCCCCCCACCTCTGGTCTCAGGGGGCAGGGCACCTCACCTGGAAGCCCAGCAGGCTCCCCGGGCCCCAGTGAGCAGGGCAATCGCCCTCCGCTCCTCTCCCGCTCCTCCCCGAGGGCCCCTCCCGCCTGCCTCTCCTGATCTCCCCAGCCTCCCTCCTCTGCCCCCAGGACCCACGCGGCCTGGATGGGGCTTTGGAGGCCGGGGGACCAGCTTGGGAGCTCAGCAGGCTCCCCAACCCCAGTGGGCCAAGCCCTCTGCTCCTTTCCAGCTCTTCCCGCGGAGTCCCTCCCACCTGCCTCTCCTGGTTTCCCCCGCTTCAGGGGCGCCGATCTTGTCTGGCCTCCACTTCTCCTCCCCCCTCAGTCCCCCTCCGTCCTACCGGTTCACTGTGGGGTTCCTCCCATCTCCTTGGGCATCAGAGCCCCCCACCAGTGGCCGGCAGGCACCCTAGTTGTGGGGAGACGCTAACTCCGTGTCTTCCCACACCGCCATCTTGACTCCTCCCCCAAAACTATTTTGTTTCTTTTGTTTTTGAAAGGCAAAATATTAACAGAAGTAGAGTTCAAATCAAATCTAATGATGAATAGGGGCTTTTAGTGTAGAAGATTTACCGGAATTGGCTGTGAAAATCATAAAGAAAATGAACGAGCCAGAAAGCCAAATGTTAGTCTCCTGTTCAAAACCCTTCCTTGATGGGGTTGACAGTGCTGGAAACTGAGTGGGAAATGCCTGGAAGAGGGCCTGAGGGTCAGAAGGGTCATACCTTGGCTATTGGCAGGGAAGGCATGCGTGAGCATAAGTTTGCTGAGATGAAGTGGTGAGGATGGAGCCAGGGTGGGTGCAGGGAGGAAGGAGTGAGGGACAGCAGAGAACACCTGGGTTGCATGGCCTTGGGGGCCCCGAATCTCCTGCCCAACTTTGCGCTCCAGCAAGTGAGTCAAGGGCTTAAGGGGCTCGGCCTCTTTTCATCATTGGAGTCCCTGAACTTCCACCTCAGTGATCTTCTCCTGCAAGTGAGGACCCTTCACTGCAGGGAAATCCCTCCCTCTCTCATGCTCTGCTCCTCACTGGTTGCATTCTGAGTCCCTACAGTCAGACCTGGAATCTCTTATCCTGGACCCAGAGGAGCCTCAGGGTCATTTGGCCTGGAAAGCAGCTCTCTCTCTCACCTGTGGATCTGATGGATGTGTGTCAGCTTCTGTGTTGAGAAGGATCCTGAGGTTACATTTAGGCTCAGAGGAAAGAAGACCTAGATCAAGTGGCAGTAGAAGGTGGAGTGGGGATGAAAGTTTAGAAAACATTTCTTGAATGTTTTAGCTTTGGGCAGCAGACGCCTTTCAAAGTAGTTGGCCATCTACCTTTCCCTCCCAGATTTTCAGGCTAGCATTCCATAGCCTCCTGTACCCATCCCTGCCTTCAGAAAGCCATGCCCACACCTCCTGCATCCCTATGCTCTACTGATCTCAACTGATGACATTTTGGTTCTGATTCTTCTTGAAATAAGTTGTCTCCTTGATCTTCTTTCAGCCACCCTGCTAAAGTAAGTCTTGAAAAACCCTTAGAGATCATCTAATTCTACCACCCTCTCTGAACAAGGGAGGAAACTGAGGCCTAGAGAAGGGAAGAAGACTGCCTGCCAGTCTCCCCATCAGCATTCCAACCAGAGCGTGCAGAGGGGCCTGCTTGGGGGCATGGTGTAAGCCTCCTGCCCCATTGCCAGCATCCCCCCTCCAGTCCCCGTCCTTGCCGTGGCCAGGCCATGCTGATGATCAGGCCAAAGAGTGTCAACCAGGAACGTGTCTCCTTTCTTGAAATACATTGTGGATCAGCAGGCAGGCCCCTCAAGACCCCAGCGAGGCAGCTTACGCGGAGCCCAGCACTCAGTAACCCAGAAACATATGTGGTGAGCAATAACAGTCATAAATTTTATGAGATTATGTGTTCCTAATATGGGATTTCAGGCTGATCTGTCTGTTGAGCTATGCCAAGCTTCAGTATGATTCAGTCAAGTTGTGTTTAATCTTCCCTTATTTACACTGGGTGAGGGTGAGTCATGGTGTATGTCTCTAGGCCAGTCTGCTGAACTAATTTACCCCAAGGATTCTGATGGACTAGTGATTTGTTTTCGCCAAATGTCCAGAGTTTATTTACTTCTATCATTAGAGGGGGTCTCGATTATATACAGTGAATATCTGTAGCTGTGCTGAGGACCAAGACCTCTCAGGAGAATCCACCGGGATCTGAGGGCACCTTGGAGCTGGTCACGGTTTCTTGTCCTTCGCAGTCAAATGGTGCCAAATGTTTTCTCACCTGTACGGTAACTCACTGATTTAAATCTGTGGTCTCTCTATCACAGAGAAGGACACTCTGGACAAGTCCTCATGTCTCTGACCCTGGGCCATGTGGATCTGAGATGAAGGGAGAATATTGCCACAGCATCCAAAGATGGAAAAGCCTGGAAATTTTGCCCAAGGCTGGGAGTGACTCCAGCCACCAAGCATCTCCATCTCGCGGGGTCCAATTGTTTGCGCCCTCTGGGGAAATGGGAGCATGTGGATGGAATTTGGGGCCGTGTCCTCCATGCTTTTTCCTCAGTGCTCTGAGGGAGATGTCACGTCCCCTTGTACAGAGACCAGTGGGGACTGCTCTGTAGCCTGATGGAGCTCCTGGCTTCCATGGAGGTGGAGAAACGTGCAGGCTTGAGGCTATGGTGAAAATAGTTTCCCTTGATTTCGACTTTCATTAGCATGCCAACTGACAGGGTTTGCTGGGGCCCGGCGGCGGGTAGGGGTGTTTCCACGATGTGACACTTTCAGTGCTAAAACCAAGAACGCTCTGGGCAAACCAGTACAACTTGGTCACCTTAAATTTGGTGTCCCTTGACTTTGGCAAGTCAGAGCTTAAGATGTAGCCAGAGCTTTGGGAGGGTAGGTCCTTCCTCAGCAGCTCCTGCAGGGCCTCAGCCTCTGGAAGCCTGGTTCCCCACCCGCCCCCCAACAGGGGAATTGTGCTCATAAGTCCTGCCTGCTTCCCAACCACACGATGCCCGCTCCCTCTGCTGAGGGCTGGCGGCTGGTTTTCCTGCCAGCTGTGGGGCATTGATGGGCTCTTAGCCCACCCTCAGAGGTAGAGAAGTCCACGTCTGTGTGGGGAGACAGACGGGCAGGAGCAACTGTTACAGGGAAGATGGTGTGACCCTGCTGACTGGGGTAATATCCTGAGGCTGGGTGTCAAAATTCCTGAAACCCTGATGGTCTGAAGCAGTTTCAAGCCAGTGGCAGCTTTTGGATTTGTCTCTTAGGGGAAATTGTGTGTGTGTGTGTGTGTGTGTGTGTGTGTATTTCAGGGGTTAAAAACTCAGAACACTATGTTAAGCCTTTTAGTTGTAAGGGTAATACACAGATTCTGTTGCACCCTGATTAAGTGTGTAAACTCTGGGGTGAGAATGTTGGGGTTAAGGTCCCAGGAGCCTGCCATTTAATTTGACCTAGACTAAGAAATAGAACCTCTCTGGGCCTCAGTTTCCTAATCTGTAAAATGGGCACATTGATAGGGTGGCTGAGGACTAAATTATTTAATACACACGGAGAACTTACAATAGGGTCTGCCACATGGTAATTACTCAGAAAATATTTTCTATGGAGCTGGACTGAAATGGCTGAATCAAACACGTTCCGCGGTTCGGTATGGTGGTGTACAACGCGGCTCGTTGGTCATTGGGACTGTGTGCCGGTAGTGAGCTCTGCTCTAGGAACTGTGCTGGCTTGTCACCTCTGCCAGCTGTTCTCACAGCGTCTCACTGCATCCCTTGTTCTCTCCTGCTGCCTGGTCACTGCGTGCCAGGCTGCTGTGAATACACTGCACTTCCTACCTTGAGTGGAGATCTAAGTTGAGGCTGTGAAGTTGGACAAGGTTTTACCAAAGACCCGGGCTGACAGGAGTCTGTGCAGAAAAGATCACTGTTCACTGGTGGGTGGACATGAAAATTCCAGAATCTCAATGGCAAAGGCCCTTCCACAGGGATTGGTCTCCTGCTTACCGTGCTGCAAGGCAGGCTCGCCTCCTCCCACGGGGTGCTTTGACCACACTCCCTCACCCTAAGTCTGGATCCCACAACCTTCTCTAGGTTCCAGCAGGAGAAAACCCGCACGCTTTCACCCAGTCACCCCAAGCAGTATCCACGGATACACAACTTCTTTGGATGCTTCTTTGGACAATATGTTGAATTTCAGCTCCTGTATTATTTTGCATATAGCACTAATTTTACTTCAAACATCTTGCCAAATTAACCCTGAGCAAATAATTTAATAGTGGATGTTTTTGAAAGCGTAACTTTGGCTTGAATTCTACAATCTATGTCTTTATTAATACAGCAACATTTTTCTAAAAAAGAATTGCTTAGAGCTACTAATTGAGGTTTTAGTGCCATAATGGCATAAACTCAACTTTTCCATCATGCATTTGACAATGTTTCAAATTTATGTTTGGTAAATGTGTTTTTAATACATGAGGTTTCAGTGAAGCTGAAAAGCAGTTGTATAGATCCTGGATGGTATAAAAAATATCAGTGGTGTCAGAAGAGACTTTTATTGCACCATTTACTACCAAGATTAAAATACCCAGTCAAGGAACAGAAGATGCCCTAGAATTATTTCTTAGAATCATCGATTTCAATCTGTCGTGTTTTCCATGCATATGTGCCATATTGTGCTATCCATGGCCCCTCAAATTATTTTATCCTTGATTGTTTTTGTAAGTGGTCTACTGACACTGTTTATAATCCTTCTTCAGTTGTATCAACTTCTGGACAAAAAGTCCCCAAACATGTTTATATAGAGAAATATTTGCATTTGGGGAATCTACAAATCTAACAAAATTGTTATCTATTCCATATTCATCAGGGGTGTGTCTCTAACACAACATCAGGTTTCTAGCCAAAATAATGAGTAATATTTAGCTCTTCTTACTGTATTCAGACTGATTTCATTCATTGCATCTGCCACAATTTTAATTACTTAGTTTTCTATTTCATCCCCTAAATAGTTGCAATATTATTTGGTGTTGATATTTACATTATGCATAAACATTCCACCATAATATCAAATTTTCCTCTGATTTCTGCCAAAGGGATAAAATTCCCATTATCATGTTTATGCTCATAAAGTTTCTTGGGTGCTCCTCTGAACACTAGACCTTGCTCGCCAAAAATTAAACCATGTATAATCTGCATTCAAGAACAGCACAACAATTTTTTCCCATTCTTGTAATTTATTTGCAGCATCAATAGTTTTTTCTTTCTTTTAATCAGACTTTTAAAATTTCAGCCCTTCAATATTATTAGTCAGACTGGGTCAGGAAATGCTTTGGGAACGAGCAATGCCAAGACATTGGCGGTTTGCACAAGCAAAGTTGATTTCACATTCATGCAACACCCACTGCAGGTCTGGGCGGCTTCTAAGACAGATGCCCTTCGTGTTGTGACTCAGTGATCCAGGCGGACAGAGGCATAACGATCCTGCAGCTTTACCGTCTGTGCCGTCGAGAATGGTGGAGGGTCTTAGACCAACAAGCAAATGCTTCAGCTCAGAAGTGACGGGATCACTGCTGTTCACCACCCACTGGCCGGTCACATGGCCTCTCCTGACAGAAGGGGAGCAGAGATGTGTAACCCTCATGCTAGCCTGGAAGGAAAAGAGAACCAAGTATGAACAAGCATCAGACTTCTCTGCCACGATAACTTCCTATTTATTGTTGTGCACTTTATTTTTTGCTGTTTGCAAAGAACATGTGGTAAATGCTGTCAGTCTTGCACCCGTTTCTCACTCTTGACTATCCCCAAGGAATTGGCAATATAGACAAAATACAGAATTCTTTGATTTGTTTCTTTTTTTACTCATTGGAAGAATTCGTGTGTAATACGTTTATGAAAACTTCTTACTTCTAGTGGCTTTAAATAATTTCTTAGAGGTAAAAAAAAAAGTTCAACAAGCGAACCCTCATACTTAATATTCAAATTATGTGATCCATCTGGCTTCAACCATATTTACTCTGTAAGACCACCGGCCCTTCCATATTTCTCCTAAATATTTCTGGGAGTCCCTGGAGATAGTTTTAAGACTGCTTCTCCAGCTGACCCCATAGGCTCCTATTTATTCCATTCTCTTCCTGCTTGGGCTACCCCTGTCACTGCCAAGTGCTGAAAGAGCAGCAGTGTCCCCAAAGACATAACCTTGTATTACTACTTACAACTGTCCCCATCCTTTCCTGTCTCTGTTGGATGATTGGTACCACTAAAACCTTGTGCTTCCAATATCCCAAGAAATGGTAGAGAAATGGCTCTTTCAGTGCTCAGCTCCTGCGTTGGTTAGCAGTACTATATAGTACACTACCCCAAAATTCAGTGGCCTAAAACAATGAGCATTTCTTATGGCTCGTGATTCTGTCTATAAGTTGACAATTTAGGCTGTAATTAAATGGGCAACTCCTCTGGTCTTGGCTGGGCTTCCTCTTGTGTATAAGGCCAGCTGTGAGTCAACTTTCTAGGTCAGATGCGAAGGTGGGGAAACCAGTATTATGCTTCCTCAAGTGACAACAAGCATCCAGCATCTCTAAGGGGTCCCTGGATCCCAAGAGATGGATAAACCAATTATAGGTCTGGGTCAGACTGAGAAAAGAAGGCTTGGTGGAAAGTCCTTGTCTTGGAGTTTCTAAGGCATGGAGTTGTCAGAGGACACCTGGAGATCTCTAGTGTGGCTTCCAAACTGCTTTTAGCCTTAGTACAACATTCAACAGAAGACAAAAATGTAAAATAGTTCATCTCTGTTTCAGCAGGATGTGTGCCAGAGGATCCTCAAGCCAGCCTGTCTTGGCTGGATGCCAGCTTTCTCTTCCATAGAGGAGGTGTGTGCTACCTTTTCTTCCTCACTCACATGGTTTTTTGTTGTGGGTGTTGTTGTTTTGTCTGTTTTTTAGGATGAACTATGGAAACAGGTGTGAAAGCAGCTTTGGAAATATGAAGCATTCCACGAATACAGCCTTTTTTTCATTTATTTGTTCACTTATGGCTCGACTACTCCCAAACAGAATTTGAGGCAGCTCACAAGATTAGTATGGTAAAAATAAGTCCCCAGACTACTAACACAGAAATGCAAGAAAGCCAAGGAATAAAAGGCATGGGAATGAGGAAAATTATATCCAAAAACCAGACTGACAAAGGTTTCTTCTACTGCGTGTAAATTTAGCTCTTGGGGGATAACAGAATAGACAGATAGGTAGAGATCAGTTAATGTTTACTAAGTACCTCCTGTGTGCCAGACACTGCAGCTTGATTATATGAGCCAAATCATTTTTTTCCGAGCTTTTCAGTAGCCAGGATAAAAGAGAGGAATTAAGTCTAATTTTAAAAATCTGCATAAATCCATCACTACCTTTTTCTGAGCTTGAGTTCTGAAATGAATCTAAGTAAGTGTACTGTGTTCACGTTCCAGGTAAGATGGAATAAGCACACTGCACCCTGTCTCTCCCAATGAAGTGCAGATATAAAACTGGGAGAGAATTCATGGGACACTATTTGAGAACTCTGAAAAGCAAATAGTAGCAGGCAAAGTGGGGAAGAAGACCAGCATTTGATGTACCATCCGACTGACAGTGAATCTCCCACTTCCCCCCTCCCCCCGCCCGCCCAGTCCTCCCACAGCTTGGACTTGAAGGCGAGTGCAGTTGTAGGAGTACACAGCAGGGTGGGGTAAGCAAAGCCCAGATCACCATGGGCTGAACTGGTTACAGAGTGTTCACGAAGAAGGTGAAACTTGAGCTGGGGGTAGAAAGAAGGGTGAAACATCCATAAGCAGACAAGACAGAGGGGAATACTCTGGGTAAGGGGAAATCACACGAATAAAGGCAAAGACTCAGGTACGCCTGAAGGAACTGTGTAGGTTAGTTGTGAGAGATGACTTATGTGGTTTATATAGTGCTCTCACATTCATTGTCTTATATTTTTGCAAGAATCTAGTAAGGTGGTATATTTTGATGTACCCATTTCACAGATGGTTCCATGTCATGGAATGACTTCCTCAAGGATACATAGCCTAATAAGTGGCACATCTAGAACTTAAACCAAATCTTTTGGTTCAAATGGAAGGCACTAAATTCCAGGTCAGAGAGTGAATTTTTATCATAATGGCAAAAGACATCAGCTAATACTCAACAACAATTTCCTAATATCGTCAAATAGTCACTACACTTTTTCAGTTGTCTTTTTAAAAAATTTCGATGTGTTTAAATCAAGATTCAAACAGGGTTCACAAGTTGAATTTAGTCAAATATGTCTTATAGTGCTCAACATTTATAGGTACGCTTCCCTCTTTCTTTTCCTTGTAATTTATTGGCAACATTCTGGATATTGTAGACTTCATCCCAATGGTGTCAAGTAACGTGTTCTTTTGCCCCCTTTATATCCTGGAAACTATGATTAGTTAGATCCTGAGGCTTGATTAGATTCCAGTCCATTTTTGGAAGAATACTTCATGAGTGGTGGTGGGGGCTTCTAAATGCATCGTATTAGAAGGCATGCAATGTTTCGACATTTCTCTTTTTGTAATCTTAAGATTGACTATTGTATGAAGGTATTATCAGCCTGATTTATTCATTATGAAGTACCCTGTCAGTTGTTCACCTAAGGGTTTTAGCAGCCATTGATATTGAGAGAGTATACTGTGATAGCAGTCATTGCTATTTCCTCATCCATTGTACAATTGGGGCTACAAAATGGTGATATTCTGATTCTATAATTCCTTCTTCATTTATAGGCTAGAATTCTTATAAAGACCTTCCCACATTAACTATTTGGCTACCTGAAAAGGTAGAATAAATATCTATTTTTTCCATTTATAAGTTTTTAGAATAATGAGTTATCTCCCCAGCATATTCCACAGGTGACCAGTTAATTATTATTATGAACTCAGGGATTTCAATTTTTTTTTGATGTCAATATTTTTTATTTTTTGTCAATCCATTGCAATTACTATTTATTTTGATGCTCAAATGGTCCCATCTTTGGTCAATGGGCGCCCCTCCAAGTTGGCTTCTGGGTCTTTTTTGTATGATCGCAACAATCTTTATATCTTCCTTGCTTCCCAGTCTCATCTTGAACATTTCCTGCTCCAAACCTGAAATCAGCCATTTCACAAATACCTTGATTACTTTTAGTGGAAAATGGTACTCAGAGACAACACTCTGGGCCGTAGGGGTGCTCATTTTTCCTAGGTAGGTCATTGTCTCTAGGTCTTTTCAGCAGACTGAGAAAGGAAATACATATTGATATTTTTTTCTTTTAAAGAGAAAATATATCCTGAACTCATGCTGAGATTTCCAATTCAAATTTAAAACCACATGGTTTTTACTTAACTTCTTTAATTTTATATTTGTATCTCTCTCCTCTTTTTCTGAAAATCTTGAAACCTAAAGTGAACTGCTTATTTGCTTTATCCTATTATAGGTATATTTCAGATTAACAGTAGAAATATTATTAATAACATAATTACTTAAGGACTTCCCTGGTGACGCAGTGGTTAAGAATCCACCTGCCAATGCAGGGGACATGGGTTCGAGCACTGGTCCGAGAAGATCCCACATGCCGCGGAGCAACTGAGCCCGTGTGCCACAACTACTGAGCCCACGTGCCTAGAGCCCGTGCTCTGCAACAAAGGGAAGCCACCGCAATGAGAAGCCGCGCACTGCAACAAAGAATAGCCCCAGCTCACTGCAACTAGGGAAAGCCCACGCACAACGATGAAGACCCAATGCAGCCAAAAAATAAATAAATTTATTTTAAAAAAAAACAGCTTGATATTTGTAGTCAGGATTTTTTTTTTAAATCCTTAGGCTATACTCACTAGAATTGTGTAATCAAATTACTGTGTTTTAAAGTTATTTGAAATAATTTTTCCCTATGTGATTAAGCCACCAAATTGATACACAGGCTTAACTGTTTTATTTACTTTCCATTTTTAAGGATTGCATTTTTCTACTTAATTTTGTTTCACAATTATGTAAAGTATTTCCATTGTTGCAAGGTAAAAAAATCTATAAAACAGGTACATTCAGAGAAGTCTTTCTTTCATACCTGTCTCCTCCATTTTATTTCCTCCTTCATCTATAAGTAACTATTATTAGTTTTTGTTATTTTGCATTTTAAAAATATATGTCATGTGTATATATAATCAGATAACCTCGCTTTTCTCAGATAAATGGTAACATACTATACGTATGTAGTATTCTGCACCTTTTCTTTTCCATTTAATAGTATGCTCTGGAGGTCACTCCACAGTAGAGTGTAGAAATACTTTTCACTGCTTGGTAATCTATTGTGCGTTCTAATAAAAATAAACTGCATAACTTACTTAACCCCTTTCCCTATTGATAGGCATTTGGGTTGCTTCCAATTCTTTGCTAATATAAATAGTGCTGCAATTAATAGTCTTGTGCAAACATCCCTTTACTTCTGCCAATGTTTCTTTTGTACAGATTCTTACAAGTGGAATAAATTTTTCGAAGGACAAATACATATGTAATTTTGCGAGGTATTGACAAATTCCCCTCCATAGGGATTGTACCATTTTGCATTTCCAATTGCAATGTATTGAGTGCTTACTTCTTCACAGCCTCCCTAGAGTATGTTGTCAAACTTTTGGATTTTTGCTTGAAAGATGGCATCTCAGTGTAATGTTAATTGCATATTTCTTATTATACTCCACTGAAGGTTTTTAATCTCCTAACGCAGCTCCTAGCTCATTGTAGCTGTTCAGTAATTACTCTTTGAATCCATAAAAGTATGAAGTAGTATTTTAGGAAGATTGATCTTGTTGCAGAATATGGAATAGTTTGGAATATGGAGAGAACAGAGGCAAGGAGCACGTAGGAATTTCAGGACACAAGATCAAGTTCTAAGGAAGACAACTTTATGGTTCTACAATTCCTCTTCCAAAGAGAGGCAAAGATTTAATAAACTCTGTCAATTCAGATTTGCCCTGTTCCCGCCTCACCCTTGAGATTATGTCTGATTTCCAGGGTCTTAGGTCAGAGCTACAATGGTGGGCTGGGGCTCTGGGAAGGACAGTCAAGTTCTTGGTCATCATTTGCTTACCTGGGCACCTGCTGAGACACCCCTTTCCTGGCAGGTCCTCAGTCACCAACCAAGGAATTTGCAGCGGGGTATGGCCTCTTTCACTTTCATCTAGAGTGCCTTTTTTTGGGTTGGCCCTTAGCTCTTTTCATTTCTCTCTCAGGACCCTAAGGACATCTGGCTGTTCTCCCACCCCTCCTGGGGGCCACAGGAAACTCTGGGAGGACAACTGAGGTCTTATCTTCCAGACACCCTATGTAGCCATTTCTATTCCTCTGCACCTGGGCTGTGCTGGGTTCCTTCCTGGAAAATGAGACATATGTTTCATCTCCTCTGAAATGCCTCCCAAATCTATCTAGGGCTCCATTTGGGTGTGGAATGAAGGCACAGGGTTTCTTCTCAAAAACCCACCAGTTTCTCCCCTGCCACACCTTCCCCAATGCCAAACAGAAGGAATATTTATCTTCCGGAGAAGAGGGAATTTTCTCTGACTGGGGTCCTGGCCCTCAAGCCTGACCACCAGCTTTTGAAATTCGAAAGCCAAGAACTCGACTGTTTGATTAAGCTCTAACAACCGTCTCTTGAAGCAATGGATGGATGTCCCACAGTCTCGATTGAATGGGAGAGGGCCATAGGGGTGAAAAAAAGAAATGGCAGGGGTAGGGGAGCCTTAGTTACTATCTCCAAATATTATCCTTGTTACATTAGTTCAGAGCATTTAGCAATGGCCAGGTATGACATGATGAGAAGTGGAATGAGATATTGGCTGAGGGTTTGGGGCTGATTGATGAAGAAGGGCAGGGAGAAAGGAGTCAAGAATGAGACTGGGATTTGGAGCTGCCCAAGTAGAAGGATGACGGTGCAAGTGACTGAAACGAGGCCAGCTGGAGGGCGGGCATGCTGATCCTGGGAGAAGATAGTGAACTTGGCTTTAGGCTTGGGTGAGATGTAGAGGTGACAGTCAAATCCCTGAGAGGGGCTGAGATCCCTGCCTTCTAGAAGACAAGGAAAAGAGAGAAAGAGTTGCTGAGGTCCCACGGCTGAGTCTTGGGTTGCTTGGTCTATATGTGAATCTGACTGTCTATCCGCTGCCCCAGCGGGCAACACCAGAGCTGTGTCATTTAAAGTTACGCATCCTTAGGAATATTTAAGATTATTCCTTTTCTTCCCCTGCAGATACGACTATCCCCAGAATTAAGGCGGGCTTACTTTCCATGTAATGAAACAAACATTCCCTGCACACCTAAGACGCACAGAGCACGGTGTGCGTAACTGCACGGAGCGGAAGTGCAAACTGCTAGCTCAATGGCTGTATCTGACCCAAAGACTTCTGCTGTTTAGCCAGCATACTGTTGTTGTTTGTTTGTTTTGCTTTTATTTTTAACTAGTTTCCAAAATTTAAAAACCAGGGCATTTCACCTAAAAGTGTGGATTTCAAGTTCTTCCAGAAAATTCCATTTGGCTGCAGTGGGCCTGCATTCCTACGTGGCAGAGTCAGCTGGAGGGGCGAAGTGCCTGCTCCCTCAGACAGATGTGCACCTCCTATCTTATGATAGATCCTGCCTTCTCCTTATCTCACACTTATCCTTCTGGTCTGATTCCTGTGGTTCTTCCTGGCTTCTTTTTTTTATTTATTTATTTTTTTTGCGGTACGCGGGCCTCTCACTGCTGTGGCCTCTCCCGTTGCGGAGCACAGGCTCCGGACGCGCAGGCTCAGCGGCCATGGCTCACGGGCCCAGCCGCTCCGTGGCATGTGGGATCTTCCCGGACCGGGGCACGAACCCGCGTCCCCTGCATCGGCACGCGGACTCTCAACCACTGTGCCACCAGGGAAGCCCTCTTCCTGGCTTCTTGATTCAATGCACCAGCTTTGGTAATGAACAGGCTCAATTCTTAACTCAGCCACCTACCAGTGACCTTGGGGAAGTTACTTTACCCCCTGAAGCCTCAGTCTCCCCATCTGCAGAAGGGTAATGATATTAGTACCTGTGCCTACCTCTCAACGTGAGGAGCAAATAAGATAACACATGTGTAGAAATTGCTTAGCAAAGGGCAGCTACTACTCTTAGGCATGAGTGAAACACCTTCCCTGCTGACCAGATGCTGCCCCTCAAGGCAAGTGAGAGCCCAAGCCGTGTGGTCCAAGGTAGATGGTACCCTGAGGGAGGGGGAGGGCCATGCCAGGGAGGTTCGGAGCAGGAGAGGCCCTCAGGCTGTGGGGCAGGGAAGGCTTCCTGGCTGAGGAGGGGGCCTTGGGGCCAGGATTTCTTTGTCTTCTGTGGGAAGCAGCAGCCCAGCTGGGGCCTGTGTGAACTTTGAAGTCCCGCCATTCAGGACGGAGCCCAAGCCCTTGGAAGGCTGGCCTGCACCCTGTGAGCCGCCTCTCGGCTGCGATTCCAGGAACTGGGCCCTATCAGTTGGGCCCCGTTTCAGGAGCTGAGTTTCTTGCCATTTCCTCTCAGTCATGTGGCCGCTGGTGTGGACAAAGTGGGTGGGAATGTGATTTGCTGTCAGGCGACCTTCCAGGCCGAGGGAGTGGGAATGTTTCTCAGAGGGGAGAATGGTTAGAATGTGGATGGGGAACGTGGGATCCCTGGGCAAGCTGGGCAGACCCCACCTCACAAGCTGCCTGGGCTCGTCTCTCCGCTCAGAGAGCTGAAAAGAGGCTCCCCTCAGTCCCTAGCCCAGACCCCTCTCCTTCCCATCCTAGAAACACAGCCCACTCCTGGGAAGGCCTGTTTCTGGGCTGGAGGAAGCAGCCTGGACTCTGAGGCCTTTTTCTCCCATCACTTGGGGCCTGGGAACATCTTGTCTGACCTCCTCTGCCCTGTGGGAGCCGGGGCTGGGAGGGAAGTGTGCCTTTTGAACAAAATGATATGTAGACCGTGATCATTTCAAACGCTGCTCGTTACCAAACATCAAAATCGTGTCCATTAAGCGGAACGTCTTTCTTGTTTGGCACGGGCATGTTGAGCACCACATTCATTTTCCAGCCCAGCTTCCAGGGCGGGAGAGGCAGATCTGCTCCCTACAGGCCAAGAGGCACAGAAGGCCAAGTGTGCTTCTTAGAGCCACACAGAGTCTCCGCTGGGAAGTGTGTCCAAACCCAGGTCTCCTGACCCCAGTTTGCACTCAGTTCACCAACCTCACTCCTCCCCAGGTCCCCACCTTTATTTCTTTGAAAGGATGGAGGTCCTTACCCTTTAGGGTAAGGTAAGTGAGGCACTCACTTGGGTACAGAATTGAAAAACGGGGTGCAAAAAATTCAACACTGAAGATAAATTATATTTTAGTGCAATATATTTTTAAAGTAAAAATTAATGCAAAAAAATCCATGAAAACTTTTTAATGAAGGCAAGATCTGATCCTGCACCTACACGACTCACCTCACTCACTTCCTCCCTGGTCCCTGCCCTGCTGAAGTGTACCATCCCCAGAACCCATGTGGAGCACAGGAAGCATGGGCCTTGGCACTAAACAGACAAGGGTTCCATTTTGCCACTTGCCAGCTGGGTGACTTTAGGTCAAGTGACTAAAACTCTTTGAGCCTTCATATCCTCATCTGTAACATGGGGGCAACAAGTCAAAGGTCTCCAGAGAACCAGAATCAATGAGCTGTATATATACATATATATGTTTTGTATACATATAAATTTCACATATATTCCCCAATACATAAATAAATAAAGAGATTTGTTGTAAGGAATTGGTTTATGTGATTATGGAGGCTGAGAAATCTAGACGCAGGAAGATAATAGGATAGTTCCCATCAAAATCCAAAGGCCTGAGAACCAAGAAAGTCAATGGTGTTAATCCCAATCTGAGTCCACGTCTAAAGACAGAAGACCAATGTGCCAACTCAAAGACAATTCAGCAGAGAGAGAGTTCTTTCTTACTCAGATTTTTTATGTATATATATATATTTTTAACATCTTTATTGGGGTATAATTGCTTTACAATGGTGTGTTAGTTTCTGCTTTATAACAAAGTGAATCAGTTATACATATACATATGTTCCCATATCTCTTCCCTCTTGCGTCTCCCTCCCTCCCACCCTCCCTATCCCACGCCTCCAGGCGGTCACAAAGCACCAAGCCGATATCCCTGCGCCATGCGGCTGCTTCCCACTAGCTTATGTATATTTTTTAATTATTTTTTTGGCTGTGTTGGGTCTTCGTTTCTGTGCGAGGGCTTTCTCTAGTTGTGGCAAGTGGGGGCCACTCTGCATCGCGGTGCGCGGGCCTCTCACTATCGCGGCCTCTCTTGTTGCGGGGCACAGGCTCCAGACGCGCAGGCTCAGTAGTTGTGGTGCACGGGCTTAGCTGCTCCGCGGCGTGTGGGATCTTCCCAACCAGGGCTCGAACCCGTGTCCCCTGCATTGGCAGACAGACTCTCAACCACTGCGCCACCAGGGAAGCCCCCTTACTCAGCTTTTGATTCTATTCAGGCCTTCAGTGCATTAGATGAGGCCGCCCATATTGCAGAGAGCGATGTGCTTCACTTAGTCTACTGATTCTAATGTTCGTCTCATCCAGAAGCATCCTCAGACACACCTAGAAATAATGTTTAGCCAATCAAGTGAACATAAAATTCACTATCACAAATACCTACCTCAAAAGTTGTCAGAGGGTTCAGTGGGGAACAGAAGACAAAATGCCCATCACAGAGCCTGGCACATAGGAGGAATTCATGAAATACTGGATCTCACACCTATGGTTTCCCACCAGGTTTTTTTCTCCTTAGCCTCACAGGAGACATTGTAAACTGGAAATAATCTGCTTTAGCACCTAGCCCAAGTGCCTGCACATGATTGATATGGAAAGGAAAACAACCCAGAGCTAGTAATGAAGTGATCAGTGAAGCAGACCTACAAATGGGATTGGAGAAGTGGCAGGAGCCCAGACAGAGGCCAGAAATAACAGTTCTCCGGGCCCCTGGGGTAGAAATGTGGGCCAAAAAAGATAGTAAAATTAAAAACAGACAACAGCCTGAGGGAAGTATTTGCAACTGATAAGATAGACAAAAGATTGATTTCCTTGTCGTATGTGTGTTTTTATAAATCTACAAGAGAAAAGTGAAGAATACCCAATGGGAAAATGAACAATAGGCAGGTAATTCACAATAAAGAAATGCAAAGGACCAGGAATCCCATGAAAATGTACCCAACTTGGGACTTCCCTGGTGTTGCAGTGGTTAAGAATCCGCCTGCCAATGCAGGGGACACAGGTTTGAGCCCTGGTCCGGAAGATCCCACATGTCACGAGCAACTAAGCCTGTGTGCCACAACTACTGAGCCTGTGCTCAGTAATGAATAATTTAATTAATTTAAAAAAAACGTGTACCCAACTTTACCAACAATCAAAGGAGTGCAAACTTTTTATGTATCAAACTATGACTTTAAAAAAATTTTACAATTCCTGATATTAGTAAGGGTCTGAGGAAACAAACAATCTCATTCATGTCTGAGAGTAAATAGATATAATTTTTCTGGACATCAGCTTGAATAAAAAGCTTTAAAAATGTGCAAACTCTTTGACTCAATAATGACATTCCTTGAAATGACATCTATTCTAAGGTAATAATAGGAAATGTGAGCAAAAATGTTAGCAGGAATTCTTTAGCAGGACATAGAGCAAGGGTTATTTAGCAGGGCATTGAAAATAACCTACGTGTCCAATACAGCGGATTTTTAAAAAAAAAATTTTTTTTAATTAATTGATTTATTTTTGGCTGTGTTGGGTCTTTGTTGTTGCACACGGGCTTTCTCTAGTTGCGACGAGCGGGGGCTACTCTTCGTTGCAGTGCACGGACTACTCATTGCAGTGGCTTCTCTTGTTGTGGAACACTGGCTCTAGGCGCTCAGCCTTCAGTAGCTGTAGCATGCAGACTCAGTAGTTATGGCACATGGGCTTAGTTGCTCCGCGGCATGTGGAGTCTTCTGGGACCAGGGCTCGAACCCATGTCCCCTGCATTGGCAGGCGGATTCTCAACCCCTGCATCACCAGGGGAGTCCCCATCTTGTTCTCTTTAGTATAGTTCAATTCCTCAATCACAAAATGAACCAGTTCTGATAAAAAGATCCAGTCATTTCATTATAGAAGACTCTGAAGCTTGGGGTCAGTGTTAAAGTTAGTGTTCTTTAAAGACAGACAGACAGACAGACACACACACACACACACACACACACACACACACGCACACACACACTGCAGGTCAGGAGGTCTGTGGACTCAGAAAATATTTTAACAGGTTTCCCTAGTTCTTAAAAGAATGAAAGTTCCTGGTCCACTAACCTGAGAATGCTGAAGTCGTTTCAGCTCTTGCCCAACATTGAAGACTTGTGAGGGTTCCTAGTTAGGGGGGGTCTTGATAAGCCATGGAAACAAACAGGCTCTATGGCTCCTCCCTTGCTTATAAAAAAATCAAATCCCCAGTTTTGATTTTTGACTGCAGACAGCTTTCAATCCCCATCACTCTCTTTCCCCTTCCACTCCACATCTGGGCAAGCTGATAAGAATGCCCGGGGACACCTTCCTTTAGCACCAGCAGGAAGTTCCAGCCATCCAAGCCCTTGCCAGCAGGCTGGAGCCTTCCCCACTGCCCCGCCCCCTAACCACCAGAAAATCCCCAGCCATTCTCAGATCTTCTTGGGAACCTGACCTGCTCTCCCTAGAAAGACTTATTATGTGAGTAATAACCTTTTTAATACCCTCTTGGTGTATGTGTGGTGTCATCGGTCTTGACATCTGAACCAAATCTGGGGTGGGGCTTCAACCCATCTCTAGGCAGTGACTTTTTTTTTTTTATCTCTAAGGCCTGTGCTGCTCTAACATGGCTAGAATTTCTTCTTCTGATTCCTTCATTGGGTCCTTCTCCTCCCTGCAGGGGAGTTCCCAGTGTGAGCAGGCCCTCACCAAACTGTGCAGTACTTGAAGTGCATTTCCTACGGTCGCAAGCCTGCCCTTTGTTTTTCCCTTCAGGACATTCCTCTCACATCCCTCAGGGGCTAAGTCCCCTAGCCTTCTGCCCTACCTCCACATTCTCCCCTCACCATCTTTATTAAAAAGGCACTGATAAAAAGGCTCTGAATAACTTCTTCCCACCAAGATCTGAATGACTTCTGAATTTTAATACATTACTTTTGTGGGGAGGAAACCCTCAGTAGTTTCAGCAAAAGAACTGACTTGCTAATGCTGAAATTTCAGGCATCGTCAATAGAATAAGCCTCTGTGTAGCCTGGGTTCTCACTCCAAACATCTCCCCTTCAACTCTCCACCTAAAATTTCAGAAGGAGGGCTTCGTTCCTTTGGTTCAAAGCTCCATTCTTCTCTTTAAAGGCAACTCCTCCTCCCTCATTAGAAAATGATACTCAGCGTGCATACAATTATCACATCCTTTCCTGAGGGCACAATTTTAGGAAGAAGGGATGGAGACCGGGAGAATGTTTGGTAGTCAAGGGGGCAGGAAATCAACAGAAACTTCCTTGGGGGAAAGGTTACAGGGCCCAGAAACAATGGTCAGAGGCCTAAAAATTCTGGTATGTCCTGATTTCCAGAGACCTCAGACACGTGTAGTGACACAAAGCACACGAGTGTGACCTCGAGAAAGGTAGTGCTGCCAATGCCCTCAGATGTCCAACCTCACATTTTCACAGATGAGGAAACCAGTGCTCAGAAAGGTACCCTACCCAAGGTCACTGATAGCGCCAGGACCAGGACTAGAAATCTGTTCTCCTGCCTCCATGATGGTACCATGAATACTGACACACACCAAAATGTATGTTACAATCAAGAATGATCTTGGTGAGTGAGCTCTTTTTCTAATACATTCCTGGAGCTCATTTGTGTTCTGATGTGCTTTTATGAATGTAGAAGAAACGGATTTGCCGCTGCATGGAACTGGCCTGGCTCTGGACATGACCATAGACGTGTGGTGGGCACGTGAGCACTGCACGTGTTTGGGGGTGGAACCCATGTGATGTCATGTTAGCATAACAAGGAATGGGGTCACTTTGTCTCCCTAGAGTGGGCAGCTTATCCTTCAAACCTCTGTAATTTTACATATTTTTTTTTCCATTAATTAATTTATTATTTATTTTTGGTTGCATTGGGTCTTTGTTGCTGCATGCAGGCTTTCTTTAGTTGCGGCGAGCTGGGGCTACTCTTCATTGCGGTGCGCGGGCTTCTCGCTGCGGTAGCTTCTCTTGTTGTGGAGCACGGGCTCTAGGTGCACAGGCTTCAGTAGCTGTGGCACACGGGCTCAGTAGTTGTGGCTCGCGGGCTCTAGAGCACAGGCTCAGCAGTTGTGGTGCACGGGCTTAGTTGCTCCATGGCATATGGGATCTTCCCCGACCAGGACTTGAACCCGTGTCCCCTGCGTTCGCAGGCGGGTTCTTAACCACTGCACCACCAGGGAAGCCCTAACCTCTGTCATTTTAAACACAGGTTGAGTGTTCCTCTTTCCTCACAACCATCTAGAAAGGTTCTGGGGACCCAGGGTCCCCACTTGGTTTGGGGGAACAATAGGGACTGTTTAAGGAAAAGTCCTGCCCTTTCTGAATCACTCATATTCAAAGGAACCCCATGGCTGTGAGCGGCTGCCTCAACACTGCAAGCCGGACCACCAGCAAAGGAAAATAGGCTGTAGCCCTTTTGGGTTTCTCATTCAGTAACCTGATGTAGTTTTAGCACCCAACATATCGCTTCTCATAAGACTCGAGCAGGATTTCCAAGTTAAACAAGGGGGAGAGGGCGTTGTTCTCTCCCACTGTTGTTTTCTTGTTATTCTGACGCCTGCAGAGTGTCCTGGGGCCGTGGCTGGAGCCGCCAATGACAGTGCAGATGTGAATGGTGGAGTCAAAGAAAGTCGGTAACCAGAGTGTGCAGACCACCGCTTCTGAAATAGAATCAGCGTGGAAGCACACCATACATTTGTATATATGTGTTTGCTTTTCCTACCAAAACTTCAATTAGCAAGAAAATTGCAAATGACCATAATCCCCCAGCATTAAAGGGAGCCTCTGTGCTAGCACTGGATTTTTCAAGTCAATCAGCTTCCTATGCCAACGTGGTTCCCATTAGCCAGAGAGCTGCCCGGAAAGGCTATCTTGTTTCACCTGCTTCCTCTGCGGGAGGCCTATAGTTGCCTTATTGCCATGGGAGTCACTAAAGGGATGGTTGCCCATAGTGTGAGCCCAGGCAGCCCAGAGAGGAAGGCAGATTGCCCCTCCAGCTCTGGGTGCCTGGAGATGTGAAATCTGGGTCACGATGGCCATTCAATGGTCAAACTTACTGTTTAAGTCCAGAGATACAGAACAGCTGTTGACCCTCAGCCCTGAGGTTCAGCAGGAATAAATAAGATACCTAAGGGTTTCCCTCCTTGTCAACTTCCCCTTGTCAGTCTTCCTGTTGTTCCTGGGGAGCCCTTAACAAGAGGAAGCAGAGTGGAAGATGTAGCTATCCAAAGATGACTTCTATTCCTACTCACTCTTCCCCAATTCCCACTGGGATTCTGAAGCAGAGATAAGTGGGCTGGGGTAAACTTCCTTCCTTCCTTCGTTCTTTCCTTCCTTCCCTCCTTCTTTCCTTCCTTTCCTTCCCTCTTTCTTTCTTTCTTTCTTTCTTTCTTTCTCTTTCTTTCTTTCTTCTTTCTTTCTTTCTTTCTTTCTTTTTTCTTTCTTTCCCTTTGACAACTGCTGCCTACTTCCTATTCAAATTTAGCTAATGTTTATTGAGTACCTATTATGTGCTAGGCACTGTCAAGTGCTTTCACATTTATAATCTCACACAATCTTTATGAAAACCTTGCAAGGGAGGATTAATATCCTGATTTTACCGGTGGAAGGATTCTGAGATCAGATGGGGACCAGAATGTGGAAATCTTGAAGGCTAGAAATGGAAATGGAGTGCCATCAATACTCTGGGGACAAATGGACAAATACATCTGGGATTTGTCCTTTACTGGCTGTGTGACATGGGCGAGTTACTCTTGGGCAAGCCTCAGTGTCCTGATTGGCAAAACAGGAATTGCCTTATAGAGCTGTGAGGAATAAATGAATAATGCCTAGCACACTGCCTAGCACACAGTAGGCACTCAGTAAGTTAGGTGATAATGATTCTTGGAAAGATGGGTCTAGTGATGAGTGCAGGGCAAAACTGAGGGGGGAGACATTGGAGATGGACAGTGAAGATATGAAGCTATGTGGTTTAGCTATCATTTTCAACTGGAGTGAATGTGGGGGCAGGGATAGACTAATCTATCAATAAAACAGAATAGAAGGGGACATAGGAGGGGAATTCCCTGGCCGTCCAGTGGTTAAGACTTCCCACTTCCATTGCAGGGGGTATGCCATGTGTCACGGTCAACAAAAACAACAACAACAAAAAACAGAATAGAAGGCCCAGAAATAGATTCAGCATAAATTGGACTTCAGTTTATGATAGAAGAAGCATTATAAATTAGTGGAGAAATTATGAGCCATTTACTAAATATGTTAGGACAACCGGCTTCCTTTTTAGAAAAAAATTGCATTAGATCCCTATGTCACACCACACCCAAAAATAAACTCCAAATGACTTAAAGACCCAAATGCTTGTGAGAATGTTTTTATGACACGAAGATATGGAAGACAGGAAAATCAGAAATCAAAAAGGAAAATGTCAAAATTTAAAACTTCTGAAAAAATAAAGGCAAGTCATAAGGAAGGACTAATATTTGAAATGTATAAAGAAATTCTTTAAGTCAATTTTTTAAAAGGGCAAAGAGCCCAGCTAAACTATGAGTAAAGACTATAAATCACTAATTTACAGAAGAAATCCCATAATCTGAATATTCAATAAACATATGAAAAGGTGTCTGGGCCTCACCAGTAAATAGGGGTATTCAACTTAAACAAGGAAATTCAATTTCACTTGGTAAAAATGGAAAATTATGACAATACAAAGTATTGGTGAAAATGCAGGGAAACAGGAATTCAGCATGTAGGTAAAATAATTTTGGAGAACTGTTCTGGCAAACTCTAATAAAATTGCAAATATACATACCCAATGACTGAGCCCTCCACTTCCAAGATATACCCTAGAGAAAATTTTGTACATGTTTTATAAACAATGCTTACAGAAACCAAAAACTTTATAAACCACAAAATGCCCACCAGTTTGGGTGGAATACTATACAGCATCTAGAATACACAGATCCAATCTATATGTGACAATGGAGCCAGATCTAGACAACACAACGTTGAGTGATAAAAGCAAGTTGCAGAATCTTATGTATAGGAGATACCATTTCTCACACAAGTTTAAAAACATCGAATAATGTTATATATTGTGTATCAATACATGAATGTATAGTGAAAATATAAAGACAAGGACTGGGGGACACATGGAATTCATTATAGTGGTTGCTTTAGTACAGGAGGGAGGGGAAAAGATCTGGTACAAGAACATGGGTATTTAACTCCGTAATGTTTTATTTCTTTTTTAAAAGATCTGAAGTAAAGACTTAAAAGTAAGCATTTGTTCATTTCGGGTGGCAGGCACATGGATTCTTTCAGGGTTTTGGGGGTTTTTTTCCTTAAAAGTAAGCAGATTTGGGATCACTCTGCCTCACTCTCTTCTTCCAGGGCCTGGCTCCCCCTCCCCACCCCCCACCCCGCCACTTCTTTTCATCAAGGAGTAAGAGCCAGGAGTCCCATCAATCATGGGAGACACTTCTTGCTGTTCTTGGGGGACCTTTTTATCTTGTCTCTGAGCAAGTGTCTTTTCTTTCCATGGCTCATGGCTTTATCAAGGAATTTAACCTGTCTAGAGTTCTTCTAGGACATCTAGTAGGCGTAATATTAAAAGCAAAGCATTCACTTTAGTGGTCTTCGTGGAAAAATTATATAATTTTAAAAGAGCAGAGAGTCAAGCTCTGAAATAAAACTAGAGGACTATTGCATGAGCATGGTCACAACAGGAAATGGAATTCACCCCCAGGAGGCTCAGAGACTTTTACAGACAGGTGGGCAGTGCTATGGGCACACACAGGATGGTGAAGTGCCCAGGGATCAGCGCCAGTGGGAAGCCATTACCACCCCAAGGCAAGGGGAAGAGGAGAAGGTACAGTGTAACTGAGGGCCAGGGAAAACTGAAACTACAGAGGAGAGGCCGCCTGATGGAAGCTAAGTCAGGGAAAGCCAGAGACAGCACCAAAGCAGAGAGAGGATAGCGAATAGGTGAGAAAAAATACCTTGACCACCCTCTCCTCTCAGCCTCTAACCTCTTCTGGGTGCCTCCCATTGGCTAAACCTGACAGGGAGCTGGTTACAAGGAATTCTGGGAGATGTAGTCCCCAGGGGGCAGTCCCCCAGGGGCTCAGAGTAGGGAAGAGCTGGGTGGGGTTGCAAGCAAATGGTGACTACCCAGCCTAACAGCTAAAAGAATCCCAGGCATGGAGTTAGCGAGTGATAGGCACACAGTTTAGTTTGGAAGATCAGAAAAAAAGACCTGGGCAATAGCCTTTGAAGAGGTCAACGTTAAGGAAGTGGAAAGCAGGGAGGAAAAAGGATGGGGGCTTGGGATTTGGGCTTTTACTGTGCTTCTGGGAAAAGAGTCTGGTGGAACTCACTAGTCCCAGTGTGAGAGGCAGAAGGAAGGGGGCAGGGGCTTCAAGGTGGGACCAGAGAGTTGGCCATCAGTGGCCATAAAGCTCCAATCTGTTTCTTCCAAGTGGGAATTTGTAAGCAACCATGGTTGCTGAGTGCACAGACGTGGAAGGAAGCAGGCTGTTGATGCAAAGCAGGGGAGTGGGAGGGAGAAGCGCCCTGCCTGAGACCCAGCATCTGAAGGTAGAACTGCCAAGACCTCCCTTCAGCCTGAGGCTGCCTGGGGCCCCATGGGAAACAGTACTTGTCCCACTCACCAGGCACCAGGTGGGCTGGAGGTACCCCCAGGAAGTGTGGAGGTACCTTCAGCAGACAGTGTGACACCCACCAGCTCATTAAGAAGATTTCTTTCAGCTTCGGGCTTCTTGGCTAAGTTCTCCTGGCTTGACTGAGACACAGAAGAGCGCTGGGGACAGCTCAGTCCAGGGCCAAATCTGGCCCTTGCTATACTCTTCTCCTTGCCCCCATCAGCAGTTTTCTAGTGTCTGGTGGGGTGTGTGAATCTAGAGTCTCCATAGTTTAGCAATGGCCAGTAGTAGAAGGAGAGAAGACGTCCACAGGCTGTGACATTTCTGTGGTGACATCACTTCCACTCACCCCAACCTGAGGCTGCTCCCTGCACTTGCCACAGGGAGATGAAAACTCAGCCTCCTAAATCTGGGAGTGGTGCCTCTTAGCCTCCTTGGGGACCCCAAATTCTAACCGTGCAGCGCCACAGTTATCCATCCACAAGACTGCATGCTCCTTGAGGACAAGGGCTGAATTTTGGCTTTCTAAAAATACGTTCATTCCCACCGTACATATCCGGCAGCCATGATTGTGGAATTTAATCCAGCCCAGCCCCTTTCTTTCAGAGACAAGGAAACAAAGGTTCAGAGAAGGTAGGCATATTCCCTAGGGGACCTCAGTGAGATAGCCCCTGCGCTGGAACCCAGACCTCCATTCCTTGTCTGCTGCCAGCCTGGCTCTCCTCACTGCTCAGTGACTTCCTGGGGGGATGTTTCCGCCAGGTGAAGGGCATAGTATTTGGCCTCATAGGTTTCCCAACTGCTGGCTTCACCACCAAACACAGATGGGCTCTTCCTGGCATAGAGCTGGGTGCCACGGAAAACTCTGAACTCAATTTTTTACAAGAAATACGTGCTGTGAAGTCGGGCTCCCCAGGGGACATTTTAGCTGCATGACTCATAGGGTATTCAGAGATCCTGCTCCATTTAAGGGTGATCTATTTACAAGCATGTGTAGGTTTTTAGAATTTTACAGTGGTTTGTGGGGAGGGTGGAGTATATATTCAGAAGACATGGGCTTTCCCTGGACTGTAAATAAAACTGTGTGTGAGTGAGTGTGTGCGTGTGTGTGTGTGTGTGTGTGTGTGTGTGAGGGGCGTGGGGACCCACTGATAATGATTATGTAGGAGCTTTCTAGAAATAGATAGCTAACTCTTTTCAGAGCTGAAAGGATTTTCTGCAGATTAGATCTGCAGAGCACCCTCCGTTGCTGCAGTGCCTGCGGAGGGAGCAGACGCCGAAGAGAGGTGGTGGAGGAAGTGAGGACAGAAGCCTCTCCCCCGGGCTCTGGGTTGAGCCATGATTCTGTGATCATAATCCAGGTGGATGCACCACACTCTTTTGTCTCTTTACCCCAGTTTCTAAAACCGCCCTGCACTGCAGGAGCCCCTGTGGGAGAAAGATATAAGCAGCCTTTGCCCTACATCTGGGAAGAGATGGACGTCGTCCCAGCAACCCGCCTGGGGAATCGGGGAGATGCCCAGAGATTTTGCTGGTTGGATGCAGGCTTGACCTCAGGATAATGTGCCCCAAAGTGCACCCTCCCCCATCACCCTGGACCCTCTAAAGGCCACTGGGTCTGTCTTGACTTCTGGGGAGGGGAGCTTTGATGAGTAGGATGATAGAGAAGGGACCAGCAGCGCTGTCACCGCCACCCTAGCTCAGCCTGGGAAGGGGGTGTGTAGACAGAGGCACCACCAGCCACCCAGTTGTTCCCCCAAAAAACATTTGGAGCCTGTTCTCTGTCTCCCCGACCCCACCGATCCATCAACAGGTCCTGTCAGGCCTGGTTCTTGTGCATCTCCTCCCATCTTGCCACTGAGCTACCCTTGCTCATTTCAATGTTCTCCCGAAGGGGCCTGTTGATTGTTAAAGGGCTCTGGACTCCCTCCAGACCACGCTTCTTCGCTCTCTTCTGAGTACCTCTCTTCCTGGGTCAATCTACCTTCAAACACCCTGTAGGAAAGAACTCTTTTGCTCAAGCCTCCCCCCAGGGATAGTCACCACCTGGAATGCAACTAAGTGGTTCCACCAAGGAGCTGGAGCAGTATCCACAAGGTCAGCCGCAGTTTACAGAGGACTCAAGCTGGCAGCAGGGACTGAGCTGAGATCACCAAACCCTTGGGACTGGCTTGAGTTCAAGTCCTCTACTGCCTGAGCTGAGAAGCAACAGCTCTCACCCATGGCTCCCTTGTCCTGAAAGTACAGGGCCACATTCTGGAAGCTTGCTCCCACAGCTCACGCCAGCCTGATCAGACCAGCAGAATGGCTTCATTTCTAAGTCCCTTCTAAAAGCCAGCCTGCCAGGGGTCAAAACATCCAATGTCCTGATGAAATATACACCACTTACACAAGGCTTGCTGCTTTGTTCATCACTGTCAACACAGCAGGGCCTCATTTTGAGCTCTTCTGACTTTTTTTAAAAGGCAACCCAAAGAGATATTAAAGTCTGTCCACCCTTCTTGTAAATTTCATAATTACAATTCACATTTATTGGGATGCTCACCTTGTGCTGGGCACTCTTCTAAGCACTTCATTGGCTGATTTAATCTTCTTAATAACCCTGAGAGCCCCTGTCCCTAGCACTGTGGGCCGGAAGCAGAGCCTGGCCTGCAGGATGTATGGGCCTTGGACTCCCAGTAAGCAGCTCTTCAGCCCCCAAGGGTGTTGACCATCTCTGAGCACTCAAACACCTAATCTCTCTGTCGTCCGCTCTGGCTGAGAAGGGGGTGTGCAGTGTACTCTCCTGCTCTGGTTGTACACATCCTGCAGGTTTCTGCATCTCCAGGAATCTGACAATAGTAATTAACAGACTGATGAGATCAGGTGTTGACCTTGTGATCCGCTATTCTGCAGAGCTTGGGTCCTATAGACGTGGAGGGTGTAAGGGAGTGAACTCAACATTTATTTTTGTGACCCTCTGACACCCCTGGAAAATGTTTTCGCCATCCCTGATCTCTATTTGTTTACATGTCATTTTGCATAAAAGCAGACTTGAGAACATGTAATCACACAGCCTCAGCCCAACTGGCCTGTTAACAAAGCTTCCTAATTGCTGGAATGCCACGGGAGTCACTAGCCTTGACTGTTCTACTCTGGTGTCCGGTTAAACAGAGATGATGCCCTTATAGCCTGAAAAATGGCTGCATAATAAAATATTAAGGTAATGGAATCACCTGCAGAGAGAGCCCTCGAAGAAGGAGGGATATTCCTTACAGCATAAACACAGCAGCCAGACCCATCTGTCAGTAGATGTACTAGTCACGGGCCAAACTGTGGCATCATTAACAATGGATTTTACTTGATCAGAAAATAACTGGCCTCAAATGCCAAGGTAGTCTTTTAGTAGTCTGGGGGAAAGGAATATTTTCATTCAGAAAAGATTATTTGAGCTCCTACAGTATGATGGGCATTGGCCTAGCCATGGGGACACAGCAGAGAAGAAGTCCCACCTCTGTGGGGCTCACAGTCTTGAGGGGTCAATGGGCAGGTCAGCAGGTGGTTACACACAATGTTGAAAAGTACAACAGGGATATGCTCAGGGTGACAGGGGTGGGAGATATCAGGGGCGTCCCTCCCCGTCCCAGTGAGTCAGGAAACACTTCCGTAATGAACGATGTCTAATTCAGCGTGCAAAAGATAAAATAGAAGTGGTGGGAGGTGGAGGTGAACAGAAAGCCCTGGGTATGTGCAAGGATCCAGAGGAGAGTGACAGCTATCCAGAGGCAGAGCAAAGGGGGAGCAGGAGAGGGCATATGTCCCTGTCTATGGGGATCCCTCAAAGATGTGGGTCTAGACAACTTCTAGTCAATGTAAAGAGAAACTACATCCCAGTGCCCCCAGCACCTCATACCTGTCCTGCGGCACTGAAAACATTTTCTGAGTGACCAGAGTAGAAAGGGCAAGAGATGAGATTTGGAGATATCCTTAGAGACAAGGGTCTGGAGAGCCTTGTAACTTATATCAAAGAATTGGAGCTTTATCCTGAGAGCACTGGGAGTCACTGAAGGATTCTAGGCAGATCAGATTTAGAAAGATCCTCCTGGCAGCACTGTGTAGGGTAAATTGGGGAGGGGATGAATACCAGAGGTGGGTCCTAGAGTAATGGAAATAAAAATAAAAATAAACAAATGGGACCTAATAAAACTTAAAAGCTTTTGCACAGCAAAGGAAACTATAAACAAGATGAAAAGACAACCCTCAGAATGGGAGAAAATATTTGCAAACGAATCAATGGACAAAGGATTAATCTCCAAAATATATAAACAGCTCACACAGCTCAATATTAAAAAAGCAAACAACCCAATCAAAAAATGGGCAGAAGACCTAAATAAACACTTCTCCAAAGAGGACATACAGATTGCCAACAAACACATGAAAGGATGCTCAACATCACTAATCATTAGAGAAATGCAAATCAAAACTGCAATGAGGTATCACCTCACACCAGTTAGAATGGGCATCATCAGAAAATCTACAAACAACAAATGCTGGAGAGGGCATGGAGAAAAGGGAACCCTCTTACACTCTTGGTGAGAATGTAAATTGATAGAGTCACTACGGAGACCAGTATGGAGGTTCCTTAAAAAATTAAAAACAGAATTACCATATGACCCAGCACTCCCGCTACTGGACATATACCCACAGAAAACCATAATTCAAAAAGACACATGCACCCCAATGTTCATTGCAGCACTGTTTACAATAGCCAGGTCATGAAAGCAACCTAAATGCCCATCGACAGACGAACAGATAAAGAAGATGTGGTACATATATACAATGGAATATTACTCAGCCATAAAAAGCAATGAAATTGGGTCATTTGTAGAGATATGGATGGACACAGAGACTGTCATACAGAGTGAAGTAAGTCAGAAAGAGAAAAACAAATATCGTATATTAACGCATATATATGGAATCTAGAAAAATGGTACAGATGAACCGGTTTGCAAGGCAGAAACAGAGACACAGATATAGAGAACAAATGTATGGACATCAAGGGGAGAAAGCAGGGGGAGGGGGGCGGTGGTGGCAGGATGAATTGGGAGATTGTATAAAAAATAAAGTAAAATTAAAAAAAAAAAAAGATCAGAGGTGGGAAAGCCATTGCAAGTCCTCCTGGAAGGAGATCACAGTGGCCTAATTCCAATGTAAAGTATTCAAGAGAACACTCATTTCTCATTTTCATCACTTCCCCTTGGGTTCCCCCATCTTTGGGGACTCTCTGAGGTCAGGACATTTGCTTTTACTATTAATATTCAGTGGGACTAAAGGGATGGTGCCTAGTCCTTGCCCTCCGGAGCTCACGTCTCTTCCAGAGAATATTATGACTGCATTCCCCAGCACAGGAAGGAAATACCATTTTCCCAGTTCTTTTTTCCAAAAAAGTCACTCCTCATTTGCTTCTATGAGATGCTTGTCTCTGAGCAGTGTTTGGATTCCATGAGCATGTGTGTGTACCCACCGCTGTCCAGCTAATGGTTGGCTTTGCTTTTCCCGGTTTCCTGGATGCAGGCGAACTTCAAACAATGCAGTTTCCTCCCGATGCTTATCTCCGCAACCCATTTCTCAGAATGTCTTGCCCATTAACTTTCAAACAACACCATTTTCAGTGCCAAGCTGCTTGCTTCAAGGCTTGGAGCTCCTCTGGAGCATAAAGTGATAGTATATCTTCCTCCACCTCCTTCCCATTCCCCTAAATGTTGCCTATCTTTCCCCTAGCCCCCAACAAAAACAAAGCTATACACTTTCTTAGAAACACCCCTAATCCTGAACCTACCCTTGGTCCCTGAAAAGTATTTGCTCGTGGATCATGACTGTAACGTATTTGAAGAGGAGATGAAAAGGCATAGAACACCATTCCTGAAAACGTGTTCCCCGAAGACATCAGAGACGCTGGGCAAAAAAGACAGGATGATTCAGTACAACCCCATACGTCTCTGAGAATCCTTCAGTGGCTCCCCATTGCCCTTAACATAAAGCACAAACCCACTAGGTATCTGTGATCTATTGGACAGTGGGCTTCAGCCCTGACTCCTCACCTTTTAAGCTCCAGCATGTTTTTAGAGACCCGTGGCGGCCGCCTGAACCAGGGGAAGCGCTCCCCCTGCTGGCGGGCAGCTCAGCTGCACCTTAACCCCAACTGCCCATGTATGTACCTTGCTCTACACAGTTGGGGGTGTTCCTGGAAATTTGCGTATTAAATTGAATCACATGGTGAGTGTTCCTGGGGTGTGCACGTAAAAAGGAAATCTGTGTCAAATCCTTTTTGTGAGGCAAGAAATCCTTTTGTGATGGGGAATAATCAATGTCCTTCTCCAGCCCTTCATTTGTTGAAGCTGTGGATTTGGGGGTTTATTGAAGGGGTTCTCTAGATGCTGGTGTTCCTGCTGAAGACCACGAGCATGGTTCCTGGGGAAAGGCCGCGGTAGCTGAAGCTCCGCTCAAAATGCTTGCACATCTGACATTTCCATGGTTTGTTGAGGCTCTTTGTAACCCAAAGCTTGTCTCTGGGGAGTGGTTGGTGTTTCTCAGAGCCTGTTGGGGGATGTTGTCAGCAGCCTCAAGGGCCCTCCACTGGTTGACCCAGCTGGACCAACGCACACATTTGGAAATGGGTCAACTCCTCCTGCGGGCCTTGGCTATAGAATGATCAGGAGGGAGCAGGAAAGAGAGGGCAAAGAGAAACACCCCCTGCATTGGAAGGGTATCAACCCTTACCCAAAGGGATTGTGCCTGTCACAATTAGGGTTGTTTTTCCTCCCTCCAGATGTTGCGTGTTACAGAATCCTTTGTTGGTAAGCACACGCATGGCAGCCTTAGCAGCAGCCGGTGCCAGCCCAAAGGCTTCAACAATGGGGGCTGCAATTGAGCACGAAGTATGATGTGCCATGCACTGAGGTATGAATGTGTACTTCTGACAACACCGGTGCTGTGGTGTTCCCAAGAGCACAGACCCAGTTCTGTTTGTGAACTTTTTGTCACCGGATATAATGAGGCCCCTGATTGAGCCTGGAGACTTGGCCTGAAGGAATGATTAATGGGATTAAGCTTCAAGGCTTGCTTGATTTTGTGATTTGAATCCTTGCCATGAGAACCCACCTTCAAGGCCAGTATTGTGGTTTCACCTGGAGACCCAGGAAGGTGGGCCCTGGGTAGTTCCCACACTAGACTCTGTGGAAGCCAGAGTCTAGAAAAGCCAGGCTGCTTCTCTATAGGGGGTGGGTGTGCTGCAAGTCGGCAAGGAGACCAACTGTGGGCTCCCTGCTAACTCAGCCATCAAAGGAGGCCAGAAACCACTGGACTTGAAAATTATGTTCACAGCACCTTGAGCTCAGAGCATGAAGGGAAACCCAGAATAAAAAGCACAAAGACTCTTTCCTTCTTCAATTGAGAGGGCAGACAGGCTACATGCATTTGAAAGCAGTTATAAACACCAGACCCACCAACTACAATTTAGGAGGTCTTATATGTAATCTGCCCAGTCCCAGATATTTTAATTCTATGTTGCAGGGAAGTGAGTGCCAGCTGGCTGCTGACCGACCACGCTCAGGGTTCAGTTCTAAACAGCACTGTTTGGGAAAAGCTCAATCTAAAACAGACAGCTCTGGTTGTGTTTAGGTTTTGCTTTCTTTCCACTTTTAAATATTAAAAATTGACTCCAGCTGTGGGGTAGAAAGTAACGCCTAACCTATAAAAACATTGACAAATAAATCACAATGCAATTTGCTGCGCATTTTTGTGAGGTCTAAACACCAGTCCTTGAAAGGAATTTTCCATTATTGCATCTTGGGAAGATAACTTCTTCATGAAAAATTCATTTGACTTTTATATTTCATAAAATCATCACATCGCATTCCCACATTTGGGATCTGCATGTGCGCTGGAGCACCCATGACTTTCAGCTTGTCTTTCCAGACTCCTAAGCCTCCCTTCATGACTTTTGCAGGGTGGGGACAACATCAGAAGCCTTACCTGGTCGTTGAGGTTATGTTGCATCCCCTGCCCAGGACCCTGTCTTCTGAAAACCAGGCAGAGTCCCAGCAAAGGGAGAGCTCTCTTTGAGCCTCGTTTGAGAACCAAACTCCCCTACCCAAACTCGGTTCACGTATGCACACCCCTGGGCACCACCCCCATCCAAGTGAGAAATAAGCTTTCACCCACATTATTTTTTGGTGGCATCACTACTAGCATTAGCACTTTTCTTTCTGAGGTAAGGATAAAAGATTCATGGGAAACAGAACAGAGGAGAGGAGAGGGGTCTATGTAACAGACTTGGTGCTATGAATTGGGTTTTTTTTTTTTTTTTTTTTTGCGGTACGCGGGCCCTCTCACTGTTGTGGCCTCTCCCTTTGCGGAGCACAGGCTCCGGATGCACAGGTTCAGCGGCCATGGCTCACGGGCCCAGCTGCTCCGCGGCATGTGGGATCTTCCCGGGCCGGGGCACGAACCCGCGTCCCCTGCATCGGCAGGCGGACTCTCAACCACTGCGCCACCAGGGAAGCCCCAAATACCTTTATTCATAAATGATGCTGATCCCAGCCCAGTTCACGTGGTATCAGCCATGATAGGGTAAGCATGCTGCTGCACTAACAAACAGCCCCAAATCTCAATGACTTATTTCTGCTTATATTACACGTCCATCACAGGTCCACTGCATTATAATGGTTATTCCAGGATCCAACCGATGGGACAACCACTATCTGAAATGTTGTCAGTGTTCGTGGCAGAGGAAAAGGGTATCTTGGAAGGCCTCTCATGAATAATTAAATGTTCACGCTCATTGGCCAGAACTGGTCATATGGTGCCATCCAGACTCAGGGGATGCCAGGAAATGAAACCCCCCTTACTTACCCAGGAGACAGAGAGCAGAAAAGACTTGGTGACTGGCATTGATGGATATTACATCCAACACGTCTGCCTAATGGTGGAGGTCCTTCGGCAGTCTCTATTCTAGCCAGCAACCCTTCTGCACCCTGGCCTTGACAAGGTCACAGCCCTGGGAGTATGGTCATAGAGAGCAGTCAGACTTGTAGTGAATACCCTCTTGGGGTGTCTTCCCGGTCCCTGTACCTCTTCTCTGAGTGTTATACCCAAACTATCTACTCATAGGGGTGACCCCAGCAGTTGCTGTCATGTCAGTACTGCACAAGCCCTCCCTAGATCCAGTTGATTGGATCAGAGGAGTGCATCTAACCAAAGCAGAGCTAACAGAATTCTATGTCCCAGAAATTTAGAATTGTGGTTCA